>NC_091953.1:3553117-3853117 GCF_031021105.1 Erythrolamprus reginae | reverse complement strand
GTTGACGGGACCTGGAGAAGGCCAACTCTGTGTGACCTAATGGGTCGCTGGGACTCATGTAGCACAAGGCGGTCTCGGAGGTATATAGCGTAGCATCAATCTGGCCAGCGAACATCTAGGTATCGTCCTAGCAAATCGCCACCCAGAGCCCAGCAGGAATTGGGCGGCTTATAAATCAATTAAATTAAATTAAATTATTAAATTAAATTATTAAATTAAATTAAATTAAATTAAATTGGGAAGGGGGGAAGTAAGAAGAGGAAAAGGGAGTAAAATGTGGTCCAAGTAATGCAAAATGCAGTTGAGCTTCTTTGTAGCTTAGTGCCCTCCCAAGCCATATTTCTCAATCTTGAAGATATATATGGACTTCAACTCCCAGAATTTAGGCAGGGGGTTGGACTAGATGACCTCCAAGGACCCTTCCAGTACTGTTAATCTGTTAAATCTGTTTCAGTTCTCCAGCCAGCAAGGAGATCATTGGTCTAAACCAGGGGTGTTGAACTTGATTTCATTCATTGAGGGCCGCGTCGGGGTTGTGGTTTGAGCTCAGGGACCACAACCCCGACGCAACCCTCAATGAATGAAATCGAGTTCGACACCCCTGGTTTAGACCAATGGTCTCCTTGCTGGCTGGAGAACTGAAACAGATTTAACAGATTAACAGTATTGGAAGGGTCCAGGCTGGTGGGCGTGGCTGGGGTGGGCGTGGACATCCTGCATCCCCCTCCCAGCAAAAAATGGAGTTTGGGGCTCCGTTTTCATAAGCAAAGGGCTGCAGGAAGCCATCGTAGCCAAAAATGGAGGCCAAGGATCCTGCATGAAGCCCTCCTGATCTCTGTGTTTGCCAGCAGAGGCACCACAAGCTGGTCCTTCGCTGTTTCCAGGTGGCCCCATGGTCCCAGATCTAAGTACCCTTTGGACCAGATGTGGCCCTTGGCCTTTGAGTTTGACACTCCTGATCTAATCAGTGTTTCTCAACCTTAGTAACTTGAAGATATATGGACAAATCTCCCAGAATTCCCCAGCTAACATGTGGTCCACGCATCTTTTAAGTTGCCGGGCTTAAGAAACGGGGTCCAGCCAGCATAGCTTAGAATATTTTAGACTAAAATATCAAGATAGAGAGAACAGAGTAGAGTAGAATAGCATAGCATAGAATAGAATAGGACAGAATAGAATAGACTAACACTAAATGAAATAAAATAATATTGCTGCAGTTCATCATATAGGAAAACATCCATGACTTTCCTCCAATTGTTTATCCATCAGTCCAAAGCAGATGATAATGTCTTGTGTTTGCTTTTTTGCAGGTATACCTAAACTGGAAACAGCCTGTATTCCACCAGGTAATTGTTTCTTTCTTTCTGTTTCAATTTAGGAAATGTTATTGACGTGTCCATTTTCCCTCCTTCATTTCCTAATCTGGTCAATGTAGATGTAGAAACATAGAAGTCTGACGGCAGAAAAAGACCTCATGGTCCATCTAGTCTTCCCTTATACTATTTTCTGTATTTTATCTTAGGATGGATATATGTTTATCCCAGGCATGTTTACATTCAGTGACTGTGGATTTATCTACCACGTCTGCTGGAAGTTTGTTCCAAGGATCTACTACTCTTTCAGTAAAATACTATTTTCTCATGTTGCTTTTGATCTTTCCCCCAACTAACTTCAGATTGTGTCCCCTTGTTCTTGTGTTCACTTTCCTATTAAAAACGCTTCCCTCCTGGACCTTATTTAACCCTTTAACATATTTAAATGTTTCGATCATGTCCCCCCTTTTCCTTCTGTCCTCCAGACTATACAGATGGAGTTCATGAACTCTTTCCTGATACGTTTTATGCTTAAGACCTTCCACCATTTTTGTAGCCCGTCTTTGGACCCGTTCAATTTTGTCAATATTTGTCAATATAGAATAAAATAGACTTCCTAATTGGCCAAGTGTGATTGAACACCCAAGAAATTTGCTTTTGGTGCAGATGCTCTCAGTTTACATAAAAGAAAAGATACATTTGTTGAGAATCATGGAGTAAAATACTTAGTGATTGTCACAGTGTACAAATACACACACACTGCTCAAAAAAATAAAGAGAATACTTAAACAACACAATATAACTCCAAGTAAATCAAACTTTGTGAAATCAAACTGTCCACTTAAGAAGCAACACTGATTGACAATCAATTTCAGATGCTGTTATGTACATTCAACTTTGTACAGAACAAAGTATTCAATAATAATAATAAATAATAATAATAATAATTTTTTAGATTTGTATGCCGCCCCTCTCTGCAGACTTGGCGGCTCACAGCAACAATAATAACAATATAACAAATTAATATTTAAAAACATCTAAAACCCATCATTAAAACTATACAACACAAGCATACCGTACATAAATGAGAATAGAGTGGTACCTCGTGATACGAACCCCTCGTGATACGAACCCAGGGTTCAGAAATTTTTTGTCTCTTCTTATGAACTTTTTTCGGCTTACGAACCCACCGCAGATTGCAAAATGGCGCTCCGCTGGGCGCCGCCGCCCAGCTGTCACCTTTTAAAACAGCCGGGGGGCTTCTCGGCGTTCTCCCGAACCCGAACTTTTTGGGTTCGGGTTCGGGAGGCCGCCGATAAGTGCTGCTGCCAGGCTGTCACCTTCTGAAACAGCTGGGGGGCTTCTCAGCGTTCTTCCGAATGCCGAACCCGAACCCAAACTTCCGGGTTCGGCGTTCGGGAGAACGCCGAGAAGCCCCCCAGCTGTTTCAGAAGGTGACAGCCCAGCAGCAGCACTTATCGGCGGCCTCCCGAACCCGAACCCAAAAAGTTCAGGTTTGGGTTCGAGAGAATGCCGAGAAGCCCCCCGGCTGTTTTAAAAGGTGACAGCTAGTCAGTGGTGGCCAGTGGAGCGCCATTTTGCGATTTTTTTTTTCTTTTTCCACGCATTGATCGCTTTTACATTGTTTCCTATGGGAAACAATGTTTAGTCTTACGAACTTTTCGCCTTACAAACCTACTTCCGGAACCAATTAAGTTCGTAAGACGAGGTATTACTGTATTTCATTCATTCAGATCTAGGATGCGTTCTTTGAGTGTTCCCTTTATTTTTTTGAGCAGTATCTATCTATCTATCTATCTATCTATCTATCTATCTATCTATCTATCTATCTAATCTATCTATCTATCTATCTATCTAATCTATCTATCTATCTAATCTATCTATCTATCTAATCTATCTATCTATCTATCTAATCTATCTATCTATCTATCTATCTATCTATCTATCTATCTATCTATCTATCTATCTATCCTTGGATTTCTTAAACACCAAGACAACTAAGTGGTTAGAATTCTCCTTGGCCCTGTTTTCTTTTCCCGTCTGTTTGCCTCTCAATCAACTGCCTTCCCTTTTTTTAATTTCTGAATAAATCACTTTGCATGGGCAGAAAAGGGATGGGAACTTGTCTTTCAACACAATTTTTAAAATGGATTGGTATCCCACTGGGCTAATGCCCATATTAGCAAGTCTGGAATCCTCTTTGCCAAACAAAGCAGAGACTGGAAGGCTGCCCCTGCAGAAATAATTTGCATGGTTTAACACACAATTAAACTTTGCCCTCCCGGCATTAGTTGTTCCAGATATTGTGCTTGTAGTAAGCCCAATATAAATAACCCCTCAGGAAGTCTTGGGCCAAAACAACCCTCTTAATTATTAGCACCTATTTTGCAAGGGTTGGGTTTTGAAAGTCGATGCAGTCTGTCATTAGGTAACTGAGCCTTTTTGCCTTTGTTCGCTCGTGATGGGAGTTGTAGTCCAGCAGGTTTGAGGAGGGCGTTTCACTACGTAAACAGAGGGAGGCTGTATATTTCTTCTAAAGCCACGCAGGTGCCCTTTACCTTACAGCAGTGGTTCCCAAAGGGTTGTACGCTTACTACCCTGTTTCCCCGATAGTAAGACACCCCCGATTGTAAGACGTATCGGGGGTTTCAGGGGGGTCGGCTAATATAAGCCATACCCCGAAAGTAAGACATATGTCTTACTTTTGGGGAAACACGGGGGTATTGCCGGGGGGGGAGCCCGATGACGTCGCTTCCAAGCTCCCCGCGCGCCCCTCGCCTTCGCCTCGCCGCGGCGCCACCGCCTCTTCCCCGGCTTGGCAAAGCGAAGGACGGCGCTGGTCCGAAGCGAGCCGAGCAGGCGGCGGCTTGCAGCGAAGGTGCTCGTCCCAGCAACCGAGTCCTGCCGAGGCTTGGCTGCAAGCGGCCAGCGAGGCCGACCGGCTCCGAGGCGAGCGGCCGGAGCTGCGCCCTCCTTCGCCCGCCTCCTTTCCGGCAGGCAGGTGGGGCTGCCCAACTGCGCAGAGTGGCTCCTCCCCTCCAGACACACGCTTCCCCGACACGCGTCTGCGGCTCCACGCGTGCACGCCGCTTGGAGCCCTGAGGTTGAACTTGGAAAAGGGCTCACGAGGCTCCTGTCCCGCGGCTGCCCTTCTGGACTCTGGGGAGATGCCTTCGGGAACGCGACCCTTTCAATTTTTTTCCAATGTAAGACATACCCCGAAAGTAAGACATAGTGGGGCTTTTGGGGGTAAAAAGAAAGTAAGACACTGTCTTACTTTCGGGGAAACACGGGTACCAGGGGTACGGCAAGAATTTGGGGGTAGGTGGGTACGCGTTCAGAAAAAGTTCTGAAATGCATCTTGCCTTTTCCAACTTCATATTTATGTGAAGTTGCATTTTTCAGCATTTGTAGTCGGGGGGAAAAAGGGAACAGACTATTGGAGGTGGAACCGCATCTCAGGTTAAAATTAACAACCTGGGAACCAAATTATGACAATCTGTCATCTCAGCACAAACAATTTCATCCTTCTCATTGGTCCAAAGAAATGTTATTTATAATATAACTTTTATTTATATTTTATTATGAATAATTTTATTTTTCGTTTATTATCATTTTGTGTATGTACCAAAAAAAGGAATAAATAAATATATTTTGATTGTTATTAAAATACATCCATTTTTTTTTTTGACGAGGGGTACTAAGCGTTACGAAAATTATAGAAGAGGGACACATTTATTTATTTAATACTTACTTACTTACTTACTTACTTACTTACTTACTTACTTACTTACTTACTTACTTACTTACTTATTGGATTTGTATGCCACCCCTCTCCGTAGACTCGGGGCGGCTAACAACAGTAATAAAAAAACCAGCATGTAAATCCAATACTAAAACAACTAAAAAACCCTTATCTATAAAACCAAACATCCCTACAAACAAACATACCATGCGTAAATTGTAAAGGCCTAGGGGGAAAGAATATCTCAGTTCCCGCATGCCTGACGGCAGAGGTGGGTTTTAAGGAGCTTACGAAAGGCAAGGAAGGTGGGGGCAATTCTAATCTCCGGGGGGAGTTGGTTCCAGAGGGCCGGGGCCCCCACAGAGAAGGCTTTTCCCTAAACGACATTGTTTTGTTGACGGGACCCGGAGAAGGCCAACTCTGTGGGACCTAACTGGTTGCTGGGATTCGTGCAGCAGAAGGCGGTCGCAGAGATATTCTGGTCCGCTGCCATGAAGGGCTTTATAGGTCATAACCAACACTTTGAATTGTGACCGGAAACTGATCGGCAACCAATGCAGACTGCTGAGTGTTGGTGTAACATGGGCATTTTTGGGAAAGCCCATGATAGCACTCGCAGCTGCATTCTGCACGATCTGAAGTTTCCGAACACTTTTCAAAGGTAGCCCCATATGTCAAAAGTTTGGGAAACACTGCCCTACATGATGGACGACCACAGCGGAACCTGAAATTTACGTTGTTTTGGCCCCATTTTACGAATTTGGCTTGCCGCCGCTGTTTAGTGAATCACTGCCGTTTTTAAAGTGAGTCACACAGTGGTGAAGCGAATCTAGCTTCCGCATGAACTTTGCTTGTCCGAAGGTTGCCAAAGGGGATCACATGATCCCGGGACACGGTGACTGGATTTTGATCAGGTGCAAATGGTCGTAATCGTGCAAAACGGCCATAAGTCCCTTTTTCCAGTGCCATTGTAACTTCGAAGGATCACTAAATGAACCGTTGTTAAGTTGAGCGCTACTTGCACGAGATGTCATTTAATGCCCTTTTTGGTCGCTTAAAGCAGTGTTTCCCAAGCTTGGCAACTTGAAGATATTTGGACTTCAACTCCCAGAATTCCCCAGCCAGCGAATGTATTATTTAACAGAAATATTAACAGAGAAAAAAAAAACCAGCTGTTTGTGTGTGCATGTGTGTGTGTGTGTGTGTGAACTCTTGAACCACTTCCAATAGCTCACCTATTATTGGAAATGGTTCAAGAGTTCACACACACACACACACACATACACACACACACAAATGGGGGGGAGGAGACAGGGATGGAAAAAGAGGAGAAGATAGTAATAATACTAATAGATTTTGGTTTTGTTTTATTATTAATTTCTTTTAATAAAAAAAGAAGGGAATTTTTTTCTTATTTGTTTGTTTGTTTGTTTATACTTCTATGCCGCCCAGTCCCAAAGGGACTGTCGCTCAGACACTATACTTTTCCGCCCACACCGAAAAAAAATTAGAGGGAACATTGACTCCGAATCTTCTTTATCATTGATTCTCAAAGTAAGTCTATTCGTTTCAGTACAGTCAGGTTAGTTTCTGCTTCAACCTCATTCGGGAATTTCATTCCAAATAGATGAAATTTTCGTTCAAAACCAAAGGAGAAATATAGAAAAAAAATAAGCCAGGAAGTTTCATCATGCCTGATTCTGTTGTAAAAATAAGTGCTGCGTTTCAGATATTATACTAACGCATTCATAAAACATATCTCTCTTTCTCTCCCTCCCTCCCTAGGTTATGTATGGGACCTTGGTGGCTGTTCTAGTCTTACGCTCCGTGTATATAGTGTTATGGTAAGTAAAGAGTTAACTACTTATTTATTTTATTTATTCATTCATTTATTAGAGTTGAAAGGGACCTGACTTATACTAATGATGTTATTAAGATTGCCAGGAGAAATATCAGATTGAATTAAGATTGCCGGGGGAAATATCAACAACCTCAGATAACTAGATGATACCATGCTAATGGCAGAAAGTTGAAGAGGAACTAAAGAACCCCTTGATACGGAGGAAGAACGAGAGTGAAAAAGTTGTCTTGAAACTCAACATTAAGAAAACCTTACCTTTCTCTGTTTCAAGGGGCTCTTTGTTCCAAAAATAAGTGGCATCCGGCCTTCTCAATTCCTGGCAAATAGGTAGTGACAGATTTTATTTTGTTGGGCTCTAAGATCACTACAAATTATGGGGACTACAGCCATGAAATTAAAAGAAGTTTGCTCCTGGGGAGGAAAGCTATGACAAAGCTAGACAGCATACTAAAAAGCAGAGACAGCATCCTGCCAACAAAACTGCATCTAGTCAAGGCTGTGGTTTTCCCAGTTGGATGGCTGTGAAAGTTGGACCATAAGGAAGGCTGAGGGCCAAAGCCCCTCCCTTGTGAAACCAGGTTGCAAGGCCTTGGTCTCTTCAGCCTTGAAAGGCGGCGTTGAAGGGGTGACTTGATCGAAGTGTATAAAATCATGCATGGGATAGAAAAGGTGGATAGAGAAAAATTATTTTCTCTATCACACAATACTAGGACGAGGGGGCCCTCCCTAAAGCTCATAGGTAAGAAAGTGAGGACAAATCAAGGGAAATATTTCTTCACCCAGAGGGTCCTTGGTTGATGGGATTCCCTTCCAGAAGAGGTTGTGACAGCTGTCAGCCTGGATAGCTTCAAGGCAGGATTAGAAAGATTCATGGATGCCAAGTGTATCATTGAAATGGATGTCCATGTGCCACCTCTATGTTGGTTGAGGCAGGCAGGGTTCCCTTGGGTCCCATTTGTTGGGGGTCAAGGGAAAGGGAGGGTCTTGCCTTCTCTTTCTGCTCAAGATCCCCATGGACAATTAGAGGGCCACTGTGGGACACAGAATGCTGGACTCGATGGGCTTTGGCCTGATTCAGCAGGGCTCTTCTTAGGTTCTTAGGTTCTTAAAGAATGGAGGCCTATGAACTCTGTTGCTGGAGAAGACTCCTGCGAGTCCCTTGGACTGCAAGGCGACCCAACCGGTCAGTCCCAGAGGAGATAAACCCTGACTGCTCTTTAGAAGGCCAGATCCTGAGGATGGAACTCAAATACTTTGGCCACTTAATGAGAAGGAAGGACTCCTTGGAGAAGAAGAGCCTAATGCTGGGAACGATGGAAGGCAAAAGAACGGGACAATGGAAAACGGGGTGGCTGGATGGAGTGCCTGAAGCAGTCGGCGTGAGCTTCAGTGGACTCCAGAGGACAGAAAGGCCTGGAGGAGCATTGTCCATGGGGTTGCGATGGGTTGGACACGACTTTGCGACTAACACCAATACAGTAGTACCTCTAGATACGAGTTTAATTCGTTCCAGAACGGAGCTCGTATGTCGATCAGCTCGTATCTGGAACAAATGGCTTTAGACTTTGTTTTCCCCCTCCGAGATAACCAAAAGCAAGGATTCTTGCGCCACCTAGTGGAAGCTCATCTCGTCTCCCGAATTTGAGCTCGGGTCTGGAACAGAAATTTCGCTCCCATCGTGGCTCGTATCTTGGAATACTTGCATGTGGAGCAGCTCGTATCTAGAGGTACTACTGTAGTGTTAACTACTAAGTAAGGAGGTGGCTGCAGCTTCAGCAACAGGTGTGAATTGCAGCAAGATAAATTTGAATGGCTGATTTTCTGATAACAATCTGCCTTCCTGTTGCTCCACTGCCTGGGAATTGGCTCTGTGGGTTTGGTAACCAGGAAAAAAAAAATAGCCTACAGCTCCACTGTTTGTGTAGGGACAACCCTATCACCGCGGCTTGTAAACTATTGTGAATCCCGGCTGCAGAATTAAAATGGGAGCGCAGGTTTACTAGGCTGATCAGCGAGTGGCCAAGTACCAGGGAGTTTCTCCATCCAGGTCTAGCTGCTTTGATTCTGTATATGGGTAGACCTATAACAGTTCATTTAGTGGAAAAAAAGGAATTTTAGGACTGTTTTTCACACTTAACGACCGCTGCAGCATCCCTACACTCTTTGTGGTCAAAATTCGGCCACTGATTTGGCCAGTGACTCGCATTTATGACGGTTAAAGCATCCCAGAGTCGTGCGATCCTCTTTTGCAACCTTCTGATAAGCATAGAAACATAGAAGACTGACGGCAGAAAAAGACCTCATGGTCCATCTAGTCTGCCCTTATACTATTTTCTGTATTTTATCTTACAATGGATATATGTTTATCTCAGGCATGTTTAAATTCAGTTACTGTGGATTTACCAACCACGTCTGCTGGAAGTTTGTTCCAAGGATCTATTACTTTTTCAGTAAAATAATATTTTCTGCTTTTGATCTTTCCCCCAACTAACTTCAGATTGTGTCCCCTTGTTCTTGTGTTCACTTTCCTATTAAAAACACTTCCCTCCTGGACCTTATTTAACCCTTTAATATATTTAAATGTTTCGATCATGTCCCCCCTTTTCCTTCTGTCCTCCAGACTCTACAGATGGAGTTCATTAAGTCTTTCCTGATACGTTTTATGCTTAAGACCTTCCACCATTCTTGTAGCCCGTCTTTGGACCCATTCAATTTTGTCAATATCTTTTTGTACATGAGGTCTCCAGAACTGAACACAGTATTCCAAATGTGGTCTCACCAGCGCTCTATATAGCATAGTCAATGGGGGAGCCAGATTTTCTTAGCTTCCTAAATAACTGTAGCGATTCACACTTAATAAGGGTGGCACAAAAAGTTGTAGAATGGGGCAAAGCATGCTTGGCGACCAAGTTTTGCTTAGCAACAAAAATTAGGGGCTCAGTTGTGGTCGTAAGTCGAAGACTACCTGTATACCAAAATGTAAATTTTGCATTTCACAAGTTGCCCCGCTTCGTAAGGGAAATTTGGAGCAGAATTATGGTTCTATACATCGAGCGGCACCCATATTTCGGCCTCCTAAGCCTCAAATGCAGGGAGTCCTCAACTTGCGACCATTCGTTTAGTGACTGCTCAAAATTACAAACAGCACTGAAATTGCGTAATGTGACGTTTAGAGAAAATGGAAATATTTTCTATAGAGAAATATGTGATTTTAGATAGAGAAAATGGAAATCTGTAACAATGCAGAATTACTCAAAGTATTATTGTATCATTGTTTTTAAAGAAAAGAAAATTTAAAAATGTTATTAAAAAAAGAAATATCATTTTATATTAGTAAACAATATATTACTATTACTATCATTACGGTTACCATTAGCATCATTATTAAGATCTTTTATAAGTAAATTGACTCAGACTAAGCACTTACATTGATTAAAGCCAAACTGATATGGAGGTACTTTCTAAGTGCAGGTCACTGAAATGGTTAGCCAAGAACAAAACAGCCTTTCACCTAGAAAAATACCTGACAATGGGTCTGACCCAATACCATAGAACAGCACTCACTAGAGCAAGATTTGAGCAGTTAGATTCTATGGTCAAATATGGACGATTCCACCAAGTACCATATTTTGAGAGAACATGCATTTGCGGTGCACCAGAAATAGAAGACATTGCACATGTGCTCCTCAATTGTAAACTATACTCCTCAGTAAGACCTCAGTATTTACAGCCCCTACTTGACAAAATCATATACTGGGACTGTAATAAACAATTATCATATTTTCTTCAGGGTACAAATATATATGTAGTTTCTAGAACCGCTAAGTTTATAGTCAGGGCTGTTCAGATGAGAATACGTTTTATAGAACATATTAATTGGGGTGGCATGCAAAGGAGATGAACTTACTTAAGAATATTTTATATCAGTATCTTAGATTTGTTTAATATAATCCTTTGCACGAGTTATATTCCCATGTTTTACTACTCAATTTCAGCATATTATACTGCATTTTAACTTATTATTTATTCAAATTCCCTCTATTTCAGCCAATTTTATTGTATTTTAACCAGTCACAGTTTTATGACGACCGATGTGGTCCTTTTTCTCGCTTTGATATGGTCGATTGACTAATCAAATAAAGTTGATATTGATTAAAGAAAAAAAATGTATACATTTTTTTTAAAGAAAAAATCTTCATAATGTAGGCCTGTTCCAAAATAGCAGAATGACACAAGGCCCCAAATTGCTTTCAGAAGTTTAATCCGGTCCTTCTCTCCTTCCTTCCAGGGTTTACCCTTGGCTCCGAGGGTTGGGCTACACGTCCCTCACAGTTTTCCTCCTGGGCTTCCTCCTCTGGAACGTAGACAACATTTTCTGCGAGAAATTGCGGTAGGTGAACTTCAGAGGCGGGGTGGCTATTTCGCCCTCTACTTTCTACCTGTCTCTTCCCATCCGTTTGGGTCAGGCGTGAAAAGCCAGGACCATCCTGCTAAGTCAGGGGGAGGTTTCACTTACCTTCCCCCTCTTTTCATTGTGACATTTTGCACCCATGCGCTCGCATCCCCTCATGCATTTAGACTTCTACACGTGCTCAGGAGCTGGCATCAGCCTGAAACACAGCTGTGCTTCGGGGGAAGAAAGAAAGACCAGTACTAACCCAGGGATGGGCGAGCGGGAGGGTCGTTTTTCAAGCAGCTGAACAACAACTGAAAAAAAAGATGGCGCGCACAGACTGGCATCGGCCGGTCCATTTATGTGACATCCCCAGTGGATCACTACCAGTTTGGGTGACCTTATTTATTAATTTATTAATTTAATTAGATTTGTATGTTGCTCCTCTCCGTAGACTCGGGGCGGCCTGGTCCGAACCAGAAGGAACCCAGACACTGAAGGGATGCCTGCCGCCGGCACTACATGGTGCGGTCCCGGCAGTGGGCATGTGTGGCGATTTTCACCAATATTTTTGCTTCCGCGAAATATTGATGAAAATTGGCGAAACCTCACTTGCGCTCCGCGTAAGCGCAAAAGCAAAAAATGACAAAATTGCTGAAATCTCACTTGTGCTCTGCATATGCGCAGAAGCAAAAAATTGATGAAAATCAGTGAAATCTCGCTTGCGCTCCGTGTACGCGCAGAAGGAAAAAAATTGATGAAAATTGGCAAAATCTCGCTTGCGATCCGCGTATGTGCAGAAGCAAAAAATTGACGAAAAATCAGATTCCTGCCTTGACTCCGCTTCCGTAAGAGCAGGGGCCAGTACGGAAAAGGCCTGTCTTCTAGTCCCCTCCAACCGACTCTGTCAGGCTCACAGGAACTGCGGCATTTCCATTCTGCTGTATCTGGTTGTTTGGATGGGTAGATACACTCTTAGAAAAGGGGATCCCGCAGGTATGGGAATGAGGAACCTCCTAGATCCCTGGGAAGCCTCTCGTCCTCGGGGAGGTTACGTGCCTGACCATTGGACAACTTTACCCGGTTCTCCTCTCGAAGGCCAGTGGATGCAGATTCTTAAAAGCTGCTTTTTACGGATTCTCAAAAGAAACCTGGGTTTGCTTTGATGTCCCTTGGCCTTTGTAGGAGGCTGGGATCTAGGAGACCCCTCAGGGAGCCCAGGTGTGACCTGGTCGATTGTGTCTCTCCACAGGGGCTTCCGTGAGAGGCTGCCTCCTCTCGTGGGCGTGGTCACGCAGTTTCACGCTTGGTGGCACATCTTCACGGGACTCGGTTCCTACCTTCACATCCTGTTCAGGTGTGTTCCCTTTCCTTTCCTGGGGGTTTTGGGTGGGGGGTGGGGGTAAGCGTCCTGCTCCTTGAAAGTACAGTTGATCACCCTCAGCTGTTAAAACAACCACAAGCAAAGACATCAGCATAGTAGCATCGTAGTATATTTGGGAAGATGAGGGATTTGCACAACATGGATGGACTCATGGATGGACAGATGTTGGAGAGCGAGGATGCGTGGGTGGGTGGGTGGGTGGGTGGGTGGATATTGGAGAGGGAGGATGGATGGACATTGGAATGGATGGATGGATGGACGGATATTGGAGAGGATGGATGGATGGATATATATTGGAGAGGGGATGGAAGGATGGATGAATATTGGAAAGGATGGATGAAGGGTGAAAGGGAGGGATATTGAAAAGGATGGATGGATGAATAGATGGACATTGGAGAGGGAAGAAGAAAGGGAGGTTATTGGATGGATGGATGGATGGATGGATGGATGGATGGATGGATGGATGGATGGATGGATGGATGGGGAGGGAGGGAGGATCATAGCCTCCTAGCTGGTCCCAGAGGTGGAGCTCAGTTCCAGAGAGGATCAGGCAGTGATGTTGACTCAGATTTATCCAAAATGTTTCTTTTCATCTTCTTTTCTCCCCTTTCTTCTTCTGATTCTAGTTTATATTCCCGGACACTTTACCTGAAATACAGGCCAAAGGTCAAGGTAAGTTGCTAAAGACTCTGTCCAGCGGGCTTCCCTCCCCCAATAGCTAAAGGCTTCTTAGGACAAACCTGAAGTAGTAGATAAGTGATTTTTTATTTTTTTATTTATTGTAGAGAAAAACAAAAGTTACGGCATACATAAAATCTGCAGAGTCAATATAACATTGAGGAGAAGATATCAGGGCTTCCTGCATCCAGAAATCTATTTATTTTCTTTTATTGCGTTGAAAGATTTTATCACATTTAATGCTTGCGTTTGTGATTCCAAAATGTGCAGAATAAACTATGTCTGTTTTCCCCCTAAAGAATTTGTTGAGTTGTAATTTTACCACCAAGCCCCTCAGCTTAAAAAACATCCG
This sequence comes from Erythrolamprus reginae, assembly GCF_031021105.1. NCBI lineage: Eukaryota > Metazoa > Chordata > Lepidosauria > Squamata > Dipsadidae > Erythrolamprus > Erythrolamprus reginae. Next base: position 3,839,370 of record NC_091953.1, on the reverse strand, counting down.
AGAAAGGTAAAGCTGATAGGTAAATCTCAGCTATGTAGTTGGATTTATTACTACGGCTAGTCCTCGATTTACGACCACAATCGAGGCCCTGAAATTTCTGCTGCTAAATGAAACTTTTGTTAAGTAAATTTTGCATCATTTTACGATCTTTCTTTGCCACCGTTGTTAAGTGAATCACTGCGCTTGTTAAGTTAGGAACACAGTCATTAAGTGAATAATTTGGAAAGTTCTGGAGACCTCACCTACAAAAAGATATGGATAAAATTGAACGGGCCCAAAAACGGGCTGCAAAAATGTTGGAAGGTCTTAAGCATAAAACGTATCAGGAAAGACTTCATTAACTCAATCTGTATAGTCTGGAGGACAGAAGGAAAAGGGGGGACATGATCGAAACATTTAAATATGTCAAAGGGTTAAATAAGGTTCAGGAGGGAAGTGTTTTTAATAGGAAAGTGAACACAAGAACAAGGGGACACAATCTGGAGTTAGTTGGGGGAAAGATCAAAAGCAACATGAGAAAATATTATTTTACTGAAAGAGTAGTAGATGCTTGGAACAAACTTCCAGCAGACGTGGTAGATAAATCCACAGTAACTGAATTTAAACATGCCTGGGATAAAATACAGGAAATAGCATAAGGGCAGACTAGATGGACCAGGAAGTCTTTTTCTGCCATCAATCTTCCACGTTTCTATTTTTCTATGTTTCTAGTTCCCTCTAGTGGCCAACATTCAAAATTGCATCTTGTCATGTTTTTTTTTTTAAGTGAATTCAAAACAATAGCAATTGCATTGACTCTGCTTGTCAGAAGATCGCAACTCCAAATCAGATTCTAGTTTGGTTAAGGGAACCTACCAAAATGTCTTGAGGCTCTTAAGTCCGTGAGGGCGAACCTATGGCACGCCTGCCCCAGGTTTCATGCATATCGAAGGGCATCAGTAGTGGTACAGATGAGGATGCTGCACCGGTAGTAAAAGAAAGGTGGTGAAAACTCATGTCTCCCTCAGCGGCCGAAATTTGAGGCTCAATTCTGGTTGTAAGTCCAGGACTAATTAACTTTTATGCCGCCAAATCCCATGAGACTTAGGGCAGCTATTTCCTTACTGGTGAACACATACTATATTTTATATTGAGAAATGTCAGGCTGCAATTCACCAGACATCTTAAATTTGATCTGCATTAATGGGGTTTTATATCAGGGTCTCCGAGCTTGGCAACTTGAAGCCTGGCAGAGTCTTCAAACTCCCAGAATTCCCCAGCCAGCAAAGTTTGAAGTCTTTTAAAGTAGCCAAGCTTGGAGACCCCTTCTATATATGACACAGACGTGACTGTCTCTTCCAATGCACACAGATGTGAGGAGTGAATGTCAGGTCACGTTGCGACATTAAGGTTATCGAAACATCGGCTGAGCATATTTCTCTTGTCTTGTTTGATTGATTGAGATTCCTGGCCTCTTTTGAATCAAAGGAAGCTCTTCCTTGGTATGTGAGGCCCAGACACATGTACAGTGTTGTTTCCTGTAAGCAAAGCACCGCTTTCTTACTTCAAAATATGCCAAGAATTAAAAAATAAATAAATCCATAAAGGAAAAACCCTACAAGCCGATGTTTGATTCATTCGCCTTTCTTCCTGGAGCAAAAGGTAGCACAGAGCTGGCCCTTCACTTACAACTACAGAGTCTACGGAGAGGGGCGGCATACAAATCCAATAAATTATTATTATTATTATTATTATTATTAACTATCCATTTAGTGACCGCTCTAAGTCACAACGTTACTGAAGAATGTAGCATCCATTGGGATAGAGATGGAAGGGAGTTTGGAGGTCTTCTAGTCTCCAGTGTTTCCCAACCTTGGCAACTTGAAGATAGTTGGACTTCAACTCCCAGAATTCCCCAGCCAGCATCCGCTGGCTGGGGAATTCTGGGAGTTGAAGTCCAAATATCTTCAAGTTGCCAAGGTTGGGAAACACTGTTCTAGTCCAATCTACCCACTCAAGCAGGAGACCATACACTAGTGATGGCGAACCTATGGCACGGGGTGGCACACAAGCCGTTGCCCTAGCTCACCTCCAACATGCATGTGTGTGCCGGCCAGCTGATTTTTTGATCGCACAGGGGCCCTGGGAGGGCGTTTTTGGCTTCCAGAGAACTTCTGTATAGTCTGGAGGACAGAAGGAAAAGGGGGGACATGATCGAAACATTTAAATATGTCAAAGGGTTAAATAAGGTTCAGGAGGGAAGTGTTTATAATAGGAAAGTGAACCCAAGAACAAGGGGACACAATCTGAAGTTAGTTGGGGGAAAGATCAAAAGCAACATGAGAAAATATTATTTGAGTGAAAGAGTCGTAGATCCTTGGAACAAACTTCCAGCAGACGTGGTTGGTAAATCCACAGTAACTGAATTGAAACATGCCTGGGATAAACATAGATCCATCCTAAGATAAAATACAGGAAATAGTATAAGGGAAGACTAGATGGACCATGAGGCCTTTTTCTGCCGTCAGTCTTCTATGTTTCTATGTTTCTGATGGGATGGGAGCCAGGGAAGCCTTTGGAGCTTGGGAAGGGCGAAAAATGAGCCTACTGGGCCCACCAGAAGTTGGGAAACAGGCCGTTTCCAGCCTCCCCAGGCGTTGAATTATGGGTGTGGGCACTCGTGCATGTGCGATAGCACTCACACACACTCTTTCGGCACCCAAGGGAAAAAAGGTTCGCCATCACTGCCCTCTACTGCCCGGTCTCTCCTGGGAGTTGAAGTTTGCAGGTCTTAAACGTGTCAAGGTTGGGCACCCTGACCTAGAGCATTGATAGAATCATAGAAACATGGAAGACTGACGGCAGAAAAAGACCTCCTGGTCCATCTAGTCTGCCCTTATACTATTTTCTGTATTTTATCTTAGGATGGATCTATGTTTATCCCAGGCATGTTTAAATTCAGTTACTTTGGATTTATCTACCACGTCTGCTGGAAGTTTGTCCCAAAGGTCTACTACTCTTTCAGTAAAATATTTTCTCATGTTGCTTTTGATCTTTCCCCCAACTAACCTCAGATTGTGTCCCCTTGTTCTTGTGTTCCCTTTCCTATTAAAAACACTTCCCTCCTGGACCTTAATTAATCCTTTATGCAAACAGAAATACAATGTTCATCTTTTCTGGTTTTCCGAGCTGGAAAACCAAAGCCAGGGTGACACAGTGGTTAAAGTGCAGCACTGCAGGCTACTTCAGCTAACTGCTAACTGTAGTTCAGCAGTTCAAATCTCACCACCGGCTTCAGGTTGACTCAGCCTTCCGTCCTTCCAAGGTGTTTGTTTGGTCATTAAATGAACTGTTGTAAGTCGAGGACTACAGTATCTGTAATTACTGCAGATTGATAATAACCAGATGAGCTTCGTCAGGGAGGTAAGTTAGTTTCCTTCCTTCCTTCCTTCCTTCCTTCCTTCTTTCCTACCTTCTTCACCCATTCTCCTTTCTTCCTTTCCTTCCTTCTTCACCCATTCTCCTTCCTTCCTTCCTTCCTTTTTCACCCATTCTCCTTCCTTCCTTCCTTCTTCACCCATTTTCCTTCCTTCCTTCTTCACCCATTCTCTTTCCTTCCTTCTTTCCTTCTTCACCCATTCTCCTTTTTTTCTTCCTTCCTTCTTCACCCATTCTCCTTCCTTCCTTCCTTCCTTCCTTCTTCACCCATTTTCCTTCCTTCCTTCTTCACCCATTCTCTTTCCTTCCTTCTTTCCTTCTTCACCCATTCTCCTTCCTTCCTTTCCTTCCTTCTTCACCCATTCTCCTTTTTTTCTTCCTTCCTTCTTCACCCATTCTCCTTCCTTCCTTCTTCACCCATTTTCCTTCCTTCCTTCTTCACCCATTCTCTTTCCTTCCTTCCTTCTTTCCTTCTTCACCCATTCTCCTTCCTTCCTTTCCTTCCTTCTTCACCCATTCTCCTTTTTTTCTTCCTTCCTTCTTCACCCATTCTCCTTCCTTCCTTCCTTCTTTCTTTCCTTCCTTCTTCACCCATTCTCCTTTTTTTCTTCCTTCCTTCTTCACCCATTCTCCTTCCTTCCTTCCTTCCTTCCTTCTTTCTTTCCTTCCTTCTTCACCCATTCTCCTTTTTTTCTTCCTTCCTTCTTCACCCATTGTCCTTCCTTCCTTCTTTCCTTCCTTCCTTCCTTCCTCTTCCCAGCAGCCTAAAAAAAATTTCTTTCTTTTTTTCCAATAGTTTATCTTCGGGATTTGGCCTGTTCTCTTAGTAGAATCAACGAAGAAGCCCTAAGAAGCCACAGGTCGAAGAAGGAACTGCCAGCGTCTTTGGAGACCTTTGACTGGGAAGCTCTTGGCACTACAAAGAAGTCTTTTTTCCTGCCTTCCTTCCTTTCATCCTCCGCTCCCGGAACAACGAAGCACCCCAAGCGATCAAGCACCCCTCACTTCTTACCCGCCCCTCGACGGGAGGTTTTCCTCAGTACCTGCATCGTTAAAGCCGTGTCACAATATTTTGGGTTTCTGAAGGTTTGGGGTTGGCAATGCCCGGGCAGAAGGAAAGGCTGTGCTTTTTCTATTCCTCGGAGTCATTCCTGAAGTTTTCATTTGGCCCATAAGATGTCCGCTCCGTGGTTGGATGCTTCTGTCTCTGAATCATGAAACACATCCGGTCCGAAAGAAGACCCACACTCCATTTTACTGTCCTAGGGCAGAGTTTTCCCAACTTTTAAAGACTTGTGGACTTCAACTCCCAGAATTCCTAATTCCTGAGGAATTCTGGAAGTTGGAGTCCACAAGTCCTAAAGTTGCCAAAATGAAACCCTTGCTCTAAAGGCAGGGAGGTCTCCATATATATATATATTTAAGTGAAGTGCACTACTTAACATACAAGTATGAAATTCTTCTGTCTAGCATCACTAAATTGCTATTTCTATTCCTTGGCTGAGTTTTGGGGGTTGCTAATTTCTCCTTACATCCCCAAAAACTGGTTACTCTTAAGACAAAAGGAAATACAGTGGTACCTCTACTTAAGAATACTTCTACTTAAGAATTTTTCTAGATAAGAACTAGGTGTTCAAGATTTTTTTGCCTCTTCTTAAGAAACATTTTCTACTCAAGAACCTGAACTCGGAAAAAATTTCCCCGGAAATTTTGAGAGCGGCACAAAGGCCCAGCCAGTTTCTTGCCTTTAATCCCGGCCATCTCGGGCTTTTCTGGGCTGCCAGAGGAGCCTTTCGGTGGCACTTAAGGAGGCTTTGGCAGCCCAGAGTGAACGAAGCATTTTCCTTTCTCTGGGCACTTGGAGATGGAATAAACCTCTGCCAGCACCCAGAGAAAAGAAACACTCCCTTTGCTCTGTGCATTTTCCTTTCTCTGGGCGATGCCTCAGAATCCCTCTTTTTTTATTTTAAAGCCTTAAAGTTTTGAATTTTTTTGATTCCCCTCCCCTCCCCTTCTTCCTTCAGCAGCAACTGTCCTCCTACTCTTCCTCCTCCCACCCAAATTCCGAGCTTTTCTTTCTTTCCTAATGGGTTTGCACACATTATTTGCTTTTACATTGATTCCCATGGGGAAAATTGCTTCTACTTAAGAACATTTCTACTTAAGAACCTGGTCACGGAACGAATTAAGTTCTTAAGTAGAGGGACCACTTTATTGCATAACTTTAATAAGTTAAACCCTCTAATTTACTATTCAAATAGGAGACACCTAACTGGCTCCACAATTAATGTCAGGAAGGAGGCAGCTAGTCCTTGACTTACAACCATTAATTTAGAGATCGTTCTGAGAAGTTAACAACAGTACTGTACTGGAAAAAGTGACTTATTACCATTTTTCATTCTCATGGCCAGTGGTAAAAATACAGACCAGGTTTGACCACTGACTCGTATCTACAACGGTTGCAAGAGTCCTCGGGGTGGCAGAGTGTCATGCGATCCGTTTTTGTGACTTCCTGACAAGCACAGTCATTGTGGGAAGCCGGATTTAGCAATAGCAACAGCATTTAGACTTATATACCAATTCACAGGGCTTTTAGAGGCCCTCTGTAAGCGGTTTACAGAGTCAGCCTATATTGCCCCCCAACAATCTGGGTCCTCGTTTGACCCACCTCGGATTTGCTTAACGACTGTGTGTGACTCAAACAGCTGCAGTGATTCGCTTAACAACTGTGGCTAGAAAAATGTCATAAAATGGGGAGGAACTCAACTGTCTTACGTAGCAACCAAAATTGTGCCCTCGATTGTGGTTGTTAAGTCATGGACTACCTGTACCATGTTATATGCCTTAATGCACTGGTGCAGTGATAATTAATAATAATAATAATAATTTATTAGATTTGTATGCCGCCCCTCTCCAAAGGCTCGGGACGGCTCACAGCAAACAATAAACAATGTACAACAAACCCAATAATTAAAATAATAATAATAATAATAATTTATTAGATTTGTATGCCGCCCCTTTCCGAAGACTCTTAACTATGGCTAAAACCCCTATCATTAAAAAACAAACAATACTACCCAGTCATAACCACACATAAATCATACTAGCCAAGGGATACATCAATTACCCCATGCCTGGTGACATAGATGGGTTTCAGAGTCTTGAGGAGGGTGGAGGGTGGGGGCAGTTCGAATCTCCAGGGGGAGTTTATTCCAGAGGGCCAGGGCCATCACAGAAAAGGCTCTTCCCCTGGATCCCACCAGATGACATTGTTTAGTTGACAGGACCCAGAGAAGGCCAACTCTGTGGGACCTAACCAGTCACTGGGATTCGTGCGGCAGAAGGCGGTCCCGGAGGTATTCTGGTCCGATGCCATGAAGGGCTTTATAGGTCATTACCAACATTTTGAATTGTGACCGGAAACTAATCGGCAACCAATGCAGTGATGGTGAACCTTTTTGGGTTCGCGCGCATGTGCCCACACCCATTCCCCCTCCACGTATGCGCAGCCCCTGCGCATTGACACAATACCTGTCCCCTTCATCCCCACGCTTGCACACAGGCCTCAGGACAGCATGGGACAGTAAAAAAGGCCAAACAGGCAAACTGGAAGTTTATTTATTTATTCGACTTCTATGCCACCCAACCCCAGAGGATTCAGGGCAGCTAAGTTTGGAAAAAAGTTTGGTTTGCCCATTGTGCTGTTTTTCACACTCTTCAAGCTTCCTTGAAGGCTCCAGAGTGCGAAAAACAGCACAACAGGCGAACCGGCAGTCTGTTTTCTCCAAACTTCCAGTTTGCCCGTTGGGACATTTTTTGCACTCCTGGGCTTCAGGGAAGCTTCCTTGAAGCATCTGGAGGGCGAAACGTCCTTCCCCAAGGCCGAAAATCAGCTGGCTAATGCGCGCATGCGCGCTTGAGCTGACATAGGGCAACACCTCACATAGAAACATAGAAGACTAACGGCAGAAAAAGACCTCATCTAGTCCATCTAGTCTGCCCTTATACTATTTCCTGTATTTTATCTTAGGATGGATCTTTGTTTATCCCAGGCAGGTTTAAATTCAGTTACTGTGGATTTACCAACCACGTCTGCTGGAAGTTTGTTCCAAGCATCTACTACTCTTTCAGTCAAATAATATTTTCTCATGTTACTTCTGATCTTTCCCCACAACTGACCTCAGATTGTGCCCCCTTGTTCTTGTGTTCACTTCCCTATTTAAAAAAAAACACCTCCTGAAACTTATTTAATCCTTTAATATGAAAACTTCCATAAGCCTTCCACATGCTCCCTCCAATATGGCTCTCCATACCACGCTTGCCATAGTTTCGTGATCATGGCACTAGTGTTTTGTTTTGTTTTGTTTTAAAAATAAACTTTAAAAATGCACTACTTTGATATTTTCCCCATCCGGTTTCACTAATTTGCTATTTAAATTCTTTGGAGAAAGGAGTAAGGTGTTGTTGTTTTTTTGAAGCTTTCTAATTTCTTCTTACAACTATTCCGCCCCTCAAATTCTTAACACAAGAAGAAATATTGCTTTATCTTCTATAATTTCCCCCCCCCCCCCCCTAATTTGCTCTCAAAATATCAGACCTCGCGATGGCGTTGCAGATAATGCTAGGAAAGGTACAGCTAGCTCTTGACTTGCAACCATTCAAAGTTGCAGCGGCACTGGATGGGAAAAAAAAGTGATTTTGGACCGCTTTTCACACTTAACAACTGTTTCAGCCTCCCCCGTATGTCACATGATCCAAATTGAAATGCTTGGCAACTGGCATGTACCTAGGACGGTTGGCAATGCCCCTGAGTCCTGTGATCCAAAGCTGGCTGGAGAATTCTAGGAGTTATTATTATTATTATTTATTAGATTTGTATGCCGCCCCTCTCCGTAGACTCGGGGCGGCTTGAAGTCCACAAGTCTTAAAAGCTGCCAAGTTTGAATGAAGGCCTCTGGGCTATAGAACCACTTGTGCTCAATATATTTTCCTTCCCTCCTCTTATACAAAGGAAAATCAAGGCCTTGCAACCTTGAGTTTCTTTCTAACTCTCCTCTTTTCATCCTGGGCTTAAATCATGTATTGCTAACTGGCTTCCGTTCTGCTCCCGACATCCAAAATTTTATCGGTTGGGTCCCTGCGAAGGTTTTGATTTGATGATGGGAAAAGCCAATCAGTTGTGGTTGACTCAATAAAACCATGGTTAAACTAACCACGATTTAGCTCCCCGCCCTTGTTAACACGACTCCTTATTTCCAAACCTTTTTTGAGAATCTGTTCAGTATCTAGCATTATTTCACTGGATCCCTAATAGCTGTTCTTTATTAAAACTAAATCTCAGCAGCAGCAACCACTGTGTAATTATTGAGAATCAGGAAAAGTACCTCGTAGATACTTAAAACTCCGGCTTACAAATAACCGCCGATTGTTAAGATCGTTTCCTCAAATTGCTTACAAAAACCTTGACATTGCTTTGTGTTTTCTCCGTACTTAACCCCAAATGTTTGTGATTCTGCACCACGGGAATACCAAATGAACCTTTGAGTATTTTATGTCCTGGTTTTGGTGGAAAATCTAACTTGGTTTCCTGGTTGGCCATCATCAGACCATTAAAAAACTCCCGCCAAAGAGCTCCTAGACAGACCCGAATTCAGTATTTCCCAACGTCAATAACTTGAACCTGGGTGGACCTAAATTCCCAGAATTCCCATTTTCCCCATAGAGGCAGATATTTCTCTTTCTGGGCACGACGAGAAGAGCTCTGCTGCAGGCGAGGGTTGCTACTTACCACTGCTACTGGTGCGATGCGCGCGCAGCTTCAGGTCGCCTGTATGCATGCGCCCCAGCGAGATTTTGTTTCTGCACATCCGCAGGAAACAAAATCTCGCGAGAGGATGTGCGTGAGAGTCCGGCCATTTTTTGCTTCTGCGCATTGCACGGAAGCAAAAAAAAAAGCCGAATCCTCTTGCGCGCATTCTCTCGCAAGATTTTGCTTCCTGCGCATGTGAGAAGATGCATGTGAGAGAGAGATTTCAGTGATTGTTTTGCTTCCGCGCATGTGCAGAAGCAAAAAATTGCCAAAATCTCACGTGCATCCCCTTGCGAGATTTTGCACAGAAGCAAAATCTCACTGGGAAGTACGCGCACACACACCAGAGTCACGAAGCTGCACATGCAAGCTCCATTTTTGCTACCAGCGCGCAGTGGTACCAGGTAGTAACGTGATACTTCTCTGCTGAACAAAACTCCACATTGGCAACAGGAAAGGCAATGGGCCAGTAAACACTTAGCTTCATTCCGTTGTCCCGACTCCACCCTGCAAAGGATTATGGGGTTGTTAAAAAATAATGATGATATTGATGATGTGTTAGATGAAATAGAAGGATGTTCCCTGATGCTCCACTTGGTTCTACCAGATGTTCTCCAAGGCCCAAGCCAGATGTTCAGAGAAATACTTCCACCTGAGCCGGTTTTAAAGATATCCTTGGGCTACTTTTGTTTTAATTCGAATTTCTTTTCTAAGCTTCTAAATCATAACCTCTCTCTCGAAGGGACGCTTAACAACCTTCTAACCGGGATTATTTGGGGGGGCGCTGACAAAACTTTTAATGCACTGATTCTGAAATGGTTTACTTTGAAACGCGAGTCTCGACTGCCAAAAGGAATAAATTATACCTTTTATTATTATTATTATTAGTGGAAAGCAACCAAACCATTGTGGTTTTTATTTAATCTAGATCTGGGTTGGGTTTTATTCCCCCGTCCTATTTTACAGGTAAATTTACTGTGGCTGAATTATGGAAACAGCAGCTAACTGTATATAAAGACCAATGTAATAAATAACGTTCGAGCGTTTTTGATATATTGAAATATGTCTAATGAGGTTCATCCTACCTGTATGTATAAATACGGAATAATAAAGACAATCTATAATGGCTTTTTGAGAATAATGTATTTAATCCATTTATTCTTAAAGCACTAATTATGAATTTATAGCTAATCAATACCATTAAAGGACTTTTGTTTTTTAATTAAAATTTCACCATGGTCTCTTTTTATATATATATCGGCATATATATTTTCCTCCAGCACAAGGGTCTCGAAACCTCAGCAATTTTAAGACTTCTGGACTTCAATTTCCAGAAGTTGTCCATGGTGGCTGAGGAGTTCTGGAAATTGAAGTTTATGAGTCTTAAAGTTGTCCAATGTTTACACACACACACTATTCTGTATTTTAATAAAAGCATCGCACAGGCAGTAAATTCCTTAGACAACGCACAAAGGTTTTACTAGCCACCCAGAGTTATGAGAATGAAATTGGTGGCCATAGAACTTACACTAGACCTCTTATGACGAGTCACTTCACAGCCATTCAAAGTTACAAAAAAATCTCCCCAAAGTTACTTGCACAATGTCACGGCTTCACAAACACGTAACCCAGGGGTGTGTGCTACATGCACACGCCTGCAATCACACAATTGTATTTTTGACCCTTGGCATCTGGGTCACCTTTATGGCCGTTTGCAACAGGTGTGACTGAGATATTGCAAAAATGTTTCTGTTTCCCAATGTTTACTTTGGGTTTACAGCCATGATAAAGTAAAATAGAGTCACTTCAAGACAGCAACATTTGCTTAGTAACCCCGGTGTTAGGTTAACAACCGAAGTGTTCATTTAACAGAAATGTCCCCCTAAAAATTGGATCTGGCTTACATTATGCTTCAACTTACGACCACAATCGTGTATGACTCGATTGTGGTTGTAAATCGAGGACTACATCGACACAACAGCACAACTCGGAGGTCAGTACAGAGAAGCACTACAGATAAATCCTCCACTTACAACAGTTCATTTAATGACTGCTAAAAGTTACAACGGTGCTTCAAAAAAGGGACTCACAACCATTGTTCACACTTATGACCATTGCAGTGGTCATCTAATTGTACATTTGCATGCTTAACAACTGGTTCCTGGTTATGACGGTTGTGGTGTCCCCGAAGAGTGGCGGGCTGTCACGCGATTCTCCTTTTGCTGACCTTCCGACAAGCAAAATCATTGGGGAAACCAGATTCGCAAGATTTGGGTCTGGCAAGTCTAAAGAAGAATTAGGGGTGACATGATAACAGCCTGCCAGTACTTGAGGGGCTGCCAAATAGAAGAATAGGGGGTCAAATTATTCCCCTAAGTCACACAAGGCAGGACAAGAAACAATGGATGGCAACTAATCAAGAAGCAATCTGGAATTAAGGAGAAACTTCCTCACAGTGAGGACAATTAACCAGTGGAACAGCTTGCCACCAGAAATTGTGGGCACTCCTTCACTGGAACTTTTTAAGTTATTATTATTATTTATTAGATTTGTATGCCGCCCCTCTCTGAAGACTCTGGATGGCTCACAACATAGCAATAGTACAATACATTACAAATCTAATATTAAAATTTAAAAAGTCAATTAAAAACATTAATATAACATAATATCATAAAATCACAACTACGCACTCGTACACACTCAACCCAATTGATCATACTACAGAGGTCAGAAAGAAAGCAACGGATTGGACAGTCACTTGTCTGAAATAGTATAGAGCTGGGGTGGCACAGTGGTTAGAGTGCAGCACTGTAGGCTCCTTCAGTTAACCGCTAGCTGTAGTTCAGCAGTTCAAATCTCACCACCAGCTCAAAGTTGACTCGGCCTGTCATCCTTCTGAGGTGGGTCAAATGAGGACCAGGATTGTTGGGGGCAAGAGGCTGAGTCTGTAAACCACTTAAAAAGGCCTGGAAAAGCCCTGGGAAGTGGTAGATAAGTCTAAATGCTATTGATAATGTTATTCTATCCTAAGATTGTATGCTAAGATTTTTATTAATATTGTTTCTTCATTGCTTATTTGACCCCTATGACCATCATTAAGTGCCGCACCTCATGATTCTTAACAAATGACTCTTCTTTTATGTACACTGAGAGCATCTGAACCAAAGACAAATTCCTTGTGTGTCCAATCACACTTGGCTAACAAATAATTATATTCTATTCTATTTGTTCTGTGCTCCATGTTTGAAATTATCACTCTCTCTTCCATCTCTTTGTCTGCTTATATCATTCTTTAAAATTATTTTGGAAGTGCTCCTGGGCACTTCTTATAGCTACAGACAGTCCTCGACTTACAACTGTTGGTCTAGTGACCATCCGAAGTTTACAACAGCACTGCAAATAGTGACTGATAACCGTTTTTCACACAATGACCATTGAAGCATCCCTGTGAAAATTCAGATACCTGGCAATTGATAGCAGTCTTCCAATCTCTCAGGGGTTGCCCCAAAGAAGAGGGAGTCAAGCTATTCTCCAAAGCACCTAAAGGTAGAACAAGAAGCAACGGGTGGAAACTACAATATTTTTCGGAATAAAAGACGCAGCCCCCCCCCCCAAAAAAGATGGTGGAAATGTCGGTCTGTCTTATACACTGAATACAGCCATTTTTGGGGCTCCCGAAGCCCCGTCCCCACATCCCATTTTTGTTAAAAATGGGGCTATTTTTTTTTTCAAAAATAGGGTGCTCAGAGGGTTTGGGAGGTCTGCAGAGTCCTCCTGGGGGCTGGGGGAAGACAAAAACACCCCCATTTTTGTTTAAAAATGGGTAAAAAAACAGCCACTTTTTGCAAAAATGGGGGCATTTGGATACTTTCTGGAAACTTCTTATAATAAAGAGTTGTTTGTCTTTTTTTCTGGAAGGTGTTTGGGAGACTGAATCTTAACATCGTAGATATATCTCCTATATTTCCTATACCTTTCTTCCATTCTTTCATTGATATACTTTATTCCTATTTCTTCTCTTCTATTCTTTCTTAGATATATTTTTCTAAGATTATATCCTCTATAACCTTCATTTTATATTTACTATATGTATACTCAATATAACCCTCATTGTGTAATGGACAAAATCAATCAATCAATAAAAATAAATAAAATAAATAGATCTAGAATCTCAAGTTTGTAATGTACCTAATTGTTCATCCTGAACAGAATCCCTAGTGGCCAGCAGGGGGCAGTAGGAGATCTTCCATTGGTCTCTAATGTGCCTTGCAACTTTCTTCTTACTTACTTTCTTTCTTTCTTTCTTTCTTTTCCTTTCTTTTCTTTCCTCCTTTCCTCCCTCCTTCTCTCCCTTCTTTCCCTTTCCTTAATTTCTTCCTTTCTCTTCCTTCTTCTTTCTTTCCTTTCCTCCCATCCCCCCTCCCTCCCTTCCCTCCTTCCTTCCTCCCTTTTCTCTCTTCCTTTTTTCCTTTTCCCTTCTGTTCCCTCTGTAATTTCTCTTCCTTCCTTTCTTCCTTCTTTCTTTTTATTTATTTCCCTCCTTTTTTCTTTCCTTCTACCCATCCATCTCCTTATTTAATTCCTTTCACTTTCTTTAGCTCTTCTTCCCATCCTTCCTTCCTGTCTTCCTCCCTCCCTTTTTATCTCTCTTTCCTTCCAACCATCTCCTTTCTTCTTTTATCTCTCACTTTCTTTTCCTGTCTTTCCTTTCACTTCCTTTGTTTCTTCCTTTGTCCTTTCCTTCCTTCCCACCTTCATTCTTTCTTTTCCTTCCTTCCTTTCTTTCCTCCCTCCCTCCCTCTTTATCTCTTTCCTTCTACCCATTTCCTTCCTTCCTCTCTCTCCCCTTCCTCTCCCTCCCTCTCCCTCCCCTCTCTTTCTCTTTCTCTTTCTCCTTCCTTCCTTCTTCCTCATCCTGGAATTGTGGCGTGTCCTTCTGAGTAAATGCACTGAGTTGAAACTCAATTAAAATTATCTTTTTGCATTGCCCGCTCCTTCAATTCTAGATTTTTGTTGTTCCTGTTGTTGGCCTTTTGTGGGTGGATTTCCTACAAGACGATGATAGTATTTATGTCCTGAAAAGCAAATACTGTACCAAGTTGGATTTCTTCAAAATTATCTGGGAAAAACCAGGATTATTTCCAGGTTGAATCTCTCCTTGTTTAGTTTCCATCCATTGTTCCTTGTCTGGCCTTCAGGGGTTTTGGAAAATAGCTTGACCCCCTTCCTCCTCTCTGTGCCAATCCTTCAAATATTATAAGATGCTCTCATGTCTCTCTTGGTCCTTCTCTTCACTAGATTAGCCATGTAACAGTTCCTACAACCATTCATCGCATGTTTTCACCTCCAGTCCCCTCATCATCATGGTTGCTCTTCTATGCACTTTCTCTAGAGTCTCAACATCTTTTTTATAGCCATAGCATTTAGACATATACCGCTTCATTGTGCTTTTACAGCCTTCTCCAAGGGGTTTACCGAGTCAGCCCCTCGCCCCCCAACAATCTGGGTCCTCATTTGACCCTCCTCAAAAGGATGGAAGGCTGTGTCAACCTTAGGCCAGTGGTGAGATTTGAACTGCTGAACTACAGCTAGCAGTTAGTCTGCAGTGCTGCACTCTAACCACTGTGCCACCCCGTTAAATCCAATTTAATGATTACACAATTCACTTAGAGTAACTGCAGTGAATCATTTCACAAGCATCTTGCTTAGCCACAGAAGTTTTGGCCCTAACTGTGTTTGTAAACCATGGACCATCTTGTACTATCAATTTTTATTGTACTGTATATTGACCAATCCAAGGAAGTTATCTGGGTTATTTTAAGAGGATGTGTTCAATGATTAAAATTATTTAGCTTGTGATGAAGGAAAGAATCATTTCTTGATATGTTTTTTCCTGTTTCTTTAGCATATTCTTTTCCATTTTTACACTTTTTCCTTCTTTTTATTCTTTCCCTTATGTTTCTTTTGTATGAATGTCCGTCTTTTTATTTATATATTTTTTTAAATATTTCAAAATATTTACTGACCCCTCACCTCCTGGACATAAATTGTTTCAACTCCTACCATCAAAACGTCGCTACAGAGCACTGCACACCAAGACAACTAGACACAAGAACGTTTTTTTCCTGAACGCCATCACTCTACTAAACAAATAATTCCCTCAACATTGTCAGACTTTTTACTAAATCTGCACTTCTATTTCTACTAGTTTTTTCTCATCATTCATATCACCTTTTGACTCCCAGATAGGACTGTATGACTGTAACTTGTTGCTTGTATCCTAAGATTTTTATTAATGTTGATTCTTGACAAATCAATATTTTATTTTATGTACACTGAGAGCACCTGCACCAAGACAAATTCCTTGTGTGTCCAATCACACTTGGCCAATAAAGAATTCTATCTAATCTATCTAATCTATCTATCTAAAAAAAACTACTATCAAAACAAGAAAGACACAATCTCTACGGTTAACACCGGATGTGTTTCTCTCAGTCCATAGTGCAACCGGGAAATAAGAAATGGCAGTTGAAATTATGATAAACTTTGCTTCCCGGTGTGCCTTGGATCATAGAAAGGCAAATCCGACATCACATGAACCTGAAACTGCTTGGCAAATCATTTAAGTCATGTAATTGGATTCCACCTTGATTTCCCACAGCGATAGATATACGCCATCTCTTGTGCAATGAATATTTGAATATTTAAAATGCTTTTCTTCAATACTGTCACTTTAGATCAAGGAACTAAAACTGCTATTAGGCCTAAGGTTAAGTTAATTTCTAACCTGCACACAAGTCATGGGGATTCCCTGTTGGTTAACTCTTTATCTGTGCACCACAGCTCGCTTTGCAAATACATGATGTGCAATCTTATATTTGCAAAGAGAATTGCAAAGCATGCGAAGGCAAGGCCAGACATAATGGAGGGAAACTCACCAAGGAGAGAAACAACCTGGGATTAAGGAGAGACTTCCTAACAGTGAGATCGATTAACTGTCGATTTTGAAATATAAAGATAAACAAGACTCAGATTATTATAAAATTTGGGGGAAGTTTAATGAACTAAGAGATACATAGAGAAGAACTGTTCCCTATTATTTCTATATTTTTTTCTATCTACTATTCTAATTCTCTTCTATAACCTATTTTATTCTTCATTCTATTTTTTCCATTCTACCATTTTATTTTATTTTCTATTCTCTTCTATCTTCTAATTTTCTTCTCTTATCTTATCTTCTATATTCTATAATGTTCTATATTCTATTCTCTTTTATATTATATTCTTTTTTATATTCTATATTCTATTCTACTATTCTAATTTTGTTCTATATACTCTTCCCTTTTATATTTTCATTCTATTTTATTCTAATTATATATTCTCTTCTATTCTATTCCATTTATTCTATATTCTATTTTATTCTATTTTCTATTATGTATTCTATTCCATTCATTCTATATTCTATTCTATTTTCTATTACGTATTCTATTCTATTCCATTCATTTTGTATTCTATTCTATATTCTGTATTCTGTATCATCTATCCTATATCCTCTATTCTATTCTATTCTCTATTCTATTCTATTCAATTATGTGCTATGCTATTCTGAGGAATCTTGGAGTCTGTCATTTGCACTTCTATAACTACCTGGTTTGGTTCTGCAGCCTAGCAAAACCGACACAGACTTCAGAGGAGAATCAAAACTGCAGAAACAACAATTGCTGCCAACCGGCCTTCCATTGAGGACCGGTATATTGCATGAGTCAAAAAGAGGACTGTGAAAATATTTATTGACCCCTCGCATCCTGGACACAAACTGTTTCAACTCCTACCCTCAAAACGTCGCTACAGAGCACTGCACACCAAGACAACGAGACACAAGAACAGTTTTTCCCAGAATGCCATCACTCTGCTAAACAAATAATTCCCTCAACACTGCCAGACTTTCTACTACTAGTTTTTTCTCATCATTCCTATCACCCATCTCCTCCCACTTAGGACTGTATGACTGTAACTGGGTGCTTGTATCCCTAAGATTTTTATTAATATTGTTTCCTCAATGCTTATTTGATCCCTATGACAATCATTCAGTGTTTTACCTCATGATTCTTCACAAATGTATCTTTTTATGTACACCGAGAGCATCTACACCAAAGACAAATTCCTTGTGTGTCCAATCACACTTGGCCAATAAAAAATTGTATTCTATTTTCTATTCTATTCATTCTATAGTCTATTCTATCCTATTTTCTATTATTCTATCCGATTCTATTCTAATTTCTCTTCCCTCCCGCCTGTGGAGAGGGACGCGCAAGCGCGGCCTGTCGCCCCGCCCTCCGAGCCAAGCCCCTCCCCCTTAAACAATTCACAGCTGGCGGAGGGAACCGGCGGTGCGTCGGGGCCGGAGAGCGGCTGCAGGCGAGCGAGGTGAGGCTGGGGGAGAAGGCGGGGGGCAAGCGAGGCTCGCCGGAGCAGCGTCGGCTGTGGATGGAGGGATGGATGGGGGGCCGCGGAGACTGCGGGCGCCGCCTTGCCAAGCCAGAGCCGTTCCCTGGTTTAAACCTCGCTTAAAAACGAGGACGCTGCTGTGTGTGGTGGGGGGAACCGACTGTATTTGCAGACAGATCAGGGGTGCTGTGCAGGGATCCCTCGGAGATCTCCTCGATCTCCCCCCCCACTCCGCTTTCCTCCTCCTCTTGTTTTTCTCGGGTTTCAATCTCTTGCAACCATTGGGTTTCGTGGCTTCTTCTTTGGAAGTGTCTATGCTGGGCTGGTTTGCAACCGTGGCTTGCAAAAGCAAGGACAGTCGTGGCTTGCAAAAGCACGGGCAATCGTGGCTTGCAAAAGCAAGGACAATCGTGGCTTGCAAAAGCACGGGCAATCGTGGCTTGCAAAAGCAAGGACAATCGTGGCTTGCAAAAGCACGGGCAATCGCGGCTTGCAAAAGCAGGGACAATCGTGGCTTGCAAAAGCACGGGCAATCGTGGCTTGCAAAAGCAGGGAAAATCGTGGCTTGCAAAAAGCACGGGCAATCCTAGCTTGCAGAGCAGCCGCCTTGGCTTTCCCTCGGGCAAAACAGCATGGAGATTGCAAGTTTTTTGCAGGTGTAAACGAACCGAGGTTAAAAGAAAGCAACCGGGATTTGTGGGAGACCACGACTTCTGTCTTTAAAGGAAGATGTAGCCCCCTTTTTTTTTAATCTTGCAGCCTATTGCTCTTTTCTTTGCCCCTTACTGTTTTCATTCGAGTTTCTAGTCCCTTGGGCGAAAGAGGCAGGGCTGATGGGGGTGCTATTTGGCCAGGAGGAAACTAGGTAGGAACCTGTTGGAACTACCCTCCAAGCAGCTTAATTCCAAGGAGTTCCTAGTTGTTGCTTCCCCCCACTCCTCTCCCCCCTTTGATCCAGGGACTAGAAACTTGAATGATTTAAAAGTAAGGAAAAGCCAAGAAATCTTTAAAGCCAGTCTCTGGATTGGAGAAGAATTTTTTTTTTAAAGACCACTTCCTATGCTTGGACTGGAGCGATCCTTTGCACGGATGATAAACTATGGTTTGCAAACTATGGGTGACCAGCTTTTAGCCCTCGCACTAAGCCATAGATGGAAAATCAGAACAGAGCATTTTTGTGAGATCAAATGTGGAGTTCTGCTTCAATTTTAAACTAGGGAGTGGAATCCCCAACTTCCCATTCAATTGTTTATTGTTAACTTGGTTCCTCTTCAAAGTTCATTGCTTTGTAGTTTCATTTCTCTGCCCCTTCCCTAAAATCTCGCCAAGTTCCTAGAACTCATGAGATAAAATATCAAGGATGTAGATAAATGTCTGAGCAGTGTGGGTTGGACTAGATAACCTCTCAAGGTCCCTTCCAACTTGATTGTTTTGTGGTTTTTTCCAGCCGCGGCAACGTGGAAGATGGGTGGACTTCAATTCCCAGAATTCCCCAGCCAGGTGGCTGGGGAATTCTGGGAGTTGAAGTCCATTCCTCTTAAAAATGGCCAAGATTGAGAAATACTGATGCAGATAGATAATTGAGGAAGACCTTCTAAAACAGGGGTCTCCAACCTTGGCAACTTTAAGCCTGACGGACTTCAACCCCCAGAATTCCCCAGCCAGCAAAAGCTGTTCTAAAAGAGCTGTCAATCAAAGGAATAGGGTTTCTCTCGGAGAGACTGTTAGGGAATTCTGTAATGCAAGAGGCTGGACTTGATGACCTTTGAGATCCTCCCAACTCTTGGTTTCTAGGAGAAATTGGAAAGAGTTTTGCCAAAAGAGTGGTGATAGGAAAAAAAAAAAGAATAAACCAGGTATCTGAAGCAGTTGAGAGAGAAAGGAAGGTTCGAAGCTACGAATATAAATATGAATATAATATTCATATTTATGAATATAATATAAATATTTATGAATATAATATAAATATTCATAAATATGAATATAATATAAATATGAAATATAAATACATTTTATTTTCTTTCAAGCTATTCTGCTTTTAAGATGCTTTTAAGACAGATTCCAACAATGGGAAAAAAACACACACCTTCACTGGCTAAAGGGTGTGGCGAGCTGTCCAATCTCTTATAGACATCTCTGTGCAGAAGCTGGACGGTGTTTTGATGGACAGCCAGTCAATTTGATTCCTGTTGACAAGGAGGGTGGATTAAATGGCCTTTTGGAACCCATTCATAGAAACATAGAAGATTGACGGCAGAAAAAGACCTCCTGGTCCATCTAGTCTGCCCTCCTGTATTTTATCTTAGGATGGATCTATGTTTCTCCCAGGCATGTTTAAATTCAGTCACCGTGGATTTACCAACCACGTCTGCTGGAAGTTTGTTCCAAGCATCTACTACTCTTTCAGTAAAATAATATTTTATCATGTTGCTTCTGATCTTTCCCCCAACTAACCTCAGATTGTGTCCCCTTGTTCTTGTGTTCACTTTCCTATTAAAAACACTTCCCTCCTGAACATTATTTAACCCTTTGACATATTTAAATGTTTTGATCATGTCCCCCCTTTTCCTTCTGTCCCCCAAACTATACAGGTTGAGTTCATGAAGTCTTTCCTGATACGTTTGATGCTTAAGACCTTCCACCATTTTTGTAGCCCGTCTTTGGACCCGTTCAGTTTTATCCATATCTTTTTGTAGGTGAGGTCTCCAGAATTTGGCCTGAAGGATTCTGTGTTTTGCAGGCGTGCAACCACTTCTGCATATAGAAAATCGGTTTTTGCATTGTTGAATGGGTCTCGGAGGCAGGCAGCCAGCCGGTGGCGTGAATAAACAGGCCCACAATCTTGAATAAATTGGGGTTGAAATAGGAAATGCTTTCCTCAGCCTGCAGAAAATCCTTGAATTGGGACCAGAATTTCTGTCGCGAAGCAGGGCGATTGTTAAGTGAGATGTGCCTGATTTGACAAGCGTTGGCCATGTTGGTTCATAGAATCACGTCAGCTTTTAAAGTGATTTTGTGCGGTTGTTAAGCGAGCCCGCTTCCCCTATTGACTTCGCTTGGATAAATGAATCATGCAGTCGTTAAGTGAATCCAACATCCACTATTGATTTTGCTTGTCTGGGAAGGTTGCTAATAGAGACCCCAGGTTGCTATAACCATTGTGAATACATGTTACTATAACCATTGTGTATACATCTGACAGTCTCAAAATGGGTGAGCAGTGTGGTCGGGCAGTAGGAAAAGCAAGTAGGATGCTTGGCTGCATAGCTAGAGGTATAACAAGCAGGAAGAGGGAGATTGTGATCCCCTTATATAGAGCGCTGGTGAGACCCCATTTGGAATACTGTGTTCAGTTGTGGAGACCTCACCTACAAAAAGATATTGACAAAATTGAACGGGTCCAAAGACGGGCGACAAGAATGGTGGAAGGTCTTAAGCATAAAACGTATCAGGAAAGACTTCATGAACTCCATCTGTAGAGTCTGGAGGACAGAAGGGAAAGGGGGACATGATCGAAACATTTCAATATGTTACAGGGTTAAATAAGGTCCAGGAGGGAAGTGTTTTTAATAGGAAAGTGAACACAAGGACAAGAAAGATCAAAAGCAACATGAGAAAATATTATTTTACTGAAAGAGTAGTAGATCCTTGGAACAAACTTCCAGCAGACGTGGTTGGTAAATCCACAGGAACTGAATTTAAACATGCCTGGGATAAACATATATCCATTGTAAGATAAAATACAGGAAATAGTATAAGGGCAGACTAGATGGACCACGATGTCTTTTTCTGCTGTCAATCTTCTATGTTTCTATGTTGGTTTCCAAACGCCCAAACTTTGATCACGTGGCTGGGAGGTTGTGGAAGGACTTGTAATAAGTCTCTTTTTTCAGTGCTGCGTAACTTTGAATGGTCGCTAAAGACATGATTGTAAGTTAATATGGGAGCTAAAACTTAATTTTTCTTTAAAAAAAATAATAGAATTCAGCTAAACATATACTGCTCAAAAAAATAAAGGGAACACTCAAAGAACACAATATAACTCCCAAGTAAATCAAACTTCTGTGGAATCAAACTGTCCACTTAGGAAGCAACAGTGATTGACAATTAATTTCACCTGCTGTTGTGCACATTCAATTTTGTACAGAACAAAGTATTCAATGAGAATATTTCATTCATTCAGATCTAGGATGGGTTCTTTGAGTGTTCCCTTTATTTTTTTAAGCAGTGTATTTCTCTTGGTACATCAAACCCGGTGATACTTGGTTGATGGTCCATGTAGGATGTGATGTGAAAAACTGTCATCAGTCCCCTTTTTCAGTCCTGTTGTAACTTTGAATGGTCACTAAATGAATTGTAAGTCGAGGACTATCTCTACTCCTTGGTTTCGCATTAGGTCAGTGAGCTTTTTGCTTCCCTCTGGGGAGAATCACATCCAATTGTCATACAAATGACTTCACAGGTCAGTCTTGCATTTATGGCTATGGTGTTTGATAAATATTTATAGCTTTAGTAATGGAACAGCAGGGAAATTTATTGTTCCAGTGTACGACACAATGTTCAACCTCGTAGTTCCTATTCCTTGCTTATAATCTCACTCAGGACTTTGGCTTGGGAGGAACTGAGCCACAATCTTGAATTACAATTACGCCGCAGCTTGAAATTTTGGAGGGTTGCTCCATTTTGTGACCTTTTTTGCCGCAGTCGTGAAGCGATGAAGTCAGCTGGGGGGATTCTGGGAGTTGAAGTCAGCTGGGGGAATTCTGGGAGTTGAAGTCGACTGGGGGAATTCTGGGAGTTGAAGTCGGCCGGGAGGATTCTGGGCGTTGAAGTCGGATGGGGGAATTCTGGGAGTTGAAGTTGACCGGGAGAATTCTGGGAGTTGAAGTTGACCAGGGGGAATTCTGGGAGTTGAAGTCGGTTGGGGGAATTCTAGAAGTTGAAATTGGCTGGGGGAATTCTGGGAGTTGAAGTCGACCGGGGGAATTCTGGGAGTTGAAGTCGACTGGGGGAATTCTGGGAGTTGAAGTCGACTGGGGGAATTCTGGAAGTTGAAGTCGACCGGGGGAATTCTGGGAGTTGAAGTTGACCAGGGGAATTCTGGGAATTGAAGTCGACCGGGGGAATTCTGGGAGTTGAAGTTGACCAGGGGAATTCTGGGAATTGAAGTCGACTGGGGGAATTCTGGGAGTTGAAGTCGACTGGGGGAATTCTGGAAGTTGAAATTGGCTGGGGGAATTCTGGGAGTTGAAGTCGACCGGGGGAATTCTGGAAGTTGAAGTCGACCGGGGGAATTCTGGGAATTGAAGTCGACCGGGGGAATTCTGGGAATTGAAGTCGACCGGGGGAATTCTGGGAGTTGAAGTCGACCGGGGGAATTCTGGGAGTTGAAGTCAGCTGGGGGAATTCTGGAAGTTGAAGTCGACCAGGGGGGATTTTGGGAGTTGAAGTCAGCTGGGGGGATTCTGGGAGTTATATACCCGAAACATGAGCTGGATATCGGGCAACATTTACAAGGTCACATGGTCTATACTTGGACTGGATTCAAATATGCCAGGTTTCTATCACAATGCTTTGTTGAATAAGCCACAGTTGACTGGATTCCTGCATTGCATAAGCCATAATTCATGCTTCAGAAGCCATAACTGTGAAGGGGGGCTTAGGTTTTGGAACTAAAACAAAGTCAACCCCAGGAGAGTTGAATGTAATGTGTGAACAAACTGCCCTATTCATGCTATAATTCCTCTTGGTTTTAAAAAGTCTCATTTGCAAAAAGCTATGAGGCTGGGGCAGGTGACATCAGTTACAGGTAATCTTCAACCAGCGGTGGGCTACGAGCCAGAACGCTAAATTGCGCTCGCCGCTGCGGCTCATAAGTTCTTGCGGGGCCACCTTCTTGCACCTGTGGAGGCAGCAAAATCACGCACGGAGCCACAGGTGCGCCCATGTTTCAGCATGCGCGGAAGCAAAAATACCTCACCAAAACATGGGCGCGCCTACGGCTCCATGCATGATTTTGCTGCTTCCACAGGTGCAAGAAGGTGGCCCCGCAAGAACTTATGAGCCGCAGCAGCGAGCGGCAATTTAGCATTCTGGCTCATACCCGACCGCTGTCCTCAACTTACAACAGTTCATTTAGTCACCGTCCAAAGTTACAACGGCGCTGAAAAAAGTGACTTATGACCATTTCCCACACTTAAATGAATTGCAGCATCCCCATAGTCATGTGATCAAAATTCAGTAACTTGTATTTATGGCGGTCGCACTGTTCCCAGGTCACGTGATCCTCTTTTGCGAACATTTGACAAGGAAAATCGATAGGGAAGCCAGATTTGCTTAACGAGCATGTGAATTTCTTAACAACTGCATTCAATAAAGGTTGTAAAATGGGACAGGAATTTTAGAATAATAATATTAATAATAATAATAATAATAATAATAGTAGTAGTAGTAGTAGTAATAGTAATAGTAATAATTTATTAGATTTGTATGCCGCCCCTCTCTGAAGACTGAGGGCGGCTCACAGCAACAATAAAACAATAGAGAAACAAATCTAATAATTAAAACTATTTAAATCATAGAAACATAGAAGATTGACAGCAGAAAAAGACCTCCTGGTCCATCTAATCTGCCCTTGTACTATTTCCTGTATTTTATCTTAGAATGGATATATGTTTCTTCCAGGCATGTTTAAATTCAGTTCCTGTGGATTTACCAACCACCTCTGCTGGAAGTTTGTTCCAAGCATCTACTACTCTTTCAGTAAAATAATATTTTCTCCCGTTGCTTCTGATCTTTCTGTCAACTAACTTCAGATTGTGCCCCCTTGTTCTTGTGTTCATTTTCCTATTAAAAACACTTCCCTCCTGAACCTTATTTAACCCTTTCACATATTTAAATGTTTCGACCATGTCCCCCATTTCCCTTCTGTCCTCCAGAGTCCAGACTATACAGATTGAGTTCATTCAGTCTTTATTTTTCATTATTTAGATTTGTATGCCGCCCCTCTCCGCGGACTGATACGTTTTATGCTTAAGACCTTCCACCATTTTTGTAGCCGTCTTTTGGGCTGAATTGTGGTCTTTAGTCAAGGACTAATTTAATTGCCCAGTGATGTTATGACCTGTGACATAACAGGTCTGGCCAAATATTTTGAGAGCCTGCTTTTAATAATTACAATAACAACAACAATAACATAGTTGGAAGGGACCTTGGAGGTCTTCTAGTCCAACCCCCTGCTTAAGCAGGAAACCCTACACTACTTCAGATAAATAATTAGCCAACATCTTCTTTAAAACCTCTTGTGTTTATAAATAAATGAAATCAGCCTGAAAGTACCATCCTTTTTTTCAACCAGGATAATTTTATTTTTGAGCCTGCCTGCAGTGTTTCCTCCTTAAAATTTCTTTTGGCTCAGTTGATTGGTAATAAGGTTCACACATTAGGTTAAAATATGTTGGCTTGATTTGGAGTTGAACCCAGCCATTTCTGGTTTAGGGACTGAGGCTTATACCTTGGTCGGATTCACACCACATTCGTAATCCAGTTGTGCCTAAATAGTTTAACCAACTTCATTGGTTTTAAACGTCATTCATTGAGAGAGGGGGTTAGAATATTTGCAGACTTGAGTCTTTTGACCTGGCTGTTTGGAAATCCAGAAGATGGCTTAATTCAGTAACCAGGTTAAGTGGGTTGTGTGAATGCAGCAGTTATGGGACCAGACTGATGAGTTTTGATATATGGTGGAAATTTCCTGACAATGAGAACAAATTAATCAATGGAACAGCTTCCTCCAGAAGTTGTGGGTGTTTCATTGCTGGAGCTTTTCAAGAAGAATTTGGATGGCTGTCTGTCTGAAATAATACACAGGATCTCCTGTTTCAGGAGAGGGTTGGACTAGATGACCACCAGGATCCCTTCCAAACCTGATATATTCTGTATTTTTTATACAGAGCCGATCTGTGGTTACTGTCAGGGAATTGTACAGCCAATGGAGTCAGATATGCTGACACAAACTTGTAGTTTTATTATAAATAAGTGTATTTTATATTTATATTGGCATCAAACAAGATAATTGGGCACATCACTACATCGTGAGGTAAATCACAGAACAGCACAGAGAGTACATGGAAGAAAAAAGCGGGAAAAAGGGGAACCTCCCCTTTAGACCCCTCAACCAATCATAACATAGATTGCCTCGTACAGTCACCGACCCTTACTCGTCAATCAACTACAACTTGTGTGTTCTGGCCCATTATACATTTTACGGTTTGTTTGTTTATTTTATTTATTTATTTATTGATTGATTGATTATTTGATTTGATTTGATTTGATTTGATTTCTATGCCGCCCCTCTCTGTAGACTCGGGGTAGCTCACAACAGCAATAGAACAATTCGTAACAAATCTAATAATTTAAAAACATTTTTAAAAACCCATTAATCAGACATACATACAAACATACCATACATAAACTGTATAGGCCCGGGGGAGATATCTCAATTCCCCCATGCCTGGTGGCAAAGGTGGGTTTTAAGGAGTTTGCGGAAGGCAAGGAGGGTGGGGGCAGTTCTAATCTCCGGGGGTAGCTGGTTCCATAGAGTCGGGGCCGCCACAGAGAAGGCTCTTCCCCTGGGACCCGCCAAACGACATTGTTTAGTCGATGGGACCCGGGACCCAGAGAAGGCCAACTCTGTGGGACCTAATCGGCCGCTGGTTTCAACTATTAAATATCTTTAAGACTATCTCAGGGACCGCCTTCTGCTGCACGAATCCCAGCGACCAGTTAGGTCCCACAGAGTGGGTCTTCTCCAGGTCCCGTCAACTAAACAATGTTGCTTGGCGGGACCCAGGGGAAGAGCCTTCTCTGTGGCGGCCCCGACCCTCTGGAACCAACTCCCCCCAGAGATTAGAATTGCTCCCACCCTCCTTGCCTTTTGTAACCTGCTTAAAACCCACCTCTGCCACCAGGCATGGGGGAATTGAGATACCCTTTCCCCCTAGGCCTCTACAAT
Source organism: Erythrolamprus reginae (assembly GCF_031021105.1). NCBI lineage: Eukaryota > Metazoa > Chordata > Lepidosauria > Squamata > Dipsadidae > Erythrolamprus > Erythrolamprus reginae. Next base: position 3,812,683 of record NC_091953.1, on the reverse strand, counting down.
TTTATCCATGGTATGTCTGTATGTATGTTTGGTTTTACAATAGGGGTTTTTAACTGTTTATATTGGATTGTCATCTGCTGTTTACTACTGTTGTTAGCCGCCCCGAGTCTATGGAGAGGGGCGGCATACAAATCCAATAAAATAAAATAAAATAAAATTAACAGTTAAATTCAAACCATAGTTAGCCTGATGCACCTATTTTATTATTGGCCTTTTTTCCCCTCAGAAGCATTTTAAAGAATCAGGGAGATCATAAGGACTAGAAGCATTTTTAGCCCGTCTGTTTCCTTGTGCTTGAAAACCGATGACAGAAAAGCTAACAGTGGAGGCTTTGCATTTACCCGGATCTTGCCTGAACCACCTTTGTGTATCAAAGGTATCCACCAAAAGAATTTCTCTAGAACTGGTTTTGATTCATTGTTTTATTATTTGCAAAGCTTTGCGAAGTATCGGGGAGGAACCTCGCTCCTTTTTGGGAGAAGGAGAAGGACATCCGTGTGCCTCACCTTTATCAACGTATTTACAAGCACAGGGAGCCCTTAAAGACCTCCAGAGAGATTCCAGAGAGCCGGGGCCGCCACAGAGAAGGCTCTTCCCCTGGGGCCCACCAAACGGCATTGTTTGGTCGACGGGACCCGGAGAAGGCCAACTCTGTGGGACCTTATCAGCCGCTGGGATTCGTGCGGTATAAGGCGGTTCCGGATATATTCTGGCCCAATGCCATGTAGGGCTTTAAAGGTCATTACCAACACTTTGAATTGTGACCGGAAACCGATCGGCAGCCAGTGCAGGCCACGGAGCCCCACGATGGCTCTCGCGGCCGCATTCTGCACGTTGCAGGTGGAAGACTACCTGTATTACATAATCTGAATTTTATTCTAGCTTCAGTTTTTTCCCCGGCCAAAGTCAATGTTTTATTACATTATAAGATGTAAAATCAATACATTGCAAAATTCAGATTTCTCTCTTATCATCGTGACTCGAGAGATTTTTTTTCCCCTCTGCGGGAACAACATTATTTTCAGTAAAGTGTTTTGATAAGACAGTTGGATTAGAAAGAAGCAAAACGGCCCCATTGCTTGAAAAACCGGTAAAGCGAGAGGGATTTGCAGACAAAACTATTTTATGTTTTTTTTAGCACTTATTTTATTTCTTTTTACAGTGTTGAGTGTCCACCCTAGTCCAAAAGAGACTCTGGGCGTGGTGCATTGAAAAGATGCTAACAAGCGTAGCAAAGATCAACAGGGCCTATTGTAGGTATTGTAGTAGGAGAGTGGTGGCACAGATAGTCCTCACTTTACAATCAGAGTTGGGAACAGAATTTCTATTGCTAAACAGCGCGGTTGTGGTGAATAAAATGCCAGATTTTGCAACCCAGGGGAAGAGCCTTCTCTGTGGCGGCCCCGGCCCTCTGGAATCAACTTTCCCGGGAGATTAGAACTGCCCCCACCCTCCTTGTCTTTCGTAAATTACTCAAGACTCACTTATACCGCCAGGCATGGGGGAGTTGAGACACCTTTCCCCCAGGCTTCTTTATATTTTGTTTCATGTTTGGTATGAATGTGCTGTTTGGTTTTTAAATATATGATAGGGTTTTATATGCTTCTTTTAATATTAGATTTGTTTTGCTATAATATTGTTTTTATTGTTGTGAGCTGCCCCGAGTCTTCAGAGAGGGGCGGCATACAAATCTAATAAATAATAATAATAATCTCTTTTTGCCACAGTTAAGCTGTAAGTGCTGGGAGAATTGGCGCTAGACTTATGGTTGGGGGTCACCACAACATGAGGAACCGTATTAAGGGGTCGCGGCATTAGAAAGGCTGAGAATCACTGAAATAGAGTGAAGAAGCAGCTGCTTGTGGCTTAGAGGTGGAGCTCTTGCCTCACAGTCAGGAGGTTGTGGGTTCGATCCTAGGTAGAGGCAGATGTAAGAGTTTTCGGAGAGGGGCGGCATATAAATCCAATAAAACTTCAAACTTCAAACTCTTGCTTGGGCAAGGGGTTGGACTAGATGACCCTGGGAGGTCCCTTCCAACTCTGTTAATTTGTTAAATGGTCCACGTCTATGTTTTTTGTTAAATTAATATTTTTATTGATTTTTATAATATAAAACACACACACAACATATTACATATAACATTTATTTATTTATTATTTATTTATTTATTAGATTTGTATGCCGCCCCTCTCCGTAGACTCGGGGCAGCTAACAACAGAAAAAAGACATTATGAACAAATCTAATATTAAAAGTAATGTAAAAAACCCCAATTTAAGAAACCAATCATATATACAGACATCCCATGCATACATTTTATAAGCCTAGGGGGAAGGGAATATCTCAATTCCCCCATGTCTGACGACAGAGGTGGGTTTTAAGGAGCTTACAAAAGGCAAGGAGGGTGGGGCAACTCTGATATCTGGGGGGAGTTGGTTCCAGAGGGTCGGGGCCGCCACAGAGAAGGCTCTTCCCCTGGGTACCGCCAAATGACATTGTTTAGTCGACGGGACCCGGAGAAGGCCAACTCTGTGGGACCTAACTGGTCACTGTGATTCGTGCGGCACATGTGCTCAGTGATCCCACCACCAGACAATCAATCATACTCCACCACCAGTTGGGGGTATTTCTTGTATAAATCATATTGTTCATTGTTGCAGGGTGCACATTTTTGGGGTGTGTGTGTGTGTTAGAGAGACATTAAGAAACCCACCGAGAATTAGAAAGGTGGGCCATTGACCACTGACCCAAAAGGAAGTGGAAATATGACAAAGAATTGGATGGTTCCAGAGCAAACATGACTCACCCCTGCAACATCGCCCCGAGTCTTCGGAGAGGGGCGGCATACAAATCTAAGTAATAAATAAATTTTAATTAATGGTACTTTTAAAACTGAACACAGGCATTTAACGATGAATAATGCCTCGATTATAATTACCTATCAGCTTTTGCCAGGGCCTGGAGCCACCTTATTTTTTTTTAAAAAACTCTCTGCATTACTGCAAAGTAGATAATGAGAATCCCCCCCAAAAAAAATTCCATTTAGCTGAGAGGGTCTGCCCAGTTGCTGGCAAGGAGATTAACATACATTTTTCATGTATTATTTAGGCTGTCAATTTAACAAAGCTATGGGGAGTCTGCTTTTATTTTGCCCCTAAGATGTAAATTAACCTGGCAGCGAAGATCATTTCTAGGTGTGAACCATCTTCTAGATATTATTGCAAATACTTTTTATTCAATTCAATTCAATTTATTAGATTTGTATGCCAACCCTCTCCGTAGACTCGGGGCGGCTCACAAACATAATAACACAATATATAACAAATCTAATAATTAAAAGTCATTAAAAACCCCTTATTAAAAAGAAAACATACACACAAACATACCATACATAAACTGTATAGGCCTGGGAGAGATATCTCAGTTCCCCCATGCCTGGCAGCAGAGGTGGGTTTTAAGGAGCTTACGAAAGGCGAGGAGGGTGGGGGAAATTCTAATCTCCAGGGGGAGCTGGTTCCAGAGGGTCGGGGCCGCCACAGAGAAGGCTCTTCCCCTGGATCCCGCCAGAAGACATTGTTTAGTCGACAGGACACGGAGAAAGCCGACTCTGTGGGATCTAACCGGTCACTGGGATTTATTGCTTGTGCAGGGGACAAAATTCTACGTTGCCGCATTGCAAATAAAGCCCAGGAATAATTGCTTCTGTTAACGTTCATCTCTTTGCGTTTAATGCATGCTAGCTACCTTGTTTTAGGTGATGTTTTAGATTTTACAGTGAATTAACATTGCCTTCCAATTCCATTTTTTTCTCTGTTAATAACATTATAGTTACGCATATTACTTTTCGTTGCTTTATCTGTGTTATGTCTTGTTTTATTTCCTCTGTTCCATTGCTTTTTGGGTTGCAATTACAGTGTTCCCTCGATTTTCACGGGTTCGAACTTCGCGGATAGCCTATACCACGTTTTTTCAAAAAATATTAATTAAAAAATACTTCGCGGGGTTTTTTCTATACCATGGTTTTTCTCGCCTGATGACATCATAAATCATCGCCAAACTAATAATTTTTGCAAATAAATAACAAAAACAAAAAAATGTTAATAAATAATTATGTTTATAAATATCAGGATCACTAAGTGTCTTATTCAATGGTGAGTACCAGTAATAATGGTGAGCAAATTGTTGTTGGAAATGGTAATTTAGGGGTTTATAGCGTTAAGGGATGACTTGTGATACTGTCCATAGCCAAAAATGGTGTATTTACTTCTGCATCTCTACTTGGCAGAAATTCGACTTTCGCGGGCGGTCTCGGAACGCATCCCCTGCGAAAATCGAGGGAACACTGTATTGTCATTTTTTTTTGCTGCTCATTAACTGAGATAGTTCTCAACTTACGACCGGCCGCTTAGCAATTCAGCCTAAAGTTTCTGTTGCTAAGCAGGACAATAGTTAAGTGAAGTTGTGCCCAACTTTACAACCCGTATTGCCACAGATGTTAACTCAGTCACTGCAGTTGTTAAATGAAATATGCAATGTTGGCTTGTCAGAAGCCAGCTGGGAAAATTGTAATTGCATGCAGGAAGTCCTTGAGTTATGGCCATAGTGTGGATCAGAATTCCCATTGTGAAGCAAGGTGCTGGGATTTGGTAATTAGGTTAGATTAGCCCTATTACCAGTAAACCTTGATTTATGATCAGAGTTGCGCCCAAATTTCATATTGGTTGACAAGGCAGTAGTTTAGTGAGATTATTTTTTCTTCTTCTTCATATTTTGCAACTTTTTATGCCACAGTGGATAATTCAATCAACCACAGTTCTTTTTAAAAAAAATAATCTTTATTAGATTTTCTAGTAAAATAACAGCAACGTGTAGAATAGAATAACAGAGTTGAAAAGGACCTTGGAGGTCTTCTAGTCCAGTGTTTCCCAACCTTGGCAACTTGAAGATATCTGGACTTCAACTCCCAGAATTCCCCAGCCAGCAAATTTGGACAGGGAGTCATTGCTCACAGTCACTTGTGCCCTCAACACCTCGAGGTTCGATTACTGCAACGCTCTCTACATGGGGCGACCTTTGAAAAGTGTTCGGAAACTTCACATCGTGCAGAACGCGGCCCTGAGAGCCGTCGTGGGGCTTCCAAGATTTACCCATGTTTCTTCAACACTCCGTGGCTTGCATTGGCTGCCGATCAGTTTCCGGTCACAATTCAAAGTGTTGGTCATGACCTTTAAAGCCCTGGCATTGGACCAGATTGCCTCCGGAACCGCCTGCTGCCGCACAAACCCCAGCGACCGATAAGGTCCTACAGAGTTCTCCGGGTCCCGTCGACTAAACAATGTCGTTTGGCAGGCCCCAGGGGAAGAGCCTTCTCTGTGGCGGCCCCGGCCCTCTGGAACCAACTCCCCCCGGAGATTAGAACTGCCCCTACTCTCCCTGTCTTTCGTAAACTACTCAAGACTCACTTATGCCGCCATGCATGGGGGAGTTAAGATATTCCTTCCCCCTAGGCCATTACAAGTTATGCATGGTATGTTTGTATGTATGTTTGGTTTTATAATAAGGGTTTTTAGTTGTTTTATTAATTGGATTGTTACATGCTGTTTCTCCGTACTGAAGGAGTGGGTCCAGCAGTCACATGGGTTGCTCCTGTCCAATCCGGTGGAACTGAGCCTAGTATTAAAAAAGACTGCTGGATCCGCCCCTTCCCCAGAATTCGCTCAGTTCGCATCCTCGGATGTTGTGTGAATGCTCGTTCCTCTCTATAAAACACCTTCCCTTCGATCTCTCTTCAATAGCAAGTAAGATTTTTCCATTACTTAGCTTGCCGGCAGTTTCTTTCTCAGCCCTACAGGGCTTTGAGTTGGGGGAGAAGTTAGCGGCTCAGCCATTCGCGGTTTTTCCCTCCGTGCTGCAGCCGCGGCCGTTTTGTTAATTCCGGCCTTGGAGGTCCTGCCGAGAGCAAGCTTTATTCTTTCGACTAAAAATAATTAAGGGCTATTTACCTCCCGCGGTGTGGGACTTGATTTGTCTCCCGGGCTTAGTCGCTCCTATTGCAAATAACGGAGCAGTTATTTTGGCGCCAAGGCTCTGACGCCCAGTAAGTTGCACTTTCGGTTCTGCCCTAAGGGGTCGGCCATTAGTGCCTACAGCCCGCCGCCTGACCCTGGAGTCGTCGCTGTGAGTTCCCTCGGGCCTATTCTCCACGGAAGTGGCCTCCAACCAGTGTGCCTTGGTTTTTCTTAAAGTTAAGTTAGCGAGGCCTGCCACGCTGCACTTAAGGACATGAACTCTTGGTACCGTCCAGGATTGCCTCTTAAGGCGCAGCAGCTCCTGAGCCTAGGAGCAGGGTCACCTATCCTCTTGGGAATTCCACAAAATAATTCTTCTCCCCCCTATTTTTATTGGCTCAAGCCTTGTCTTCTGTAATTGCTCAGACTATGGCTTCCCTTCCCAAGAGAGGCACTACCAAAGGTTCCTAAGAGGTGAGGCCTACTGGTAATCCTTCTGAGCTTCCCCAGGCCTCTTCCTCCTCTTTCTCAGGCTCTCAACCTTTAGCCAAGCCCACTAGGGCTGAGAAGAGAAGGGACCTAGCCCTACAAAAAACAATGATAAATCAGCCTAACGTTTTAAGGTGCAGGCCCAAGTGCATATCAACCCTACCCCCCCGGAGGCCTCTAACCTGCCTCCCTCTGGGGTACCTGTGCTATCCCTGGATGAGCCAAACCTAAATCCACCCCAATCTAACCTATGGGGTTTTAGGTCCAGAGGAGCCAGTTATTACCGAGGATTTCCCCCAGCAGAACCTGTTCAGGGCCTCAGGGATCCTCAGGCTTTTCCGGCTGATATTTCTTCCTTGCCTCCGGAGTTTCAGTCTATCTTGACTATTCTGACTAACACTATTGATGCTAGACTCTCATCTTTAAATGTACCTCCTCTGTCTCATCCTTCCTCTCGCTCCTCCCGTCCCGTGAGTTTTTCTCCTTCCTACAGAGCCCCAGTCATGGAGGCCTCTGACTCCTCTCAGGAAGAGGATGAGGACGTGGATGCAGAAGAGGATGATGACCCTTTCAACGTCTGTCGGAGGATGAGGAATCTCAGATTAAGATTCCAGCCCCAGCTGCTATTTTCCCTTCGCAGCTTTCAAATCCCTCCTGCTAAAAGCTAGAGTATCTACGGGGCTAGCCGGGCAAGAGAAGCAAGCTACTCCTTCCTCAGACCCTCCAGAGGATAATCCTCCTTACTTCATGGAGGAACAGGAAGACAATGAGGTAATTCCTAGGCCCAAGTTGTTTAAGGATGCCTTGCTTCATCAGTGGGACCCCCCAACCATAGGCTTCACTCCCACTTCCAAGGACAAGAAGCTCCACAAGCTCTCTCCCTCCTATGAGGAACTCCTAACATGTCCCAGGCCAGATGAATCAGTGAAGACGCTCCACTCAACTGCTGCCATGCCTGGCGAGGCAGAGGAGGTCCTCCGGCCAGAGGACAAACGACTTGATCAAATGCTCAAAAGAAGTCTTCTTGCAGACTCATGGGCCATTAAGAGTGCTGCTGCGGCATCCTCCTTTTCCAGAGCTATGCTCTTAGGGCTTCGTCAGCCCCAACTACACCTGCCCCCAGATGACTTACGGGGCCAACAGGATTTCAACAAAATCTTCGCAGCTACCCAATATATAGCAGAGGCTACTCTCCAATCTTCCAGATTTGCAGCCAGGTCAATAGCAGCCTCCACAACGGCCAGAAGGCTTCTATGGCTCCGCCCTTGGCAGGCGGGGGCAAGACAGAAATGGCAGTTAGCTATGAGTCCACGGAAACGTAACCTCCTCTTCGGAGATCTTCTGGAACCTCTCCTTACGGAAAACGCAGACAAGAAATAGGTCTTGGGACCTACCACCAAGAAGGCCCCGAAACCGCAGTCTTTTCGGCGCACCGGGCGTCAGCAGGCTCAAGGCTTCGCTTTTCGCAAGAGCCCAGGTCAGTATTCCCCTCGCTTTCGATCCCAAACTAGAACCTCCAGGGGTAGAGGGTCCCGCTATCACAGAGGATCCTCTTCTACCAGAATTTCCAAAAGAACCAGATGGTAAGTTTCTCACCCGCCTTCGGGCGGTCGCCTTGCCTGGTCCTCTTCCGCCTGACACCGCTCTTGTAGGACCCCTGGGTCATTGACTCAGTGGAAAGGGGCCTAAGGTTAGAGTTTATTTCTTCTCCTCCTAACCGTTTTATTTCTTGTTCCTCTCCCAGTTCCTCTCCATCTCGTATTCGAATGGAGGAGGCTATTTCTCATTGTTGACCATTAGAGCTATTCAATCGGTCCCCTCTCTCCAGAGAGGTTTAGGCTTCTATTCCACCCTCCTTATGGTCCCCAAGACTTCTGGAGGCTGGAGAGCCATCTTGGACCTAAAGAAATTAAACCGCTTCATTAAATTTAGTAAATTCAAAATACACTCCCTATCTTCCTTTTTACCAGCTCTTCATCGAGGAGTCTTTATGGTGTCTCTAGATCTCACTGAGGTCTACCTCCATATTCCCATTGCCAAGGTCCATAGGAGATTTATGCGCTTTGCCTTCAAAGCAGGCATTTTCAGTATAGGGCTATGCCTTTTGGGCTCTCCTCAGCTCCCAGAGTTTTCACTAAACCTTTGGGATCCTTGGCGGCTCATATCCGAGCTTTTCCCTTTCATTTTTTATGTTATTTAAATGACATTTTAATTCATAGTAATTCCAGAGCTGGTGTAGCTGCAGACCTCTCCTCTACCATGTCGGTTCTACAGAACCATGGTTTTTTTCCATAAACCTTAACAAGAGTCATCTTGATCCATCCTGCATCTGGGGCCTATCATTAATTCTGAGATATCCCAGGTTTTCTTCTCCTCTGAGAGAAAACGCAGCTTTTGGATCTCATTGCTCGCATCCTGCCCCAGCAATCTACCTCCATTGCCACCCTATCTTCCCTTTTGGGTTAATGGTGTCATGTATTGGTATTGTCCCCTGGTCCTGTCTTCACGCCAGGGTCCTACAGGGGCTTCTATTACCATTCCAGAGTTCGGGCCACAGTATCTCGAATCGTCGCCTCACCATTCCACCGACGGTTCGCAGATCCCTCAAGTGGTGGACTTCTCCAGCCCTAGTCAAGGGATCTTCCTTCCGGTGCCCCGACCAGTTTGTAGTCACCACAGATGCCAGCCTCTCGGGCTGGGGAGCCCACGCCCAGGGTCTTTTAGCTCAGGGCACTTGGTCACCGGAGGAGGCTTCCAGGCCCACCAATTGGCTAGAATTAAGAGCCGTGTCTCTAGCTCCAAAACAATCCCAGTCTCACACTCCAACCAGCATGTGCTGATTTTCACCGACAATCTAGTCACCAAAAGCTATATTGGCAGACACGGAGACTCTAGATCCAAGGCCCTCATGAGGGAGGCCCTGAAGTTAGGCCTTTGGGCAGAGAAGAATCTCCAGTCGCTTCTAGTCGACCTCATCTCGGGGAGCCTCAACGTCCAAGCGGACTGGCTCTCGCGAGCGACCTTAGATCCAGGCGAGTGGAATCTCCATCAGTCACTATTCCACCAAATCTGCCTCAGGTTCGGCCATCCAGGGTTGGATCTATAGGCGGCCAAAGCCAATGCCCAGATCCCTCGCTTCATCCCCAGGTTCCCGTCTCCGGGAGCAGAGGCAATCAATGCTCTCAGGAGCCCTTGGCCTCCAGATCTATTGTATGCCTTCCCTCCATTTCCAATTCTGCCAGACGTGATCAACAAAATCCTCCTGGAGTCGGCCCGAGTAATTCTGATTGCCCCTCACGGGTCTCGCAGACCATGATTCGCGGACCTCCAACAACGGTCCGTCCAGGACCCCTGGCGACTCCCAGTTCGGAGGATAGGTTGTGACAAGGGGCCTCCTTCCATCCGGACCCAGAGTGGTCCCAACTCATCGCCTGGCTATTATCCGGAGGGACTTAGACCTGCGAGGGTTTGACCCGGACTCAGTGGAAATCATCCTGAAGTCTAGAAGAGGGTCTACCAAGGATCTACGACCATTCTTGGTCCAAATTCCATCAGGGTGTTCGCAGGAGGGTCTTTCTCCCCTGTGTCTTCCCATCCACAGGATAATCACCTTCCTCGGGAAAGGTTTTCCACCAGGGCCTCTCTACCAGCTCCATCCGCCGACTCCTGGCTGTCATTTCTTCCGTCTTGGCGGGGCCTCGCAGGCAGCCCCTCTGCTCCCTCCCAGAAATCCAAGAATTTCTAAGAGGAGTGGCCACCTCAGGCCTTCTAAAATCCACAGATATCCTACCTGGGTCTTGCCACGGGTTCTCTACTCTCTTTCTCAGACACCTTACGAACCCCTGAACTCTGCGTCCCTCAGGTACCTATCCTTTAAGATAGCATTCCTGGTGGCGATTACATCCGCCCGACGCATATCTGAGTTGGCAGCCCTTCTCTCAGACAGGATCTTTGCCAGTTTCACCTGGTCAAGGTGGTTCTGTGCCTGGACCCCACCTTTCTACCAAAGGTTAGTTCCATGTCTCACAGATCTCAGGATATCATATTACCTTCCTTCTGTCTCCAACGAGAGCATCTCCTGGCTACTAGATGGCACACTCTGAATCTCCCTAGAGCGCCAAAGGTTTATATCCAACGCACAAGATCCATCCGGAGGTCTGAAGCACTCTTCATGGTCGACCATTCCAGATCCTTGGGATCCAGAGTGTCTTCTACAGTAATAGGTCGTTGGATCAGAGGGACCATCTCTAAGGCCTACGAGACAGCTTCCCTCTCTATTCCAAGGAATATTACAGCGCATTCCACCAGAAGCGCTGCCACATCTGCCGCCTGGGCGACTCAGGCTCCGTTGGAAGAAGTCTGCAAAGCAGCCACTTAGGCCTCATCAAATTCCTTCATACAGCACTACAAAATCGATTCGTACGCTTCAGCGGACGCTGCCTTCGGCAGTAGAGTACTCCAATCCGTTATCTTTCACGATAGCAATGTACTCCCACCCTAGGGACCTATCTCTTGGGTATGTCCCATGTGACTGCTGGACCCACTCCTTCAGTACGGAGAATAGGCGTTGATTGCTTACCTGAACGCCTCTTCTCGTACGGTGAGTGGGTACAGCAGTCACTTCCCTCCCTATGTGTGGTCTTCTGTACCTTCTATTCTATTTTCTTATAACACATGAGAGTTGAACATTAAAGAGCTTCACTACTGAGCCTAGTCTACGGATTCGCGAATTCTGGGGAAGGGGCGGATCCAGCAGTCTTTTTTAATACTAGGCTCAGTTCCACCGGATTGGACAGGAGCAACCCATGTGACTGCTGTACCCACTCACCGTACGAGAAGAGGCGTTCAGGTAAGCAATCAACGCCTATTTTATTGTTGTTAGCCGCCTCAAGTCTGCAGAGAGGGGCGGCATACAAATCCAATCAATCAATAAATAAGTAAGTAAGTAAGAAGTAAGTAAGTAAGTAAGTAAGTAAGTAAGTAAGTAAGTAAGTAAGTAAGTAAGTAAGTTGCCAAGGTTGGGAAACACTGTTCTAGTCCAACCCCCTGTTTGGGCAGGAAACCCTAGACTACTTCAGAGAAATGGCTACCCCACATCTTCTTAAAAATACAGTACCAGTGTTGGAGCATTCGCAACTTCTGGTGGCAGGCTGTTCCATGGATTAATAGTTCTATCTGTCAGGAAATTTCTCCTTAGTTCCAAGTTGCTTCTCTCCTTGATTAGTTTCCACCCATTGCTTCTTCTCCTGCTTTGGAATATAGGTTGACACTCCCCCCCCACCCTTCCTCTTCTTTGGAGCAGCCCCTCAAATATTGGAAGACGGCTGTCACGTCACCCTTAGTCCTCATTAGATTAGCGACATAGCAGTTTATCTGTTAAAACCTATCTCTTCCGTCTTCTTTTTTCCTCTGTGGTTTTGTCTTGATGCAAGTTGCGATTCCGGTAGGCAGGAGGTCGAGCGAGCGAGAAACGGAGAATTGTTGTTGTTTTTCTTGAAAGGAAAAACATCGGCCAACAATTGAGATTGCTGGACTTGATCCAGGATGGCGAAGAGCCGATTTGAACTCAGTAATTGCTCTTTGTTTAAGCAGGAAACGTTTGCTGATTCCAACTTCCAGAAAAATTGCTCTTAACATCTTCTGATATTGTTTTGTTCCTTTGTACATCAATTAGGATACTGGAAGTAAGCCCCATGGCTGCACGCATACAACAAAATTAATCATGCAGAGGGAGTCCTCGACTTGCGACCGACCGGTGGCTTAGCGAATCAGAATTCAGCCCCAGTTTTTCTGAGGACTCCGGGTGGCTCACAAAATACAATAATAATATGCGTACAAATCTAACAGTTAATAGAATAGAATAGAATTTTTATTGGCCAAGTGTGAATGGACACACAAGGAATTTGTCTTTGGTGCAGATGCTCTTAGTGTACATTAAATAAAATATACATTTGTCAAGAATCATGTGGTATAACACTTAATGATTGTTATAGAGGTCAAATAAGCAATGAAGAAGCAATATTAATAAAAATCTTAGGATACAAGCAACAAATTACAGTCATACAGTCAACATGGGAGGAAATGGGTGAAAGGAATGATGAGAAAAACTAGTAGACTAGAAGTGCAGATTTAGGAGAAAGTCTGACAGTGTTGAGGGAATTATTTGTTTAGCAGAGTGATGACATTTGGGAAAAAACTCTTCTTGTGTCTAGTTGTCTTGGTGTGCAGTGCTCTGTAGCGACGTTTTGAGGGTAGGAGTTGAAACAATTTGTGTCCAGGATGTGAGGGGTCAGTAAATATTTCCCCCACCCTTTTTTTGACTCGTGCAGTCTACAGGTCCTCCATGGAAGGCAGGTTGGCAGCAATTGCTTTTTCTGCAGTTCTGGTTGTCCTCTGAAGTCTGTGTCGGTCCTGTTGGGTTGCAGAACCGAACCAGACAGTGATAGAGGTGCAGATGACAGAGTCAGTGATTCCTCTGTAGAACTGGATCAGCAGCTCCTTGGGCAGTTTGAGCTTGCTGAGCTGGTGCAGAAAGAACATTCTAAACTAAAAACCCCGTATGATTTTATGAAGGTGAAGTTCACTTCTGCCTCATTTTATGACCTCCCTCGCCACTGTTATTAAGTGAATCCCTGCTGCGATTGAGCTAAGCGCACGGTCGTGAAACGCATCTGGCTTCACTGACTTCATTTGTCGGAAGGTCGAAAAAAGGGGAATTGCATGAGCCTGGTGCACTAAAACCGTCATAAATTACATGCCAGTTGCCAAGTGTGTGAATTTTGATCATGTGACCCAGGTGCCACTACCACTGTTATCGGTGTGCTGATTTTTGCCGCAACTCCTAGGAACACTCTTCAGGCTTCCCAAAACCTCTGCGCATCCCATTTTTCACAAAAATGGGTAAAAATCTGAGGTGTTTTTGCTTTCTCCCTGCAATGGGCCCATTTTTGCAAAAAAATGGGGCATGCAAAGGATTTGGGGATCCCTACAGAGTACCCCTGGGAGCTGGGGAGGACAAAAACTTTCTTTTCTTACTTGTATCTTTGAAATCTTGGTGATTATTATTATTATTATTATTATTATTATTATTATTATTATTATTTAGATTTGTATGCCGCCCTTTTCTGATGACTTGGGGTGGCTCACAAAATACAGTACAATAATAATATGCGTACAAATCTAACAGTTAAAATTCTAAACTAAAATCCCCTTATATTTTAAAAAACAATCAATTAACTCAATCACATCCACACATAACATTTCATGGTGTTAATCTCTGCTATTCTGGGTGTTGATTGCTGGTGATCTTTTTGTTTCCTTTTGGGCTTGTCGATCATCTCTTTTGAGTGGTGTGTAAACATTGTATATCTCTATGTGCTTGTTGATGGTTGATTTGTCCAAGTAGTGCCATTCTGAGTTCTTCGGGATTGGGAGGCATAGACATCAAATACATACATACATACATCCTTCCTTCCTTCCTTCCTTCCTTCCTTCCTTCCTTCCTTCCTTCCTTCCTTCCTCCCTCCCTCCCTCCCTCCCTCCCTCCCTCCCTCCCTCCCTTCCTTCCTTCCTGGAATTCTCTAGCGTTAGGATGCTCACAGTTTGAAACCGTGGCAAGGCCTATCCATGTGTTGTGAAATTGAGAAGTTTTTAATCCTGTCTTTTAACTCCTAACCATAGTTTGTGTTCAAGGACAAGTTCTGCTGGTTTTTGCCTGTTTGCCCCACATTGTGGCTGTTGCAATCTTTACACTGTGTGTTGTAGGTGACTCCTGTTTATTTCTTCAGAGGCTACTGGAACATTTGGTTTACTTACAATGTCTGGGAAGGCTTTAATCGTTTTGTGTGCTACGGGTGTTGGCTGTAGCTTTGTTTGCTTTGTGGCTGTGAGAATATCAAATCATCCATGAATGAAAGAACGAAGAAACTATTTGAGGTTTAACAGGAGTGAGGACTTGGCAGTTTAAAAGCTGGCATTGGTCTTTGGAGTTAAAAAAATATTTTATTTTGCCATCTGCCCTCCCAGATGTTTGCTCATTGAAGACTTATCATTTGGAGTCATTGCTGACCGGAGACCAACTTTGGCAGCCAAAATCTTTCTATCTTAAGCCAGTGGTCTCCAAGCTGGGTCCTCCAGCCCTTGTGGACATCTTGAACTTCTGACTTGCTTAGCAAATTTTAAACGAATAACAGAAAAACAGAATTGGAAGGAACCTTGGAGGTCTTCTAATACAGGGATCTCCAACCTTGGCCACTTTAAGATTTGTGGACTTCAACTCCCAGAATTCCTCAGCCAGCCATGAATGATAGAGTTGGAAGAGGCCAGAAGGGTCATCTAAGTCAGGGGTCTCCAACCTTGGCAACTTCAAGACTTGTGGACTTCAACTCCCAGAATTCCCAAGCCAGCTATGAATGATAGAGTTGGAAGAGGCCAGAAGTATCATCTAAGTCAGGTGTTTCCAACCTTGGCCCCTTTATGACTTGTGGACTTCATCTTCCAGAATCCCTCATTCAGCCATGCATGATAGAGTTGGAAGAGGCCAGAAGGATCATCTAAGTCAGGAGTCTCCAACCTTGGTCACTTTAAGACTTGTGGACATCAACTCCCAGAATTCCTCATTCAGCCATGAATGATAAAGTTGGAAGAGGCCAGAAGGGTCATCTAAGTCAGGGGTCTCCAACCTTGGCAACTTTAAGGCTTGTGGACTTCAACTCCCAGAATTCTCCAGCCAGCGCAGTTGACCCGATTTAGATTATCTTTCTGGCCTCTTCCACCTCTATCATTCATGACTGGTTGAAGAATTCTGGGAGTTGAAGTCCACAAGTCTTAAAGAGGCCAAGGTTGGAGACCCCTGTTCTAGTCCAACCCCCTAGTTAAGCAAGAGGCTCTAGACCAGGGTGTTAAACTGGCCGCCTATAGGCCATCTGCATCATGCACAGGCCACGCCCACCCTAACTCCACAAATGGGGCAAAAGTTGCAAAACATGTGACGGAAATGTGATACTGCGGGTTTGATCCCCGTGCCCTAGATCATTTTCAGACTGTTAGATTTGCAAATAAAAGCTTTCTTTGTAGCTGTGGCCATTTTAAAAAATTATGTTGCACTCTTCTTTCTGTTACTTTATCTTGCACTTATTTGTTGTAGTTGGCAATGACTGGGCCCCTAACCTGTTAGAAATTCTGCGTAAAGCCCTCCAGAACAAACTGTACAATCCACGTGTGCTTTCCTTCTGGCAGATAAGCAGAAAACCACATGTGGATAGTGCACTGTTCATTCTGTAGGGCTAAATGCAGAATTTAGGGATAGAGGGAGATTGTGATCCCGCTATATAGAGCGCTGGTGAGACCACATTTGGAATACTGTGTCCAGTTCTGGAGACCTCACCTACAAAAATATATTGATGGAATTGAACGGGTCCAAAGATGGGCTACAAGAATGGTGGAAGGTCTTAAGCATAAAACGTATCAGGAAAGACTTAATGAACTCAATCTGTATAGTCTGGAGGACAGAAGGAAAAGGGGGGACATGATCGAAACATTTAAATATGTTAAAGGGTTAAATAAGGTCCAGGAGGGAAGTGTTTTTAATAGAACAGCGAACACAAGAACAAGGGGACACAATCTGAAGTTAGTTGGGGGAAAGATCAAAAGCAACATGAAAAAATATTATTTTACTGAAAGAGTAGTAGATCCTTGGAACAAACTTCCAGCAGACGTGGTAGATAAATCCACAGGAACTGAATTTAAACATGCCTGGGATAAACATATATCCATTCTAAGATAAAATACAGAAAATAGTATAAGGGCAGACTAGATGGACCATGAGGTCTTTTTCTGCCGTCAATCTTCTATGTTTCTATGTTTCCAACACAGACAAAATTACTATCCAATCTCTTCTTAAAACCTCCAGTGTTAGATTACCCACAACTTCTGGAGGCAAGTCGTTCCACTGATTCATTGTTCTCACTGTCAATAAATTATAATTCTTGTTTGGTGTCCAAATATCATCTTCATTGGATCCATCAGGGTTTGGGTAGGATCTCTTCTTTCTGTTACTGTATCTTGCACTTATTTGCTGTAGTCGGCTATGACTGGGCCCATAACCTGTTAGAAATTCTGCCTAGAGCCCTCCAGAACAAACAGTGCTTTCCTTCTGGCAGTTAAGCAGAAAAGCACATGGGGACAGTGCACTGTTCATGCTGCAGGGCTAAATACAGAACTTTTAACATAGACGAAATGACTGTCCGATCTCTTCTTAAAAGTATTGGAGCACCCACAACTTCTGGAGGCAAGTCGTTCCACTGATTAACTGTTCTCATTGCCATTGGTTATGACCTATAAAGCCCTTCATGGCATCGTACCAGAATATCTCTGGGACCGCCTTCTGCCGCACGAATCCCAGTGACCGATTAGGTCCCACAGAGTTGGCCTTCTCCGGGTCCCGTTGACTAAACAATGTCTTTTGGCGGGACCCAGGGGAAGAGCCTTCTCTGTGGCGGCCCCAATTCTCTGGAACCAGCTCCCCCCCCCACAGAGATTAGAACTGCCCCCACCCTCCTTGCCTTCCATAAACTCCTTAAAACCCACCTTTGCTGCCAGGCATGGGGGAATTGAGATATCTCCCCTGGGCCTATACAATTTATGTATGGTATGTTTGTATGTATGCTTGATTAATAATGGGGTTTTTTAAATGTTTTTTAAATTATTAGATTTGTTATGAATTGTTCTATTGAGCTGCCCCGAGTCTACGGAAAGGGGCGGCATACAAATCTAGTAAGTAAGTAAGTAAGTAAGTAAGTAAGTAAGTAAGTAAGTAAGTAAGAAAGAAAGAAAGAAAGAAAGAAAGAAAGAAAGAAAGAAAGAAAGAAAGAAAGAAAAAAGTAAGTAAGTAAGAAAGAAAGAAAGAAAAAAAAAGAAAGAAAGTAAGTAAGTAAGTAAGAAAGAAAGAAAAAAAGAAAGTAAGTAAGAAAGAAAGAAAGAAAGAAAGAAAAAAGTAAGTAAAAGGAAGAAAGAAAAAAAGAAAGTAAGTAAGTAAGTAAGAAAGAAAGAAAGAAAAAAAGAAAGTAAGTAAGTAAGAAAGAAAGAAAGAAAAAAGAAAAAAAGAAAGTAAGAAAGAAGGAAGGAAGGAAAGAAAGAAAGAAAGAAGAGAATGTAAGTAAGTAAGTAGGTAGGTAGGTAGGTAAGTAATTATAACTCTTGTTTGGTGTCCAAAATCATCTTCACTGGATCCGTCATGGGTTGGGTAGGATCTTCCCCAACCTATTAATCTTCTGGACGTGCTCGGAGTACAACATCCAAGGTTGGATACAGGGTTTTTTGGTCTGTTGCCTTTGTGTCCCCTTGTTGAGTTTTTTGTCTTCTGTCCTTCTAGGGGTGACCGGGAAGAATGTTCTCATCCGTGAAGCCATATGAAAACCAGCGGTACTCAACTTTGAAGAAGGAATGTCAGAGGAGGAAAACTTTGTTTGAAGATCCGCTCTTTCCAGCCAACGATGACTCGCTCTTCTACAAGTCTCGGATTCAGGGGATCCAGTGGAAGCGACCCAAAGTAAGGCCCAAGTGGGAAGACAGGTCCTGGGATTTGTTGGGGTTCTCAAGTGTCGGAGATGGACTTGAAAGTTCTACCCTGCTTGACGGAATTTGAACTGAAACATTTGAACTTGCCATACTTTTTGGAGTATAAGACGCACTTCCACCCCCCCAAAAGAGGGTGGAAACGTTGGTGCGTCTTATACAACAAATACAGCCATTTGGGGCCTGCAAAACTCCACCCTGCATGTTGTGTTTCTGCAAAAATGGGGAGGGCAGAGGATTTGGGGTGCCTGCAAAATGCTCCTGGGGGCAAAAACATGCGAAAAAACAGGCCTGTTTTTCACAAAAGCAGGTACATTTAATATTATTATTATTATTATTATTATTATTATTATTATTATTATTATTATTATTATTAATAATAATAATAATAATAATAATTTATTGGATTTGTATGCCGCCCCTCTCTGTGGACTCGTGGCGGCTAACAATGATAAAAACAGCATGTAATAATCCAATAATAAAACAACTAAAAACCCTTATTATAAAACCAAACATACACACAGACATACCATGCATAACCTGTAATGGCCGAGGGGGAAGGAATATCTCAACTCCTCCATGCCTGGCGGTACAAGTGAGTCTTGAGTAGTTTACAAAAGACAGGGAGGGTGGGGGCAGTTCTAATCTCCGGGGGGAGTTGGTTCCAGAGGGCCGGGGCCGCCACAGAGAAGGCTCTTCCCCTGGGGCCCGCCAAACGACATTATTTAGTCGACGGGACCCGGAGAAGGCCAACTCTGTGGGACCTTATCGGTCGCTGGGATTCGTGCGGTAGCAGGCAGTTCCGGAGGTAATCTGGTCCAATGCCATGTAGGGCTTTAAAGGTCATGACCAACACTTTGAATTGTGACCGGAAACTGATTGGCAGCCAATTATTATTATTATTACTATTACTATTATTAATTAGATTCGTATGCCGCCACCTCTCTGAAGACTCGGAGCGGCTCACAGCAATCACAATAATATACAAATCCAATATTTAAAAAGAAACAAAACATTTTAAAAACCCATCATTAAAAACCATACAACACAGTCATACCATACATAAACTATATGTGCTGAGGGTTGTCTCAGTTACTCCATGCCTGACAACAAAGGTGGGTCTTGAGTAACTTATGAAAGGCAAGGAGGGTGGGGGCTGTTCTAATCTCCGGGGGGGGGGGGGGGTGTTGATTTCTTGCGGAAAACCTGATGCAGCTCAGCCTCACCTAGACTCTAACTCCAGCACCCCCCCAGGTAAATTGAGTTTGAGACCCCTGCTCTAAATCCTTCCCTAAGTGGATAGTTCTATTAAAATTAAAATGTTTCTCTAGCTCTTACTCATCCCTCTTTTTTCAAAATCTCCTTTCCAATAGAATAGAATAGAATAGAATTTTTATTGGCCAAGTGTGATTGGACACACAAGGAATTTGTCTTGGTGCAGATGCTCTCAGCGTACATAAAATAAAATATACATTTGTCAAGAATCATGTGGTACGACGCTTAATGATTGTCATAGGGGTCAAATAAGCAATGAAGAAGCAATATTAATAAAAATCTTAGGATATAAGCAACAAGTTACAGTCATACAGTCAACATGGGAGGAAATGGGTGAAAGGAATGATGAGAAAAACTAGTAGAATAGAAGTGCAGATTTAGTAGAAAGTCTGACAGTGTTGAGGGAATTATTTGTTTAGCAGAGTGATGGCGTTCGGGGAAAAACTGTTCTTGTGTCCAGTTGTCTTTGTGTGCAGTGCTCTGTAGCGATGTTTTGAGGGTGGGAGTTGAAACAATAGGTTTAAATCTTAACTTTCGGTACATGTATTTTAATTCGTGCTACTTCTTTGTTGTAGTTACTAGGACAAGGGGGAATCTCCCAAGGCTTTTAATGCACAGTTTGAACGAGTGCATTTCGGTTTCCAAAATGATGCAATTGTCCATCTGACAAGATAAATGTCATTTCTCCCAGCTGCAACCTCCAGACAAAAATCCATTTGAATTTCAGAGAGAATAACACAGCTCTTGTCTGGTTTTTGTTGGAAGAGATGGTCCTCTGCCAACAGACCGTGGTTTGATGTCAGTTTTAATTTAAAGAGTTAGTTTATTTATTTATTTATTTATTTATTTATTTATTTATTAGATTTGTATGCCGCCCCTCTCCGTAGACTCGGGGCGGCTCACAGCAATAATAAACAATATATAAAAAATCTAATAATTTAAAAGAAACACTAAAAGCCCCATTATTAAAAGCAGACATACGTACAAACATACCATACATAACTGTATAGGCCCGGGGGAGATGTTTCAATTCCCCCATGCCTGACGGCAAAGGTGGGTTTTAAGGAGTTTACGAAAGGCGAGGAGGGTGGGGGAAGTTCTAATCTCTGGGGGGAGCTGGTTCCAGAGGGTCGGGGCCGCCACAGAGAAGGCTCTTCCCCTGGGTCCCGCCAAACGGCATTGTTTAGTCGACGGGACCCGGAGAAGGCCAACTCTGTGGGACTTAATTGGTCGCTGGGATTCGTGCGGCAGAAGGCGGTCCCGGAGATATTCTGGCCCGATGCCATGAAGGGCTTTATAGGTCATAACCAACACTTTGAATTGTGACCGGAAACTGATCGGCAACCAATGCAGACTGCGGAGTGTTGGTGTAACATGGGCATATTTGGGACAGCCCATGATTGCTCTCGCAGCTGCATTCTGCACGATCTGACGTTTCTGGACACTTTTCAAAGGTAGCCCCATGTAGAGAGCATTACAGTAGTCGAACCTCGAGGTGATGAGGGCGTGAGTGACTGTGAGCAGTGAGTCCCGGTCCAGATAGGGCCGCAACTGGTGCACCAGGCGAACCTGGGCAAACGCCCCCCTCGCCACAGCTGAAAGATGGTTCTCTAATGTGAGCTGTGGATCGAGTTGTTGATACATCATTGGTATTTTTCCTATTTGTTTATTGTTCTTGCTATTACCTTGTTTTTAATGTTTTTATATTCTTGTTCTTAACATAGGAAGAAGGGTTGCAGGAACTGGGTTTATGTCTAGTTTGTTGAATAGAAGGACCAGGGGAGACATGATAGCAGCCTTCCAATATCTCAGGGGTTGCCACAAAGAAGAAGGAGTCAAGCTATTCTCCAAAGCACCTGAGGGTAGAACAAGAAGCAATGGGTGGAAACTAATCAAGGAGAGAAGCAACCTAGAACTAAGGAGGAATTTCCCAGGAAATTTGAGAGCAGCAGGAAGGTCTGGCCAATTTCCTGCCATTCCCCCTTTAATCCCGGCCATGTGGGCTGCCAGAGGAGCCTTTCGGTGGTGCTTAAGGAGGCTTTGGTAGTCCAAAGTGAACGAAGCATTTTCCTTTCTCTGGGCGCTTGGAGATGGAATAAACCTCTGCCAGCGCCCAGAGAAAAGAAAAGTTCCCTTCGCTCTGGGCAGCCGAGGAGTCACCACAGAGAGGGAAAGGCGCTGGCTACAAAGCGAGCGAGCAAGAGGAGAGGGAGCCCTTCAGCATGGGAAGGAAGAGGAAGCAGGTAGCCGCAGCAGCAGCAGCTAGAAACATAGAAACATAGAAGTCTGACGGCGGAAAAAGACCTCATGGTCCATCTAGTCTGCCCTTATACTATTTCCTGTGTTTTATCTTAGGATGGATCTATGTTTATCCCAGGCATGTTTACATTCAGTTCCTGTGGATTTATGTACCACGTCTGCTGGAAGTTTGTTTCAAGCATCTACTACTCTTTCAGTGAAATAATATTTTCTCACGTTGCTTTTGATCTTTCCCCCAACTAACTTCAGATTGTGCCCCCTTGTTCTTGTGTTCACTTTCCTATTAAAAACACTAGTGTATGGGAAACAGTTTATGGGAGGCAGCTTCACGCCAGGTGTATGGGAGGCGCATGCTCCTCACCACCTGGGTCCCTCTTTTTTTTTTTTTAGCCTTAAATTTTTGGATTTTTTTGTTTCCCCTCCCCCCACCTTCTTCCTTTGGCAGCAACTCTCCTCCTCCTTTTCTTCTTCCTCCTCCTCCTCTTCCTCCTCCTCCCACCCAAATTCCGAGCTTTTCTTTCTTTCCTAATGGGTTTGCAGGCATTATTTGCTTTTACATGGATTCCTATGGGAAAAATGGCTTCTACTTAAGAACATTTCTACTTAAGAACCTATTCACGGAACGAACTAAGCTCGTAAGTAGAGGTAGCACCGTATTTACTTCTCAACTGCAGTGATTCGTTTAACAAGCGTGGCGAGAAAGGTCGTAAAATGGGACGGAACTTAACCAGCGTCGCCCTTAACAACCGAAATGTTGAGCTAGCTTGTGGTCGCAAGTCGAGGACTACCCGCAGAGGGGGTGGGAACGGGAAGGAGTTCAGAAGGAAGGCTGGAGAGAGATCTGGGGCTTTTGTGCTGCTTCTCCGCGTCCTCATATTCAAATTCCACAAATTCCGCATTAGAGCCCCGTCGCTGGCCGCGATGGTGAGGCACCGCGCGGTTAATGAATGGTGATGGATGCCAGCTGAGAAACTGACTTGGCAGATAAATAGATCCGGAGCGACTTGCCACTGTGGCTCCAGAGGCCTCGCTCCAGATGCTGAACAGATGCTACTGTGTACCAAAACTTTTTTAATATTTTAGATATTGAATGTCTGAGGCCTGAAGCAAGGGTTTCGTTTCCCAGGATGGCTTGGCTTGAAACTCTAGAGAAGGGAAACATTTGTAGGCAGACAGAGAGAGAAAAAGGGAGGGGAGGGAAAGGAAGGGAAGGAGGAAGGAAAGGAATGGAGGAAAGGAGAAGAAAGGAAGCAAGGAAAGGCTCGATGGAGAAAAGTATAGGAAGGAAGGAGTGGATGGGAAGAAGGAAGGGAAGGAAGGAAGAGTGGAGAAAAGGAAGGAAGTAATGGATGGGAAGAAGGAGGGGAAGAGGAAGGAAGGAATGGAGAAAAGGAAGGAAGGAATGGATGGAGAGAAGGACGGGGAAGAAGGAATGGATGGGAAGGGGAGAGGGAGCAAAGGAAGGAAGGGAGGGAAGAAAGGAAAGGAAGGAAGGAGGAAATAAGGAGTGGAAGGAGAGAAGGATAAGAAGGAAAAAAGAAGGGAGGGAGGAAGGGAAGAAAGGAGAAAATAAGAAGTGGATGTAGAGAAGGATAAGAAGAAAAGGGAAGGAGGGAGGGGGGAAGGAAGGAATAAGGAGTGGATGGACAGAAGGATAAGAAAAAAGGGAGGGGAGGGAGGGAGGAAGAAAGGAAGGAGGAAATAAAGAGTGGATGGACAGAAGGATAAGAAAGAAAAGTGGAGGGAAGGCGGGAAGGAAGGAAGGAATCTACTCTTACTGTATTTGTCAAACTGAAAAGTTGAATAGACTTCCAGAATGGGGTGGGACGGACGATGCATCAAAGAGAGAAGGGGAGCAAAGAGGAGCAGGAAATTAAGATCCAATCAGCAAACTGAAAACCATCTCCAACTTTGAGATGCTCCAGCCTTGCTCCAAACAATCTTGACAGCTGCCTTTTCTCCTCCTCTGTGAGTCTCCTTGGCAGATGCTAGGGAGATTTTTTGACCCATGGAAAGCGGCCAGTTGCAGGGGAACCGTTCGAAGCTTGGAAGAGCCCAAAGAAGGAAATTCAAGGCTGAGTGAAAAATAGCCCAGGCGCTTTTGACAATCTGCAAAAGATTGACAAAAATGTTTGACCTTAGAAACATAGAAACATAGAAGTCTGACGGCAGAAAAAGACCTCATGGTCCATCTAGTCTGCCCTTATACTATTTTCTGTATTTTATCTTAGGATGGATCTATGTTTATCCCAGGCAGGTTTAAATTCAGTTACTGTGGATTTACCAACCACGTCTGCTGGAAGTTTGTTCCAAGGATCTACTACTCTTTCAGTAAAATAATATTTTCTCATGTTGCTTTTGATCTTTCTCCCAACTAACTTCAGATTGTGTCCCCTTGTTCTTGTGTTCACTTTCCTATTAAAAACACTTCCCTCCTGGACCTTATTTAACCCTTTGACATATTTCAATGTTTCGATCATGTTCCCCCTTTTCCTTCTGTCCTCCAGACTCGACAGATTGAGTTCATGAAGTCTTTCCTGATACATTTTATGCTTAAGACCTTCCACCATTCTTGTACCCGTCTTTGGACCCGTTCAATTTTGTCAATATCTTTTTGTAGGTGAGGTCTCCAGAACTGAACACAGTATTATTCCAAATGTGGTCTCACCAGCGCTCTATATAAGGGGATCACAATCCCCCTCTTCCTGCTTGTTATACCTCTATTCCTTGTTCCTTTTTTTTCTTAAGACCTTGTTCCTTTTTTTTTCCTTAAGAAGGGAAGCAACGATGCGCAGTAAATAAAATTGCCTTTAAACCACCTTGGATCCTGATTACTTCTCTCATGCACCCATCTGGGCAGCTTTCTTCTCAAAATTAGACCAATGGCTTCCATTTTCCAGCTTAAATAAGGAGTTGTTAGAAGGTCAACTCACTTCCAAGAAGCTCATTCTTCATTTGGTAAACCAGCAGAAATTAAAGGGACTTCCAGGAATTGCACTCTGCCCTTGGAAGCCACCTTATCATCACATTTAATCCGAGAACCACCCCTGTTGTCTAATGGAACAACTTTACTCTTTATTGAATATAATGCAGAACTGCGATCTCCAGGTGCACTTTAGGTCTAGTTGGAACTCAGAAAAAAGGGCTTGGCAACTGCTGGGAAAGGGGGTTGGATTTCTCCAGGGGTTCATTTCTTGCAATCGATTGTCTCTTTGCCGCCTTTGGCTCCAGGTCCAACTGGATTTTCTGCATTCCTGAGTCCGTGAAGCTAAAGCAGTTATCGGAACTGCTGGAGAAGAAGCATTAATATCCAACTCTGCTTTTGTCGTAGTAAGAAATGATTAAAGAATAATAAATATTTTGCTGGGGGCCTTTTTCTAAAATTGCTGGGGAAGCTCCTTATTCTATCTATCTATCTATCTATCTATCTATCTATCTATCTATCTATCTATCTATCTATCTATCTATCATCTATCTATCATCTATCTATCTATCATCTATCAATCTATCTATCTATCTTTCTATCTATCTATCTATCTATCTATCATCTATCTATCTATCTATCTATCTATTATCTATCTATCTATCATCTATCTATCTATCTATCTATCATCTATCAATCTATCTATCTATCTATTATCTATCTATCTTTCTATCTATCTATTTATTATCTATCTATCATCTATCTATCTATCATCTATCAATCTATCTATCTATCATCTATCATCTATCAATCTATCTATCTATCTATTATCTATCTATCTATCTATCTATCTATCTATCTATCTATCATCTATCTATCATCTATCTATCATCTATCAATCTATCTATCTATCATCTATCAATCTATCTATCTATCTATCTATCTATCTATCTATCTATCATCTATCTATCTATCTATCTATCTATCTATCTATTATCTATCTATCTATCTATCTATCTATCATCTATCATCTATCAATCTATCTATCTATCTATTATCTATCTATCTTTCTATCTATCTATTTATTATCTATCAATCTATCATCTATCAATCTATCATCTATCTATCTATCATCTATCTATCTATCTATCATCTATCAATCTATCTATCTATCATCTATCTATCATCTATCAATCTATCATCTATCAATCTATCTATCATCTATCTATCATCTATCTATCTATCTATCTATCTATCTATCTATCTATCTATCTATCTATCTATCTATCTATCTATCTAATCTATCTATCAGATTTATATGCCGTCCCTCTCCGGAGACTCGGAGCGGCTCACAACAACAAAAACAGTAGAAATCCATTAATTAAAACAGTTTAAAACCCTCAATATAAAAACAATCATACATCTCATACAAACCATACATAAACAAAAACAGTCCTGGGGAATCAATTTCCCCATGCCTGACGACAGAGGTGGGTTTTAAGAAGTTTGCGAAAGGCAAGGAGGGTGGGGGCAATCCTAATCTCTGGGGGGGGAGTTGATTCCAGAAGGTCAGGGCTGCCACAGAGAAGGCTCTTCCCCTGGGGCCCGCCAAACGACATTGTTTAGTCGATGGGACCCGGAGAAGGCCAACTCTGTGGGACCTTATCGGTCGCTGGGATTCGTGCGGCAGAAGGCAGTCCCGGAGATATTCTGGTTCGATGCCATGAAGGGCTTCTTGGGAGCTCCTTCCTTGTTTAGCTGGTTTACCTAATCCAGAATGTTCTTCTTGGAAGTGAATGAGATGCTTGGAAGACCATTATTTTACCTGGTCTAACAAATCAAGAGTGAGCTGAATAGAATAGAACAGGACAGAATAGAATAGAATAGAATAGAATAGAATTATGAAATGGAATGGAATAGAAAATAATAGAAAAGAAAAGAGAATAGAATAGGAATAGAATAGAATAGAATAGAACAGAACGAAAAGAGACTTCTTTATTGGCCAAGTGTGGTTGGACACACAAGGAATGTGTATTTGGTGCAGGTGCTCTCAGTGTACATAAAAGAAAAGTGACATTTGTCAAACAACGTAAAAACACTTAATGATTGTCTTGGGATACAAATTAGGAATCAGGAAACAATCAATATTAATAAAACTGTTAAGGGTACAAGCAACAAGTTATAAGTCATACAGTCATAAGTGGGAGGAGATGAGTGATAGGAAAGATGAGAAAAAATTAGTAGTAATAGTAGTTCAGACTTAGTAAATAGTTTGACAGTGCATCCCAGAGTCCTCGGAGAGGGGTGGCATGTAAATCCAATTAATAAATAAAATTATTTGTTTAGCAGAGTGATGGCGTTCGGGGGAAAAACTGTCCTTGTGTCCAGTTGTCTTGGTGTGCAGTACTCTATAGCGACGTTTTGAGGGTCGGAGTTGAAACAGTTTGTGTCCAGGATGCGAGCTGTCAGTAAATATATTACCCGCCCTCTTTTTGACTCGTGCAGTCTACAGGTCCTCAATGGAAGTCAGGTTGGCAGCCATTGTTTTTTTCTGAAGTTCTGATTCTCCTCTGAAGTCTGTGTCGGTCTTGTTGGGTTGCAGAATCGAACCAGACAGTTCTAGAGGTGCAGATGACAGACTCAATGACTCCTCTGTAGAACTGGATCCTTGGGCAGTTTGAGCTTCCTGAGTTGCCGCAGAAAGAACATTCTTTGTGGTGCTTTTTTGAGGACGTTTTTGAGGTGACTGTTCTGTCGGCCTCTCTGGTAGACTCCTCCCAAAAAATCACAGGTACAAATTTCAGACACACAGACGTTTGAAAATTCAAAACAATGTTCTTGATAATGAAAAGTCACTTAAACCAAGCCCTCCTTTGGTATAGCAAAGAGCACTGGTCTCCAAACAAACTGGTAATTTGTACAAGTCCCTTATCAGTTCTGTGATACTTAGCTTGCAGCTGTGAGGCAATTCACAGTCCTTCTTCTTTCACAAAGTGAAACACACTTTGTTCTGGTTAAGTTTCAAAGCGGGGGAAAATCAGCACACAAAAAGTCCAAGTCAGTAAAGCAGGCACGAAACACAACGATCAGATAATCCTCCACAATGGCCAAACCCACAGGCTGCTCTTTATAGCAGCCTCACCAATGACCACAGCCCCACCCAACCACAGGTGGCCTCATTTTCTTTGATAATAATCTCTCAGTTGTTGCTGCCTATGCATCGCTCTCCGCATGCGTGGCTGTATCATTAACTCTTGTTCCGAATCCAAGGAGGAGCCAGATAATTGATCTCCTTCTGAGCTGTCTGCCCCACTCTCCTCCTCCCTGTCACTCATGTCTTCTTGGTCAGAGGAGCCTTCATCATCAGATTCCACGGGGGGGGGGGAAGGCAAAACAGGCCTGCAACATGTGGATGTCTCCCACACATCCACAGTCCTTGGGGCAGGAGCTGGGCCAGAGCTAACCACAACAGGTGACCATTTTAGGTCTTGAGATATGATAGAACATAGAAATTTGAAGGTCTCTACTGTTGATACTTTGTTGTCCAGTATTGTAGGAAAACCCTTTGCTTTAGCTGATCTACCAAATCCAGGATGAGATGCTAGGAAGCCCCTTATTTTACCTGGTCTAACAAATCCAGAATGAGTTTCTTGGAAATCCTTTGTTTCAACCAGTCCACCACATCTAAAACGAGCTGCTTGCAAACTGACAGATTTTAGCAGAGTTACAAAAGCCAGAATTTACAGCTTTAATTCAGTGCTCGAAAAGAAAAGTAATATAAAGTAAAAAAATAAAATATAATACGAAAGAGGAATAGAAGCAGAGAAAATACGAGCTGTCTGGCTTCGTCAAATTAGTTTTCTTCTCTCATTCCAATTTGGGCTGAATTCCAGACAAATCCTCTTATGGAATTGGAAGCTGTTTATGGATTCAGTTCATCACTTTAGGGACCGACAAAGATTTTCCTAATAGAAAACTATTGATAAGGGTGGGGCTTTCAGAAGGAAACACTGCATTTAGTCCTCGCTTTACAGCCATTCATTCAGCGACCGTTCCAAGTTACAACGGCACTGAAGAAAAAAAGCGACTGGCGCTTGGTCCTCACACCTATGACCGTAACAGCATCCCCCCAAGGTCACCTGTTCAAAATTTGGGTTGCTTGGCAACGAGCACGTATTCATTACAGTGTCCTACGATCAGGTGATCACCATTTGTGACTTTCCCAGTCAGTTTCTGTTCTGTCGGGCTCTCTGGTAGACTCCTCCCAAAAATTCACAGGTACAAATTTCAGACACACACACGTTTGAAAATTCAAAACAATGTTCTTTATAATGAAAATTCACTTAAACCAAGCCCTCTTTTGGTATAGCAAAGAGCCCTCGTCTCCAAACAAACTGGTAATTTGCACAAGTCCCTTATCAGTTCTGTGATACTTAGCTTGCAGCTGTGAGTCAATTCACAGTCCTTCTTCTTTCACAAAGTGAAACACACTTTGCTCTGGTTTAGTTTCAAAGCGGGGAAAAATCAGCACACAAAAGGTCAAAGTCAGTAAAGCAGTCACAAAACACAACGATCAGATAATCCTCCACAATGACCAAACCCACAGGCTGCTCTTTATAGCAGCCTCACTAGTGACCACAGCCCCACCCAACCACAGGTGGCCTCATTTTCTTTGATAATAATCTCTCAGTTGTTGCTGCCTATGCATCGCTCTCCGCATGCGTGGCTGTATCATTAACTCTTGTTCTGAATCCAAGGAGGAGCTAGATAATTGATCTCCTTCTGAGCTGTCTGCCCCACTCTCCTCCTCCTCTTCACTCATGTCTCCTTGATCAGAGGAGCCTTCATCAGCAGATTCCACTGGGGGCAAAACAGGCCTGCAGCATGTGGATGTCTCCCCCACATCCACAGTCCTTGGGGCAGGAGCTGGGCCAGAGCTAACCACAACAGTTTCCGACAAGCAAACGGATTGGGTTAATGACGGCATGATTCTCTTAACAAACGTATTGTGAAAAGGTTATAAAATAAGGCACGTTTCACTTAACTAACTTAGTGCCCAATATGTATTTATTTAAAAATTTATATACACCTATGTTGGCTGGTGGGTCCGCGAGGAAGGGCCTTTTCAGTGACTGCTCCGACTCTCTGGAACCGGCTACCTCCTGAGATCCGGACTGCCGTCACCCTCCTTGCCTTTCATAAGCTCCTGAAAACCCACCTATGTCGCCAGGCATGGGGAAATGGATATGCCCCTCAGCTATTATGGTTTATGTATGGTTTGTTTGGGTTGTATGATTGCTTTTTATTATAAGGGTTTTTAAAACTGTTTTTAAACATTGGATTTGTACACTGTATATTGTTTGTTGTGAGCCTCTCCGAGTCTTCGGAGAGGGGTGGCATACAAATCTAATCATCATCATCATTATTATTATTATTATTATTATCATCATCATCATCATCATTATTATCATCATCATCGTTGTTGTTGCTGTTATTATTATTATTATTATTATTATTATTATTATTATTATTATTATTACATTGACAAAATTGAACAGGTCCAAAGACGGGCTACAAGAATGGTGGAAGGTCTTAAGCATAAAATGTATCAGGAAAGACTTCATGAACTCAATCTGTAGAGTCTGGGGGACAGAAGGGAAAAGGGGGACAGGATCGAAACATTTAAATATGTTAAAGGGTCCAGGAGGGAAGTTTTTTTAATAGGAAAGTGAACACAAGAACAAGGGGACACAATCTGAAGTTAGTTGGGGGAAAGATCAAAAGCAACATGAGAAAATATTATTTTACTGAAAGAGTAGTAGATCCTTGGCACAAACTTCCAGCAGACGTGGTTGGTAAATCCACAGGAACTGAATTTAAACATGCCTGGGATAAACTTATATCCATCCTAAGATAAAATACAAAAAATAGTATAAGGGCAGACTAGATGGATCATGAGGTCTTTTTCTGCCGTCAGTCTTCTATGTTTCTATGTTGTTGTTGTTGTTGTTGTTGTTGTTGTTGTTGTTGTTGTTATTATTATTATTATTATTATTATTATTATTATGTCAATACAACTCAGCAAACAAGATCACTATGCTGGATTTCGTATTTCATCACCAGTCGGGCGCTTCCCAAGCACCTAGGACTGCGTGATGTAGCGGCGAATTATGTTTGCCGATCGCAGTAAAGCGGCCTTTTGCAATTGACAGATGGAGATTTTGTCAATTCCAATGGTTTTCAAATGTCCACTGAGATCCTTTGGCACAGAAACAGAGAGGGTGACTCAGAGAAATGAGCTATAAACTCTAGCTCCCTCTTGTGGCAGCCTGCAACACCTGCAGCCAATATATTGCCAATCCAACAGTTATAGACTTAACACCCGTGATAGGGGGACAACTCAACCGTCCCAAGTACATGCCAGTTGGCAAGCATCCAAATCTTGGTCAAATGACCATGAAGATGTTGCAATAGTCATTAAGTGAGAAAAGCAGTCACAAGTCACTTTTTAAAAGAGATGTCATAGCTTCAAACGGCCGCTGAGTGAACTGTCGTAAGTCAAGGACTGCTGGTAGTTTGTGAGCCTGCTTGAGCCAGCCATGTTGTGTTGTTTTCAAACCTCCGGGCTTATCCTGAGGCCCCTGGATGGAAAACATCCAGCCGGTTTTGTAGACTTAACTTGGGCGTAATAAACTTTCCCTTGGTGGTTCTTCCTAGCAAACGCTGCTTATGATTTATGATAAGCTCCACCAGGGAGTGACAGTCACTCCTGTAAGCAAACACGATTGATTGCTTCCAACCGAGTGGAGAGGACCCTGAACAACTCTTTGCATCCTTGCAACTCCCTCTTGAAAAATAACTTGAGGAAAGTACAGGCAGTTATTCATTCATTGTTTGCTGCCCAGGGCACCTAGAACTGTGTTGTTGTTGTTGTTGTTGTTGTTGTTGTTGTTGTTGTTGTTGTTATTATTATTATTATTATTATTATTATTATTATTATGTCAATACAACATAGCAAACGAGATCACTATGCTGGATTTCGTATTTCATCACCAGTCGGGCGCTTCCCAAGCACCTAGGACTGTGTGATTATTATTATTATTATTATTATTATTATTATTATTATTATTATTATTATGTCAATACAACATAGCAAACGAGATCACTATGCTGGATTTCGTATTTCATCACCAGTCGGGCGCTTCCCAAGCACCTAGGACTGTGTGATTATTATTATTATTATTATTATTATTATTATTATTATTATTATTATTATGTCAATACAACATAGCAAACGAGATCACTATGCTGGATTTCGTATTTCATCACCAGTCGGGCGCTTCCCAAGCACCTAGGACTGTGTGATTATTATTATTATTATTATTATTATTATTATTATTATTATTATTATTATTATTATGATGTCAATACAACATAGCAAACGAGATCACTATGCTGGATTTCGTATTTCATCACCAGTCAGGCGCTTCCCAAGCACCTAGGACTGCGTGATGATGATGATGATGATGATGATTAATTAGATTTGTATGCCGCTCCTCTTCGAGGACTCGGAGTATAGTTGACAAAGTAATATATATAGTCAACAAAGTATAATTTACATAGTTACATATTTTTGCTGATAAGTGAAAAGGAAGGGAACCTAGTATAGATCTACACTGTTCAAAAAAAGGGGAACACTTAAACAACAGAATATAACTCCAAGTAAATCAAACTTCTGTGAAATCAAACTGTCCACTTAACGAAGCAACGCTGATTAACAGTCAATTTCACAGGCTGTTGTGCAAATGGAATAGTTGTACAAATGATATGTTCAATGAGAATGTTTCATTCATTCAGATCTAGGATGGGCATGTGGGCAGGCTGGATGGATAGGTATGGATGGATGGATGGTAGGTAGGTAGGTAGGTAGGTAGACAGACAGACAGCTGATAGATAGATAGATAGATAGATAGATAGATAGATAGATAGATAGATAGATAGATAGATAGATAGATAGATAGATGGATGATAGGTAGGTAAGTAGGTAGGTAGGTAGGTAGAGTGATAGATAGATAATAGATAGATGGATGGATAGATAGATAGATAGATAGATAGATAGATAGATAGATAGATAGATAGATAGATAGATAGATGGATGATAGGTAGGTAAGTAGGTAGGTAGGTAGGTAGAGCGATAGATAGATAATAGATAGATAGATAGATAGATAGATAGATAGATAGATAGATAGATAGATCAGGGGGTTGAACCCAACAAGGTTCTAATGTTGTTATTCTGTTGTTCTGGAAGCCATTCAGGAATAAAAGTTACCTGTAGATTAAGCATCAGTCGAGGAAGGCAACTTTGGCTGATCTCAGGAAAAAAAATAGAGAAAAAACACATTTTGTGCCCGTGTGGTTGCCAAGAAAACAATATGGCTATGGAGGACAGAAGAATCAAACAAACTTAATCTTATCTTTATGACCTAAGAACGACTCCTGCAGAATAAACAAATACAGCAAAAGAAAAATCATTTCCTGGACGGGCTTCCCTCTCTCCTGCCCAGCTCCCCTCCAGCCTCAATTTAGGCTTCTGGCAGCACCCGTTCGCCTAGCTGCCCAGCCTGAGCCCTCCACTCTTCCACTCGCAACAGAATACCCTACACCAGTGGTCCCCAACGTTTTTTCCACCAGGGACCAGTTTCAGCAAGACAATTTTTCTATGGCCCAGTGGGGGTGGAAAGGGGCGTGGTTGGGGGCGGGATTAAGCATGGGGGTGCTGGTCCTCCCCGCCCCTCTTTCCCGCCATCGTCCTGTGGCCGGCAGAACCTGCCTCCCAAGCCCTCTTGCCCAGCGGGAGCTAAGCGCTGGAGAGAGGGGGTCAGGCTGGCCCTCCTGCCTCCCCCCAGCCAAAAACGCAAAAGCGCCCCGCGGCAGAAGCCAAAAGAGGCTTGAGCCTCTCGGTCCTTCCCACCCCTCTGTCCCATCCATCGTCCTGTGGCCGGCAGAACCTGCCTCCCGAGGCCTCTTGCCCGGCGGGAGGTGAAGCGCTGGAGGGAGGGGGTGGCGGCATGAGGGCCGGCAGCTGCTGACTCCACGGACCGGTGCAACATGCCCCGCGGCTCGGTACTGGTCCGCGGCCCGGTGGTTGGGGACCCCTGCCCTACACAACTAGACTCACAATCCTAGGTTTAGAAAGCTTAGAACTACGTCGCCTTAAACACGACCTCAGCATAGCCCATAAAATCATCTGCTACAATGTCCTTCCTGTCAACGACCACTTCAGCTTCAACCACAACAGCACAGGAGCACACAACAGATACAAACTTAAAGTGAACCGCTCCAAACTCGACTGCAGGAAATACGAGTTTAGTAGCCGAGTAGTTGATGCATGGAACTGACTACCAGACTCTGTAGTATCATTACCAACTGCCCAAAACTTTACCCTTAAGACTGTCCACTGTTGACCTCTCCTGATTCCTAGGAGGTCAGTAAGGGGCGTGCGTAAGCGCACCAGCGTGCCTTCCGTCCCCTGCCCTTAAGTTTCTTACTAGGATCATCTATATAAACATTGTTATATAGAAACATAGAAGACGGCAGAAAAAGACCTCATGGTCCATCTAATCTGCCCTTATACTATATTCTGTATTATATCTTAGGATGGATCTATGTTTATCCCAGGCATGTTTAAATCCAGTTACTGTGGATTTATCTACCACATCTGCTGGAAATTTGTGCCAAGGATCTACTACTCTTTCAGTAAAATAATATTTTCTCATGTTGCTTTTGATCTTTCCCCCAACTAACTTCAGATTGTGTCCCCTTGTTCTTGTGTTCACTTTCCTATTAAAAACACTTCCCTCCTGGACCTTATTTAACCCTTTAACATATTTAAATGTTTCGATCATGTCCCCCCCCTTTTCCTTCTGTCCTCCAGACTATACAGATTGAGTTCATGAAGTCTTTCCTGATAAGTTTTATGCTTAAGACCTTCCACCATTCTTGTAGCCCGGCTTTGGACCCGTTCAATTTTGTCAATATCTTTTTGTAGGTGAGGTCTCCAGAACTGAACACAGTTATTCCAAATGGGGTCTCACCAACTGTCTATATAGCGGGATCATAATCTCCCTCTTCCTGCTTGTTATACCTCTAGCTATGCAGCCAAGCATCCTACTTGCTTTCCCTACCGCCTGACTGCACTGCTCACCCATTTTGAGACTGTCAGAAATCACTCCCCCTAAATCCTTTTCTTCTGAAGTTTTTGCTAACACAGAACTGCCAATACAATACTCAGATTGAGGATTCCTTTTTCCCAAGTGCATTATTTTACATTTGGAAACATTAAACTGCAGTTTCCATTGCTTTGACCATTTATCTTGGAAAGCTAAATCATTTACCATATTACAGACGCCTCCAGGAATATCAAATACAAATCCAATAAATAAATATCAACCCTATTGCACACTTTAGAGTCATCGGCAAATAGGCAAACCTTCCCTACCAAACCTTCCCCTATGTCACTCACAAACATATTAAAAAGAATAGGACCCAGAACAGACCCTTGTGGCACACTGCTTGTAACCTGTCTCTGCTCAGAATCTTTGTATACTACCTGTTGTGGTTAGCTCTGGCCCAGCTCCTGCCCCAAGGACTGTGGATGTGGGAGAGACATCCACATGCTGCAGGCCTGTTTTGCCCCCGGTGGAATCTGATGATGAAGGCTCCTCTGACCAAGAGGACATGAGTGACAGGGAGGAGGAGAGTGTGGCAGACAGCTCAGAAGGAGATCAATTATCTAGCTCCTCCTTGGATTCGGAACAATAGTTAATGATACAGCCACGCATGCGGAGAGCGATGCATAGGCAACAACAACTGAGAGATTATTATCAAAGAAAATGAGGCCACCTGTGGTTGGGTGGGGCTGTGATCATTAGTGAGGCTGCTATAAAGAGCAGCCTGTGGGTTTGGCCACTGTGGAGGATTATCTGATTGTTGTGTTTCGTGCCTGCTTTGCTGCGTTTGACCTTTTGTGTGCTGATTTTTCCCCGCTTTGAAACTAAACCAGAGCCAAGTGTGTTTCACTTTGTGAAAGAAGAAGGACTGTGAATTGCCTCACAGCTGCAAGCTAAGTATCACAGAACTGATAAGGGACTTGTATAAATTACCAGTTTGTTTGGAGACGAGTGCTCTTTGCTATACCAAAAGAGGGCTTAGGTTAAGTGAATTTTCATTATAAAGAACATTGTTTTGAATTTTCAAACGTGTGTGTGTCTGAAATTTGTACCTGTGAATTTTTGGGAGGAGTCTACCAGAGAGCCCGACAGAACAACTACCAATATGTACTTGTCAAGACAAACAAACTTAAATAAATAATTTCTGGGAGTTGAAGCCCACCGCTCTTAACGTTTGTCGAGGCTGAGAAACAAAAACTGCCCTGGCTTAGTAGGGCTGTCTTTCCTGATTTATGATCCTGGAGGAGATTTGAGCTTGGCAGCCTCACTCGAAAGATTGTACTCTGGTAATGTCTCCTTAATGAAAAACAGATTTTCCTGGCTGAGCCTTCCAAATTGAATTTCTTCGGTCTGTTTTACTCCGACACTCGTTTTACTGGGGGGGCTTTTGGCTCGATGGGAAAACTCTTTTGACAATTTGAATCCCTTCCTTTCCACGAGACTGCTTTATAACTATCTATCTATCTAGTCTGTCTGTCTGTCTTTCTTAAGCATCAAACTTATCAGGAAAGACTTCATGAACTCCATCTCTATAGTCTGGAGCAGTGTTTCCCAACCTTGACAACTTGAAGATATCTGGACTTCAACTCCCAGAATTCCCCAGCCAGGAATTCTGGGAGTTGAAGTCCAGATATCTTCAAGTTGCCAAGGTTGGGAAACACTGGTCTGGAGGACCGAAGGGAAAGGGAGGACGTGATCGAAACATTTAAATATGTTAAAGGGTTAAATAAGGTTCAGGAGGGAAGTGTTTTTCATAGGAAAGTGAACACAAGAAAAAGGTTAGTTGGGGGAAAGATCAGAAGCAACGTGAGAAAATATTATTTGACTGAAAGAGTCGTAGATGCTTGGAACAAATTTCCAGCAGACGTGGTTGGTAAATCCACAGTAACTGAATTTAAACATGCCTGGGATAAACATAGATCCATCCCTGGATAAAATACAGGAAATAGTATAAGGGCTGACTAGATGGACCATGAGGTCTTTTTCTGCCGTCAATCTTCTATGTTTCTATGTTTCTATCCAGGGAAAAAAAAGACTACACATTAACATCTGGCATGGCCTTTAGTATGATTGTGGTGTGAATGAGTAGGGGGTGTGTGTTTCTTGATTAAAATTTGGGGTTATATTGGATTTTTTGCATTGGTTTTTGTAATTTTTATATGTTGTAAACCGTTCTGATAAACAAACAAACAAACAAATACATTTTAAAAATTAATGTCCTTCCTGCCAACGGCCACTTCAGCTTCAACCATAACAACACATGAGCACACAACAACAAACTTAAAGTAAACCTCTCTAACCTCAACTGCAGGAAATACAACTTTAGTAACTGAGTTGTTAATGCATGGAACTCACTACCAGACTGTAGGATCATCACCTAACCTCCAAAACTTTACCCTTAGACTGTCCACTGTTGACCTCTCCTGATTCCTAAGAGGTCAGTAAGGGGCGTGCATAAGTGCACCAGCGTGCCTTCCGTCCCCTGTCCTAATGTTTCTCCCCTACTAGTATCATGTATATAAACATTGTTATATCTTTGTATACTAATATGTACCTGACAAAACAAATAAATAAAATTTTCTCAACATCCTCAAAAATATGTCAAAGGGTTAAATAAGGTTCAGGAGGGAAGTGTTTTTAATAGGAAAGTGAACACAAGAACAAGGGGACACAATCTGAAGTGAGTTGGGGGAAAGATCAAAGGCAACATGAGAAAATATTATTTTACTGAAAGAGTAGTAGATCCTTGGAACAAACTTCCAGCAGACGTGGTTGGTAAATCCACAGTAACTGAATTTAAACATGCCTGGGATAAACATAGATCCATCCTAAGATAAAATAACAAAAAATAGTATAAGGGCAGACTAGATGGACCATGAGGTCTTTTTCCGCTGTCAGTCTTCTATGTTTCTTTTTTTTTAAAAAATATTTTTATTGTTTTTCAAAAAGACAAACAAAGACAAACATTAAACATTTAAGGAGCTACCATTACTCCGCTTGTCGCAGAAGTCTAACTAATACAAAAATATAAAAACCCTAACTGTTATCAGATCAATACAGAAATACCACACCTGTACATTACATTTTTATTAGATTTACCTCTATGTTTTTAATATTAAGCCTATTAATTAAATTTCTTTATCTATAAAATATTGTGTACTTATTCAAAAAAGACAAAATATTAATAACGCAGAAAAAAATAACACTTCTAACTTTATTATGCTATAAACTATTTCACTCTATCTTATAATTCTTCAAGTAGTTATATATTCTTATTTATTTAATTTTTAATACTATTTTAAAAATTCCAGCTGAATAGCAATAATTTGAGATATTCTGCGTTGTCCATTCCCCCCAAAGCAGATGTTCTACTTTCTTGTCATTGCAGTTCATGATTTTCAAAGTGAAGGAACAAAATTGGGTCCTTGTTGTTGTTTTTTCTGCTCTGCAACTTTTCTGGAAAATGATTTATGACCGGACAGAGGTCACTTGATGTGAGACACAGAAGACATTGTTCTCCAGTGCGTCACCAGTCATAGCTAAATTGCAAAAGGGCACTCATTTCTGTTCTGTCCACCCCTTTCATTTCTCTGTATACGGCAGTTGAATTGATGGTTGGAATAAGTCAATGTCTCTTGGCTCAGTTGGTTGTTGGAACAGGACCCGCCATTGACCCAGTTGAGTTGGTTTTTGGACTAGGGACAATGTCTCATTGCCCAGTTGAGTTGGTTGCTGAAATAAGTCAATGTCATTGATCCAGTTGAGTGGGTTGTAGGAACAGGATCCAGCAATGACCCAGTTGGGTTGGTTTTTCGACTAGGGACAATGTCTCTTTGCCCAGTTGAGTTGGAATAAGTCAATGTCATTGATCTAGTTGGGTTGGTTCTTGGAATAGGACCATGACTCTGCCTAGTTGAGTTGGAATAAGTCAATGTCATTGATCTAATTGGGTTGGTTCTTGGAATAGGACCATGACTCTGCCTAGTTGAGTTGGAATAAGTCAATGTCACTGATCTAGTTGGTTTGGTTTTTAGAATAGGACCATGACTCTTTGCCTAGTTGAGTTGGAATAAGTCAATGTCATTGATTTAGTGGGGTTGGTTCTTGGAATAGGACCATGACTCTTTGCCCAGTTGAGTTGGAATAAGTCAATGTAATTGATCCAGTTGAGTTAGTTTTTGGGACAGGACCCACCATTGACTCAGTTGGTTTGTGTCATTGTCTTATTCAAAATTGGTATTTTGAATAAGACAATGTCTCTTGGCCCAGTTGAGTTGGTTCTTGGAACAGGACCCAACATTGATCCAGTTGAGTTGGTTCTTGGAATAAGGACCATGTTTCTTGGTCCAGGTGAGTTCTTGGAATAGGACCCAGCTTTGATCCAGTTGAGTTGTTTGTTGGAACTGAACCACATTCTTGACTCAGTTAAATTGTTTGTGCTAATAAGGCCACAGGCCAAATCTACTTTCCGTGGTTGCCAAAAAGTGATGGTTGCCGTGGTGATAAAATTTGAGGTGAGAGGGCTTTAAGGTTTTCACAAACCAGAACAAAATCTTGTCACAAACTTCTAACTACCCTTATATATATTACCACATGTCTGTTTTCTTCCTATGTATTTGTGTATTGGACAAATGAATAAATAAAATAAAATAAATTGTCTCTCCTGGTTTCCACAATCTTGTTTTGTCTAGACTTTATGGGGGTGGTGGGGGTTTAATATAGCTATCATTGAAGTAGATATGAAATTATTTTGTTAATGGAAAAAAACATGTACTAATTTATATACTTGAGACAAATTATAGTCTAGTGCAGGGGTAGACAAAGTTGGCTCTTCTATGACATGTGGACTTCAACTCCCAGAATGCCTAAGCTAGCAGGATTGGCTCAGGAATTCTGGGAGTTGAAGTCCACAAGTCAAAGAAGAGCCAACTTTGCCTATCTCTGGTCTAGTGTATAATTAATATAATATAATATAATATAATATAATATAATATAATATAATATAATATAATATAATATAATATAATATAATATAATATAATATAATATAATATAATATAATATAATATAATATAATATTATAATACAATACAATATATATTACAATTAATATTTTATTTATCTATCTATCTATCTATCTATCTATCTATCTACCTATTTATTTATTTATTTATTAGATTTGTATGCCGCCCCTCTCTGTAGACTCGGGGCGGCTCGATAATTATACATTATATAATTAATACTGTATAATATAAATACAGTGACTTTAATGCTAATATAATGCTAATATCCGTATATACTGTTATTAATATAATTTTATTTGATTTTCTTCTGGACTTGCTTTTGTGTTTTATTTTTAAAAGTGGAAAATTAATAAAAAAAATATTTGAAAAGAAGAATCTTGTTTTCTCTCTCTCGCTCCCTTGTAGGACATCTGTGAGGACCCCCACCTCTTTGTGGATGGCATCAGCTCCCACGACCTACATCAGGGTCAGGTGGGCAACTGCTGGTTCGTGGCTGCCTGCTCAGCGTTGGCATCCAGAGAGGCCCTGTGGCAGAAGGTGAACACTTTGGAAATTGCAGGGGGTGGGTGGGGGGAGTGATCGTGTTTGCTCCCATGACTGTGTTGATGCAATGTATCAGGGTTATCCAAAAAGTAAGGTTACACGGCACGTAACTCTCGTGGGGAACGTTCACGGGGGATGTTAGTAGTACTATCGTGTAGGGAGAAGCCAGCGGAAGAGAAGGACCAGAGGCAGTGGTCAGCAGATCATCAATTGGCATTGAGGTTTATTTATTTATTTATTAAAAGGTTAGAGATGAACGTCCTCATTCCGTTTCCCTCCAAGTGTG
This sequence comes from Erythrolamprus reginae, assembly GCF_031021105.1. Lineage (NCBI taxonomy): Eukaryota > Metazoa > Chordata > Lepidosauria > Squamata > Dipsadidae > Erythrolamprus > Erythrolamprus reginae. Next base: position 3,772,074 of record NC_091953.1, on the reverse strand, counting down.
AAGTGTGCGATGTAATAGGGAAATTATTGGGAAGCGCCCGACTGGTGATGAAATACGAAATCCAGCATAGTGATCTCGTTTGCTGTGTTGTACTGACATAATAATAATAATCTATAGATTTGCAAGCAATTTCTCCCCATGGGATGCAATTTTGTATTCCTTTTCCGATTGGGAAACTCATTGGAAAGAAAGATGGATAATTAGTTGTGTTGCATTTTGCAAGTCAGTTGAGGATAATACACAGGAGAGACAAATGTGCTTTTATATTTTACTGAGTTCCCTTTACCTGGAGGAGGAGGGGTTGCCCCCTAGTGGACACCTGGTGAAATTCTACCTCTTCAAAATAGGGTAGCATTTGTAGTTCTAACCCTACTGATAAACAGATAGTCCTTGACTTAGGACCACAATTTATGTTGCTGCGAAAGATGGAGGTTAAGTGAGCTTTGGTCTGTTTTCATGACCTTCCTCGCCACAGTTATTAAGTGAATTATTGCGGTTGTTAAGTGAGTCACACGGTCATGAAGTGAATCCCCATTGATTTTGCTTGTCAGAAGATCACAAAATGAGGCTGTGACTGCCTTAACCTCCATCTTTCGCAGCCGCCCCGAGTCTTCGGAGAGGGGCGGCATACAAATCTAATAAATTATTATTATTATTATTATTATTATTATTATTATTATTATTATTATTATTATTATGTCTGTACAGCACAGCAAACGAGATCACTATGCTGGATTTCGTATTTCATCCCCAGTCGGGCGCTTCCCAAGCACCTAGGACTGCGTGATGTAGTGGCGAATTATGTTTGCCGATCCCAATAAAGCAGCCTTTTGCAATTGACAGATGGAGATTTTGTCAATTCCGATGGTTTTCAAATGTCCGCTGAGATCCTTTGGCCTGCGCCCAGCGTGCCAAGTACCACTGGGGCCACTTTCACGGGCTTATGCCAGAGTCGTTGCAGCTCGATTTTTAGATCTTCGTATTTCACTAATTTCTCTAGCTGCTTCTCCTCAATTCTGCTGTCTCCTGGGATTGCGATGTCGATGATCCATACTTTCTTTTTCTCCACGATCACAATGTCTGGTGTGTTATGCTTCAGAATTCGGTCAGTCTGAAGTCGGAAGTCCCACAGTAGTTTTGCTTGCTCATTTCTACCACTTTTTCGGGCTTATGATCCCACCAGTTCTTTGCCACTGGTAAATGGTAGTTCCGGCACAAGTTCCAGTGGATCATCTGTGCCACAGCATCATCATCATCATCATCATCATCATCATCATCATCATCATTATTATTATTATTATAAATATGAGTCAATTGCCAAGCATCCGAATTTTGATCACGTTAAGGGATGCTGCAGAGGTCATAAGTGTGAAAAATTGTAAGTTTGAACGGTCGGTAAAAGAATGGGTATAAATCAAGGACCCAGATTGTTGGGGGCAGGACTCTGTCAAACCACTTAAAGAGGGCTGGGAAGCACCACAAAGCAGTATATGCAATTAATCCCTGATTTACGACCACAATTGAGTCCGAAATGTTTGTCGTTGAGTGAGACATTCGTTAAGTGAGTTTTGCCCCTGCTTCGCGACTTTCTTGCCACCTTCGTTAAGTGAATACCTGCTTTGACGCTGCCGGTCAGAAGGTTGCAAAAAAAGGGGATCACATGATCTCTGGGAAGTTGCGATCATCATAAATGTGAGTCGGTTGCCGAGCATTTGAATTGTGGTCCTGTGAGAATGGAGATACTGCCACAGTCGTTAAGTGTGAAAAGACGAGTCCCTTTTTTTCAGTGCCATTGTAAGTTTGAACAGTCTCTAGTTTAGATTACGGTAATTATTATTAGAATTGGAAGGGACCTTGCAGGTCATCTAGTTCAACCCCCCACTCAAGTGAAGCGCCCGCTCCAAACTAACTGTTGTAAATTAAGCATTACCTCAGGGGATTACCTCAGGATTACCTCAGGGGCGAAATGCTCCCAGTTTGCTCGTGCTTATTGGTCGTCAAAGAGCCAGTTGTGAAGGGAGCGTGACGTTCCGCCCACCAGCCCGGACACCACCGTTTGGTCCTTTTAACCTCTGCGCATGCACAAATACGAACTGAATAATCAAATTATCACAGATAATCCCCACTCGGTTAAAGACCTTGGTATACTAATAACAAAAGATTTAAGTGCCAAAGCCCCCTGCAACAACATAGCCAAGAAGGCTTCAAGAGTTGTAAACCTAATCCTACGTAGCTTCTGCTCTGACAATCTCACACTACTTATCAGAGCTTACAAAACTTTTGCCAGACCCATCCTCGAATACAGCTCATCTGTTTGGAACCCATATCGTATCTCAGACATTAACACCCTTGAAAATGTCCAGAGATACTTCACCAGAAGAGCCCTTCACTCCTCCACTCGAAACAGAATACCCTACGAGACTAGACTTTCAAACCTGGGCCTAGAAAGTTTAGAACTAAGATGCCTTAAACAAGATCTAAGTATTGCCCACAAGATCATATGCTGCAACATCCTGCCTGTCGGCGACTACTTCAGCTTCAACCACAACAACACAAGAGCACACAACAGATTTAAACTTAATTTTAACCGCTCCAAACCTGACTGTAAAAAATACGACTTCAGTAACCTTCATCATGTATTTTACTATGTGTATATAGATATACAGTATACCCACTAAAACCATCATTGTGTATTGGACTAAATAAATGAATGAATGAATGAATGAATGAATGAATGAATAAATAAATAAATAAATAAATAAATAAAGGAGTAAGAATTAAAGAAACCAAAGAGATATGGAAAAAATGGCATGAATGGATCTGCAATAAAAATTAAATATATCAATATAGAGTATAAGTGTACATTTAGAAATTTAAATATACTAATATTATAGGTTTTACTAATTTACTAATTCCTGAGGTAGCAAGAGAGGGACTTTGCTTTCCTTATTTACAAAACTTTCTACAAGTTTTTCTTCACGGGATCCCGGCTCAAAACGGCCTCAAACCACCGACCGTACGGACAGAATACGGGGATAAGATTTTGGCCACCCACGCGGGGCAGTCGGCCAAGGTCAGCAAGTACTTCCTGGGCGCCAAATCCTGGGCAAAGATGGAGAGGAAGACGTCTGAAACCACCAGGCTGATGATGGTGGCCACCAGCACCCATGTCCCTAGGGAGAGGAGGCAGATTACGGTCTTTTGAAGTCCTGGGTCAGCTTGGCCTGGACCATCTCTTGGAGCAAGGATGGGCCTTCCAGGCTGGAGTCTCCTGCAGCTCCTGCTCTTCTTTCTTTTTTTATTATTATTAACATTACTGATATATCACTGACACCCATTAACATATTATTATACCATGTCGTATCTCCTGATAACATCAGTCACCTAGGCAGATTCTCCCTTTCTCCCTTCCTTATTATTTTACTAATAGTATATAAAATCGTAAACCTATCTTCCTAACTACCTTTCTATAAATATCTTTCTTACTATCCTTATTGCTAATTATTGCTACCTTTTAAATAATAAGATAAGATAGAAAAATGAAGTAAGATATAAATGTATACATTGAATTTTTGTTACAAAGATATATACGTCCAAATACAATACCATGTAATTACTCTTATCCCTTTTTAAATTTATCTACCCCATTCTCCCTTCCCCCATTTACCCTTTTTTAACTAATAAAGTTTTTTTAAAAAAAACAACAACAGTCAACGGCTTACAAAACGGTAAGGGTGAACACATTCATGCGTGTAAATCGCATGAATGTGACCAGAGTTAAATGTTTTTCTTTTGAATCGAAATTAAAGCAATACCCGCTGCTTCCTGAGGTAGCAAGAGAGGGACTTTGCTTTCCTTATTTACAAAACTTTCTACAAGTTTTTCTTCACGGGATCCCGGCTCAAAACGGCCTCAAACCACTCACCCTACGGACAGAATACGGGGATAAGATTTTGGCCACCCACGCGGGACAGTTGGCCAAGGTCAGCAAGTACTTCCTGGGCGCCAAATCCTGGGCAAAGAGGGAGAGCAAGACGTCCCAAACCACCAGGCTGATGATGGTGGCCACCAGCACCCACGTCCCTAGGGAGAGGAGGCAGGTGACTGTCTTTTGAAGGCCTCGGGAGTCCTGGGACAGCTTGGCCTGGACCATCTCTTGGAGCAAGGATGGGCCTTCCAGGCTGGAGTCCGTTTCCAACCGGCTGAACGGAGACTGTTCCAGCTGCCCTTCCAAACCATGGACCTGGTTTTCCAGGGCTTTGCAGATCTCCTCCAGCTCCACCACTGTGTGGGCCTACTTCTCGTCCTCGTAAAGACACTGGAGGGTTTCAATCCTGGCCTCCAGTTTTTTGAAGTATCCCACAATGTGCTCCATGACCTGCTTAATGCACAGCATCTCTCAGTCACGGCTGGCTTTGGACTCCTGGAATTTGACCAGCTGGTTGGAGACCTTCTGAATTTTGGAGCAGAGGACTCGGTTGGTCTCCACCAAGTTTTGGTTCTGGACCTGGACGGCCATCCGGGTCTCTTCCCACTCACGGAGAGTCTCCTGCAGCTCTTGCTCTTCTTTCTTTTTTTATTATTATCAACATTACTGATATATCACTGACACCCATTAACATATTATTATACCATGTCGTATCTCCTGATAACGTCCATCACCTAGGCAGATGCTCCCTTTCTCCCTTCCTTATTATTTTACAAATACTATATAAAATCGTAAACCTATCTTCCTAACTACCTTTCTATAAATATCTTTCCTACTATCCTTATTACTAATTATTACTACCTTTTAAATAATAAGATAAGATAGAAAAATGAAGTAAGATATAAATGTATGCATTTAATTTTTGTAACATAGTAAGTTATATACGTCCAAATACAATACCATGTAATTACTTATACTTTTTTAAATTTATCTACCCCGTTCTCCCTTCCCCCATTTACCCTTTTTTAACTAATAAACCTTATTTATAAAACAACAACAACAACAGTGAACGGCTTACAAAACGGTAAGGGTGAACACATTCATGCATGTAAATCACATGAATGTGACCAGAGTTAAATGTTTTTCTTTTGAATCGAAATTAAAGCAATACCCGCTGCTTCCTGAGGTAGCAAGAGAGGGACTTTGCTTTCCTTATTTACAAAACTTTCTACAAGTTTTACTTCACGGGATCCCGGCTCAAAACGGCCTCAAACCACCCACCCTACGGACAGAATACGGGGATAAGATTTTGGCCACCCACGCGGGACAGTTGGCCAAGGTCAGCAAGTACTTCCTGGGCGCAAAATCCTGGGCAAAGATGGAGAGCAAGACGTCTGAAACCACCAGGCTGATGATGGTGGCCAACAGCACCCACATCCCTAGGGAGAGGACGCAGGTGACGGTCTTTTTAAGGCCTCGGGAGTCCTGGGACAGCTTGGCCTGGACCATCTCTTGGAGCAAGGATGGGCCTTCCAGGCTGTAGTCCGTTTCCAACCGGCTGAACAGAGACTGTTCCAGCTGCTCTTCCAAACCATGGACCTGGTTTTCCAGGGCCTTGCAGATCTCCTCCATCTCCACCACCGTGTGGGTCAGCTCGGCGCACTGCTTCTTCTCATCCTCGTAAAGATGCTGGGTGGTTTCAATCCTGGCCTCCAGCTGTTTGAAGTATCCCACGATTTGCTCCATGACCTGCTTAATGCGCAGCATCCCTTGGTCACGGATGGCTTTGGACTCCTGGAATGTGACCAGCTGGCTGGAGACCTTCTGAATTTTGGAGCATAGGACTCGGTTGGTCTCCGCCAAGTTTTGGTTCTGGAACTGGAGGGCCACCCGGGTCTCTTCCCGCTCGCGGAGTGTCTCCTGCAGCTCCGCCTCTTCTTTCTCCAGGTCCTTCACCATTGTCGTAAAGCACTTGACTTTCTCCTCCAGGCTCTTGTTCTCCTCGTTGATGTGCTTCATCTCCCTGGCGATCTCCTGGTTTTCCAGGTCGAGGCTGGCTGCTTTGTCTCGCAGCTCCCAAACCTCCCTCTTTAACGCCTCCTGGGTCTCCATCAGGTGGGACACTTCGGACTTCTCCATTGCGGGAAGGGGACGACTGGTGCGAAAGGCCGCAAATTTCTCTTGAGTTCAGTCTGCAGGACAAGCGGAGGGAGAGTAAGCTGGGATCAAACCTCACATTAACAGAGGGATAGAATCAAGATCACATGAGGTGCTAATTGAAGTGTTGTACGCCGCCCTGAGTCGCCTCGAGAAGGGCGGCATAAAAATCTAATAAATAAATATAAATGGCCTAACAGGCAAACTGGAAGTTCAAAGAAATAGACTTCCGGTTTGCCCTTTGTGCTGTTTTTCGCACTCCGGAGCCTTCAGGAAGGCTTCATGAATCCCCAGAGCTTGAAAATCAGAACAATGGGCAAACCGGAAGTCAATTTTTCTGAACTTCTTGTTTGTCTGTTGGACTGTTTTTTTACACTCCAAGGCTCCCCTGAAGCCTATGGAGGGTGAAATGGCCTTCCCCAAGGCTGAAAATCAGCATGCGCGTTGGAGCTGAAATAGGGCAACTCATATTTCTTTTTGTTGGATCTTGATCAAGACTAAAAGAAGTTGAACCTCATCACCTTGAAGTTCGACTACTGTGATGCTCTCTACATGGGGCTACCTTTGAAAAGTGTTCGGAAACTTCAGATCATGCAGAATGCGCCGCGAGAGCAATCATGGGCTTTCCCAAATATGCCCATGTCTCATCAACATTCTGCGGCCTGCACTGGCTGCCAATCAGTTTCCAGTCACAATTCAAAGTGTTGGTTATGACCTATAAAGCCCTATATGGCATCAGACCAGAATATCTTCGGGACCGCCTTCTTCCGCACGAATCCCAGCGACTGATTAGGTCCCACAGAGTTAGCCTTCTCCGGGTCCCATTGATAAAACAATGTTGTATGGTGGGACTCAGGGGAGGAGCCTTTTCTGTGGTGGCCCCGGCCATCTGGAATCAACTCCCCCCGGAGATCAGGACTGCCCCCACCCTCCTTGCCTTTCACAAACTACTGAAAACCCAACTATGCCGCCAGGCTTGGGGGACCTAATTGACCCTTAGCTATTTCATTTTATGTATGGTTTGTTTGGATGGTATGAGGCACTTCTATTATTATTATTATTATTATTATTATTATTATTATTATCCGCTGTTAAATAATAATAATAATAATAATTATTATTATTATTATTATTATTATTATCTGCTGTTAAATTATAATAATTATAATAATTATAATTATAATAATAATAATTATTACTGTTATTGTTATTATTATTATTATTATTTAACAGCAGATAATAATAATTATTATAATAATAATAATAATAATAATAATAATAATTATTATTATTATTATTATTATTATTATTATTATTATTATTATTATTATCCATAGATTCGGGGCGGCTAAGTTAAATCAACACATTATTCTGAATTGGGTGAATGGTGTGGTGGATCTAGAGGTGGCGCTCTCGCCTCACATTCAGGAGGCTGTGAGTTCGATCCTAGGTAGAGGTAGATATTTCTCTCCTTGGGCACTCTGAGAATATATCTGCTGTTAAAAAACTCCGCATTGGCAACAGGGAAAAGTGCCCGGCCACTCAGCTTCATTCAGTGGCCCAGACTCCATCCCGCATGGGATTATTGGGGCGCTAAATGCGTCTGAATTGGGTCAAAGCATCATCCAAAGTTCTAGATGAGATGCTTGTTCCTATCACCCATTTCCTCCCACTACAGTATGACTGTAACTTGTTGCTTGTATGCTTAAGATTTTCATTAATATGGATTGTATCCTCATTGTGTATTTGACCCCTATATTGTTTGGTGGGGCCCAGGGGAAGAGCCTTCTCTGTGGTGGCCCCGACCCTCTGGAACCAACTCCCCCCAGAGATTAGAATTGCCCCCACCCTCCTCGCCTTTCGCAAGCTCCTAAAAACCCACCTCTGCCATCAGGCATGGGGGAACTGAGATATTCTTTCCCCCTAAGCCTTTACAATTTATGCATGGTATGTTTGTTTGTATGTATGTATGGTTTTAGAATTAGGGTTTTTTTTAGCTGTTTTAATATTGGATTTATATGATGTTTTTATTCTGTTGTTAGCCGCCCCGAGTCTGCGGAGAGGGGCGGCATACAAATCCAATTAATAATAATAATAATAATAATAATAATAATAATAATAATAATTAGGCAGGACAGGGTGGAACGCAGTTCCACTGGCGGAAATGAAGCTGTGTGCCCAGCTCCAGCTGACCATCCCTCCCTACCATCCTTCTCCTCTTCCTCGGAAAGTGGCAGGGAGACCAGCACCAGCAGGAGTTGCGGAGGGGGGGTCCTTTTCTTCCCCCCTCTTTTCTCAACAGCTGATCAGCACCCATTCCCCTAGCTACCCAGCCTGGGGACAAGCCAGGAAGGAGAGTGCGGGAAATGCGAAGCAAATTGTCACCCCAGAGAGCAATACTGGTGATGTAAGTCGAGGACTTAACAGTTCACTTAAACGATGATGATCGTTCAAGCCACTCCCAACCTTGTTACCTGGCTGGCTAGCCACTCCTATCCAGTTACATGACCATCAAGCCACACCCACAAATATAAGCCACACCCACAGTGAGGCAGTCAAACTTTTGGCTGCCCGTTACTACCTATGACCATCACTAAGTGTTGTACCAAAGACAAATTCCTTGTGTGTCCAATCACTCTTGGCCAATAAAGAATAATATTCTATTCTTGGGAGAGTAGAGGAACCATCCTTTGGTCTACTCACCAAAGGATCCTCAATTGCCAAGAGAAAAACGGTCTCTCACACTAGTCCACCATCAACCACAGCTGAGTCCGAGCCCAACTGTCATCAACGACCTTGCCGCTGATGTCACAATTCACAGAGTCTCCAGCCAATCAGGGCCTTTTATGGGCGTCATCCTTCCTGGAGGCAAGTCATTGGTTCTCCCATGACTTGTGGACTTCAACTGCCAGAATTCCTCAGCCAATCAGGCTAGCTCAGGAATTCTGGCAATTATTATTATTATTATTATTATTATTATTATTATTATTATTATTATTATTATTATTATTTATTGGATTTGTATGCCGCCCCTCTCCGCAGACTCGGGGCAGTTAACAACAATGATAAAAAACAACATGTAACAATCCAATTTAATAAAACAACTAAAAACCCTTATTATTATTTTTTTTTAAAGGAATTCTGGGAGTTGAAGTCCACATGTCATAGAAGAGCCAATTTTTCCTACCCCTGATCTAGGACAAGGGTAGGGAATATGGCCCCTTCGTGATTTGTGGACTTAAACTCCCAGAATTCCTCAGCCAATCATGTTAGTTCAGGAATTCTGGGAGTTGAAGACCACACGTCATAGAAGAGCCAACTTTGCCTACCCCTGCGACTAAGGAAACACACTCTCACACTCCTGGCAATGGAAGGGAGATCTCAGTGCAAGGCGTATTCCCAATCCTGCTGCTACTGGTGCGCATGCGCACGTAGCTTCCCTTCTCCTGCGCGCATGCACATCCCAGCAATTTTTGCTCCTGCGTATGCGCAGAACGTAAAATCTTGCAAGGGGACGTACACACGAGATTTCAGCGATATTTTTTTTTGCTTCTGTGGATGCACAGAAGCAAAAAAAAATCACCAAAATCTCACATGCGCGCCCCCTCGTGAGATTTTGCTTCCCGCGCATGCACCAGAAGCTTAGTTTCCGGCACTGCACATATGTCGCCATCTTGTTTTGGATTTTTCATGAGATTCAGCCACAAGGTGTGGTTATGAGTCCCAGCCACGACATGCAGGAGGAAACAAACCGGCAGTGAACTAAGTTACAACCCACCCCTGGTGTGTGTGTGTGTGTGGGGGGGTGTTCCCCTTAAACTGCAACCCCAAAGAGGGACCCCAACCCATTTATGAGGAGAATATAGCCAATATAGCCAAGAAGGCTTCAAGAGTTGTAAACCTAATCCTACGTAGCTTCTGCTCTGGCAATCTCACACTACTTACCAGAGCTTACAAAACTTTTGCCAGACCCATCCTCGAATACAGCTCATCTGTTTGGAACCCATATCGCATCTCAGACATCAACACCCTTGAAAATGTCCAAAGATACTTCACCAGAAGAGCCCTTCACTCCTCCACTCGAAACAGAATACCCTACGAAAATAGACTAACAATCCTGGGCCTAGAAAGCCTAGAACTAAGACGCCTTAAACAAGATCTAAGTATTGCCCACAAGATCATATGCTGCAACCTCCTGCCTGTCGGCGACTACTTCAGCTTCGACGACAACAACACAAGAGCACAGAACAGATTTAAACTTAATATTAACCGCTCCAAACCTGACTGTAAAAAATACGACTTCAGTAACCGAGTTGTTGAAGCGTGGAACTCATTATTGGACTCCGTAGTGTCATCCCCAAACCCCCAACACTTTACCCTTAGATTATCTACAGTTGACCTATCCAGATTGCTAAGAGGTCAGTAAGGGGTGAATACAAGTGCACTAGAGTGCCTTCCGTCCCCTGTCCTATTGCTCTCCTATATCTCCTGTTCCTTTCTTCTATTCCTATATCTCTTCTTCTATTCTTTCATTGATATGTTTTATTCCTATATCTTATTTTCTATTCTCTCTTAGATATATTTCACTATGAGTATCTCCTCTATAACCTTCATCATGTATTTTACTATGTGTATATAGATATATACCCACTAAAACCCTCATTGTGTATTGGACAAAATAAATAAATAAACTAAACAATGTCGGTTGGCGGGCCCCAGGGGAAGAGCCTTCTCTGTGGCGGCACCGGCTCTCTGGAACCAACTCCCCCCAGAGATTAGAACTGCCCCTACTCTTCCTGCCTTCCGTAAACTCCTTAAAACCCACCTTTGCCGTCAGACATGGGGGAATTGAAACACCTCCCCCGGGCATGTTCAATTTATACATGGTATGCTTGTGTGTGTGTCTGTTAGTATATGGGGCTCTTTTAAATCTTTAAATATTTTAAAGTTATTTGGATTATTTATGATTTGTTCTATCTTGTTGTGAGCCGCCCCGAGTCTTCGGAGAGGAGCAGCATACAAATCTAAATAATAGATAGATAGATAGATAGATAGATAGATAGATAGATAGATAGATAGATAGATAGATAGATAGATAGATAGATAGAGTGCCTTCCGTCCCCTGTCCTATTGATCTCCTATATCTCCTATACCTTCCTTCTATTCCTCTATCTCTTCTTCTATTCTTTCATTGATATGTTCTATTCCTATATCTTCTCTTCTTTCTTAGATATATTTCACTATGAGTATCTCCTCTATAACCATCATGTATTTTACTATGTGTATGTTGATATATACCCACTAAAACCCTCATTGTGTATTGGACAAAATAAATAAATAAATAAAAATAAATAAATAGAGTGCCTTCTGTCCCCTGTCCTATTGCTCTCCTATATCTCCTATACCTTCCTTCTATTCCTCTATCTCTTCTTCTATTCTTTCATTGATATGTTCTATTCCTATATCTTCTCTTCTTTCTTAGATATATTTCACTATGAGTATCTCCTCTATAACCATCATGTATTTTACTATGTGTATGTTGATATATACCCACTAAAACCCTCATTGTGTATTGGACAAAATAAATAAATAAATAATAAATAAATAAATAGATAAATAAATAAATAAATAAATAAAAAAAAAACAAAAAAAAAAAACAAAGCATTAATGGCATGTGCAGAGGGTAAAAGAAACCAAATGGCAGCGGGTAGATGGAACCTCACTCCTCTTTTGTGACTGGCTTTCCGAAGACTGACAGGCCCGAGCAAACTGGGAGCATGCCACCCCTTCTGTACCTGTATTTTATGTCACACACAAACACACATACACACAACATCCTCAAACTTCCCTCATGGCTCCTGGGGGATGTTAATCAAGCCGAGGAGGAAGGCTCACTAGAGTCTTATTATTTGAAATCTTCCTCTTCCTCTCCGGACTCCCAAATGGCTCCAAGCGTTGTTTGCTCAACACTGGGTTTTTTTCCATCGTGGCCTTTTGAGCCGAAAGGAGTTTGAATTTCTCCTCATCGCCCTCAGAGGAAAAGCTTTGCAGAATATTTATGAATGTGGATGCTTGAGGAATGGCAGTCCTCGGCTTACGACCGCTCCTTTTAGTGACTGTTCAAAGGTAGAACGGCGCTGTAAATAAAGGGTTTGATGATCATTTGTCACACTTAGTGACCTTTGTAGCCTCGCCCACAATTACCATCTGGCTTAGGAACAGAAATCTTGGGATCGATGGTGGTCGTAAACTGAGGACTGGCGTATTTGGAGATGCTAGTATTATTCGCCTAAATGGAGAGAGAGTCCGCTGACTTGTTATTATCACTGGACTGGAGGCCATCTTGGTTGTAAATTAGATGTACCTTTTGGTCACTTTAAATTTGTTTCTCTCTTTTATATTAGTTTGAATTTTAATGCTTGCTTTTGAAATTGAATTGAACGCCGTCACTCTGCTAAAGCAATAATTCCCTCACCACTGTCAAACTAAGGCTGCATTACTGTTAGCTTTTCCTTCGTTCCTATCCCCCATCTATCCCCCATCTGTATGTGCATCGTGGGTGAAGGTCAACGCATCGATGGGAAACCGTAAGCAACCCACCCCTGCTTCCAACTCTAGTAATTTAAATCAGTTTTCTTCACTACACTTTAAAAAGAATGTGGAGACTTTAGAAAGAGTGCAGAGAAGAGCGACAAAGATGATTTAGAGGACTGGAGGCTAAAACATACGAAGAACAATTGCAGGAACTGGGCATGGCGAGTTGAATGAAAAGAAGGACCAGGGGAGACAGGATAGCAGTCTTCCAATATCTCAGGGGTTGCCACAAAGAAGAAGGAGTCCAGCTATTCTCCAAAGCACCTGAGGGTAGAACAAGAAGCAACGGGTGGAAACTAAACAAGGAGAGAAGTAACTTAGCGCTAAGGAGAAATTTCCTGACAGTTAGAACAATTAACCCGTGGAACAACTTGCCTCCAGAAGTTGTGAAAGCTCCAACACTGAAAGTTTTTAAGAAGATGTTGGATAACCATCTGTCTGAAGTGGTGCAGGGTTTCCTGCCTAAGCAGAGGGTTGGACTAGAAGACCTCCAAGGTCCCTTCCAACTCTGTTATTCTATTCTATTCTGCTCTGTTCTATAAATAATCAAATTCCAGAGCTTCTAGGCTTCCTAAATATCATGGAAGGTTGACATAATGCCCAACAATTTGGCCACCAACTTGCAGGACCGGCAACATCCAAGGCGTCCAATACAACTTAGAATGCGTTGTTGTGCTGCTACGGCTGCGTTGTAATCCTCCATTCAACGCCATTGCCTGGATCTCCAGAGAACCTCCTAATGAATTAAATTTGGAAGGTGGCACACAAGAGGGATCGTCATCTTTCCATGATCGCATTCTCCATAGGCTGCGTCCATTCATGCCCTCCTTTCATGAGAATATCCAGAATAACAGAGTTGGAAGGGACCTTGTAGGTCATCTAGTCCAGCCCTCTCCCTCTGCCCAAGCACCGTTTCTGATAGATGGCAGTTCAGTCTCGAAAGCCTCCAGCGATGAAGCTCCAACATCTCCTAAACCCAAAAACTTTAATCTCAGACTGTCTACAGTTATTTATTTATTTATTTATTTATTTATTTATTTATTTATTTATTTATTTATTTATTCATTTATTCATTTATTCATTTATTCATTTATTCATTTATTCATTTATTCATTTATTTATTTATTTTGTCCAATGCATAATACACATTGAAGAGAATAGATATGTAATAATAGAAGTAAAGAAAATAATAGAAGAAAAGATATAAAAGTATAGGTGAACATATTTGAAAGGAAGAAAAGATAAAGGAGATAAGGAGAGACAATTGGACAGGGGACGGAAGGCACACTGGTGCACTTATGCACGCCCCTTACTGACCTCTAAGGAACCTGGAGAGGTCAATTGCTGACCTCTCCCCATTTCTAAGAGGTCTCTAAGGGGTGTGCATAAGCACACCATTGTGCCTACCATCTCTGTCCTACTGTCTTATTATCTTTTATCATTACTTTTCATCATTACTTTTTCTAATATGGTTATACAAACTACCATCCTATAATTGTTTGACAAAATATAGAAGTAAATAAAAAGGAATAAAACTGTTTCATGGGTTGATTGTTCTCACTGTCAGAACATTTATTCATTTTTATTTTTCTTTGTTTCGTCAAGTACGTATTGGTGGTATACAAAGATATAGTAATATTTATATTATCATCGGTGAAGCAGTGGAAGTGATGTGCCGGTGCCTGGAGGCTGTTAGGGTCTGGATGGGTTTCAACAGGCTCAAACTCAACCCTGACAAGACAGAGTGGCTGTGGGTTTTGCCTCCCAAGGACAATTCCATCTGTCCGTCCATTACCCTGGGGGGGAGAATTATTGACCCCCTCAAAGAGGGTCCGCAATTTGGGCATCCTCCTCGATCCACAGCTCACATTAGAGAAACATCTTTCATTTGTGGCGAGGGGGGCGTTTGCCCAGGTTCGCCTGGTGCACCAGTTGCGGCCCTATTTGGACAGGGAGTCGTCATTGCTCACAGTCACTCATGCCCTCATCACCTCGAGGTTCAACTACTGCAATGCGTTTTACATGGGGCTACCTTTGAAGAGTGTTCGGAAACTCCAGATCGTGCAGAATGCAGTTGCGAGAGCAATCATGGGCTTCCCTAAGTATGCCCATGTTACACCAACAATCAGCAGTCTGCACTGGCTGCCGATCAGTTTCCAGTCACAATTCAAAGTGTTGGTCATGACCTATAAAGCCCTACATAGCATTGGACCAGAATACCACCGCACTTCTGCCGCACGAATCCCAGCGGCCGATTAGGTCCCACAGAGTTGGCCTTCTCTGGGTCCCGTCGACTAAACAATGTTGGTTGGGGGGAGCCCAGCGGAAGAGCCTTCTCTGTGGCGGCCCCGGCCCTCTAGAATCAACTCCCTCCAGAGATTCGAACAGCCCCCACCCTCCTCGCCTTCCGGAGGAAGAGGTCAGACTAGGTGACTTCCAAAGTCCCTTCCAACTCTGTTATTCTCTGAAACATGTTCTTGCTTGGGAACGGTTGTTAAGCCTGGTTGTTAACGCAGCCTGATTATCAAGAGACTTAGCTCGGGGGATGATCGTTCCATCAATGAAGAACGTGTCCCTCCCTGGGAAATGGAGACGCTTGGAGGAAACCCCCTCGGGCTGCCTGCTTCCCCAGGCCAGGTTGCTTAGCATCGCTGGGGGGACCAGCCAGCGAGCGAAGACGCAGTTTCCTTTCAACAGAAAGACAGGCAGACGTCTCGATCGTTCGTCGAACTGTACAGAAGCTTCCCCGTTAAAAAAAAGAAGGAGAGTTATGGGTTCCGAGGCAGCCGAACTGGAGCTTCATTTGGTCCAAGATGTCCCGCTGACCGAGATGATGAGGATTCGAGTCAAGACCCTCGAGCAGAAGAAAGAGCATCCTCAAGACGGCGAGAAGCTCCTTCAAGCCAACGAGTTTGTCTTCCGGCTGGACTTCTCCCGTCAGCACGGTCTGCGTTTCGCGAGCTGGAATGTCGTCCTGGACCGGCCGGGCAAAGCCACCGTGATCGGCACCTCTCAACACTGGACGCCGGATTTGACCCCTCTCATGAGAAGGCAGCTCTTGGATCCGGTGGGGGTGTTTTGGAAGAAGCCGGAGGCGCCCGATGTGGTCGAGTGCAATGAAGCGGACGCCTTGGAGTTTGGAGAAAGGTTGGTGGAGCTGGCCAAAATCCGGAAAGCCATGTATTTCCTGGTGGCCTTCACCGACGGTCTCGAGCCGGCTGACCTCAAATGCTCCGTGATGTTTAAAATCTGAATCCTTGCTCTCCGCTCTCCTCGGTGGCTTTTTCTTCCTCTCTTCTGAAATATTCTTCTTTTTCCTTTTTGGGCTCTGCAGCTCCATCCGTGACTTTGCGTTTTTGGTGGACCCGATGGGATGTCCTTTTAAAAATGCAGAATTGGACGTTGACCTCCAGCCTGACCTTAAATCGACTCTAAGGGAGGACTTAAACAACAGCACATAAGAACCTAAGAAGAGTCCTGCTGAATCAGGCCAAAGCCCATCGAGTCCAGCATTCTGTGTCCCACAATGGCCCACCAATTGTCCATGGGGATCTTGAGCAGAAAGAGAAGGCAAGACCCTCCCTTTCCCTTGACCCCCAACAAATGGGACCCAAGGGAATCCTGCCTGCCTCAACCAACATAGAGTCAGCACTTGGACATCCGTTTCAATAACCATCTATATGCTTGGCATCCATGAATCTGTCTAATCCTGCCTTGAAGCTATGAAGGCTGACAGCTGTCACAACCTCTTCTGGAAGTGAATTCCATCAACCAAGGACCCTCTGGGTGAAGAAATATTTCCCTTTATTTGTCCTCCCTTTCTTACCTCACTTTCGCACCTCTCCTCTTCTCTCGCTAGGATGGGAAATTGCGGTTAGAAACTTTGAAGACTTTCTCTGGAAGTTTTTAAAAAAAATTAAATAATAATAATTCAACGTACGATAGGCCATCCGTCTCATTTATCGTGTCTCCAAACGAAAACCAAGCTTGCCGGTGCAGAAGGCATCTTTGAAAATTTGGAGTTTTTTCCCACCGCACTCAAGATCTCCAGAAAACGGGGATTTGGCCCATGGATTGTCTCAGAAGTCTACCTAGCAGGGCTCTCTGTGTGTGGAAAAAACAGGCATCATTTGATATTCCTTTAATATGATTTTTTGCAATAATTATTGTATACTTCCCAAAGGGGCAACATTGCCTGAATGCAGATTCCTTATAATTTTAAACCTGTTTTTTCCCCCATTTCTAAGTAAGCCCTAATTTTCATGGAGGCTGAACAAAATATTGATTTTTCTCAATCAAAGGTTCCCCCTGACTTATTTTATGTTTTTTAACACGACCAACCCACAATCAATCAGAGCCTGGTAAGCGTGGAAGTATTAAACAGGTGACCCCTTTCCCCCACTTTTGCAAAATCGGCACAACTTTTTAAAACTGGGAACAAACCGACCAGAGGTAACAGCTTGACTTTCCGACAGATCCGTAGCTAGATTTGGATCTGAACTTCGGGATCTTGGGATCGCTTCTATCTCCTTGCTGTGTTTTCCAAGAAAATAACAAGATTTGCTGCCTCCCAAAAAACCCGAGTGCTTTGCTATTTGGTGAATGAAATTCCTTTACATGAAAAGCAGAGATGTTCTTTTCCATTTTTGTCTGCGCAAATCTGAAGTTTGAAAGAAAGCTTTTAAAACTTTTTCCGCTCGATTGACAGAGGCGGGATGAAAAGCTCAACACAACGTTTTCATTTTTTTGCTCGATTGGAGAAATCTTTTTCGCTCGGAGGCAGCCAAAATTGGCCGGTTTCCTTGAATACAGCATAGAGAATCGGAGTTGGAAGGAAGTTGGAATTCTGGGAGTTGAAGTCCGCCAGGCTTAAAGTTACCAAGGTTGGAGACCCCTGCTCTAGAGAAAAGAAGGGTTAGGGGTGACATGTAATATTTCCGGTATTTGACGGGTTGCCCCATAGAGAAGGGGGTTGAATTTATTTCCCAAAGCCCCTGAAGGTAGGACAAGAAGCTACGGGTGGAAACTAATGAAGGAGAGAAGCAACTTGGAACTAAGGAGGAATTTCTTGGCGGCGAGAACAATTTAACCAGTGGAACAGCTTGCCTCCAGAAGTTATGGGTGGTCTTCATCACTGGAGGTTTATGAGAAGAAATTGGACATTGGTCTGAAATGGTCTCTTGTCTCCTGCTTTTAGCTGGCGGTTGGACTAGAGGACCTCCAAGGTCCTTTCCATCTCTATTCTGATTGATTGATTGATTGATTCATACCTTAGTTCAACCCCCCTATGAGTTCATGTTCCTGTGTTCTTTCGCTCCCTCCCTCCCTCCATCTCTCTCTGTTTTTCTTCATTTCTCTCTGTTTTCCTTCCTTCCTCTCTCCTCCCTCCATCCATCTCTCTCTCTCTCTCTCTTTGGGTTGGATCCCTAGCAGCTTCTCTTCTTCCTTCCTTTCCTCCCTCCTTCTCTGCCTCCACTTCTTCTTTCCTTCTTTTCCTCCCTCTCTCTCTGCTCTTCCTTTCTTTACTTCCTCCCTCCTTCCTCTCTCCCACCCTCCCTCCTGTCCTGTCCTTTCTTTTCTTTCCTTCCTCCTCCCCCCTTCTCTGCCATCTCCTTCCTTTCTTCTTTCCTTACTTCCCTCCTGTCTCTCCTTTCCTTCCTTTCCTTTCCTTCCTCTTTCCCCCTTCTCTGCCATCTCCTTCCTTTCTTTTTTCGTTCCTTCCCTCCTTCCTTCCCTCCTTCCTGTCTCTCCTTTCTTTTCTTCCCTTTCTTTCCCTTCCTTCCTCCTCCCCCCTTCTCTGCCATCTCCTTCCTTTCTTCTTTCCTTCCTTCCCTCCTGTCTCCTTTCCTTTCTTTCCTTTCCTTTCCTTCCTCTTTCCCCCTTCTCTGCCATCTCCTTCCTTTCTTTTTTCGTTCCTTCCCTCCTTCCTGTCTCTCCTTTCTTTTCTTTCATTTCGTTCCTTTCCTTCCTCCTCCCACCTTCTCTGCCATCTCCTTCCTTTCTTATTTCCTTCCTTCCCTCCTTCCTTCCCTCCTGTCTCTCCTTTCCTTTCTTTCCTTTCCTTCCTCTTTCCCCCTTCTCTGCCATCTTGTTCCTTTCTTTTTTCGTTCCTTCCCTCCTTCCTGTCTCTCCTTTCTTTTCTTTCATTTCTTTCCTTTCCTTCCTCCTCCCACCTTCTCTGCCATCTCCTTCCTTTCTTCCCTCCTTCCTTCCCTCCTTCCTTCCCTCCTCTACTTCCTCATGTCTCTTCTTCCTTCCTCTCTCTCCTTCCCTTCTGCCCTCCCTTTCTCTCCTTTCCTCCTCCCTCCTTCCTCCCCCCTTCCCTCCCTCCCTCCCTCTGGTGCATGGGGCTAGACCTAAGATGCTCCTATGCATTCTATTCCCAAAATGAACATTATGAAGATACGAAGCAACGTCTCTCTTAGGAGGAAAACCAAACTTGCAAATGTGGAACGTTTTCAGTGTTGGAGCGGCTGGGAAAGTTTCCCTCTATACACAGGCTGCTGTGGCTTTTTTAGAATACGTTTAGGAATCCAGTATTAAATTGCTGCTTGCAGTGTTTCTCACCTGGGGCAACTTGAAGACGTTTGGGGGGAATTCTGGGAGTTGAAGTCCACACACCTCTTTAAAAGTGGCCCTGGGTTGAGAAACACGGGTTTAGATGCTTTTGAAGAAGCCGTAATAATCAAAATTTTGGTTTCGATTCAAAGACTCGTAGAACTGGGCAGAACCACCTCAAGTAGAGATTATTAAAGCTAAAATAAAAACAAAAGTTTATAAAAACTAAAACTAAAGTTTTCCCAACAGGCGATTTTATTATATTTATTTATTTAGATTTCTATGCCTCCCTTCTCAACCGACTCAGCGCAGCTTACAACATAATAAATTATTATTATTATTATTATTATTATTATTATTATTATTATTATTATTATTTATTAGATTTGTATGCCACCCCTCTCCCTAGACTCGGGGCGGCTCACAGCAATGATAAAAACAATAATATAATGACAAATCTAATAGTTAAACTCTAAAATAACAATATTACATTTAAAAAAGTCTAAAAAACAAGGAACCCCAATATGTAAAAAACATACATACAGTCATATCATACACAGAAAACTACCTAGGCAGGGGGAGGTGTTTCAGTTCCCCCACGCTTGACGACAGAGGTGGGTTTTAAGGAGCTTACGAAAGGCGAGGAGGGTGGGGGCAGTTCTAATCTCTGGAGGGAGCTGATTCCAGAGGGTCGGAGCCGCCACAGAGAAGGCTCTTCCTCTGGGTCCCGCCAAACGACATGGTTTAGTTGACGGGACCCAGAGAAGGCCAACTCTGTGGGACCTAATCGGTCGCTGGGATTCGTGCGGCAGAAGGCGGTCTCGTAGATACCCTGGTCCGGTGCCATGAAGGGCTTTATAGGTGATGACCAACACTTTGAATTGTGACTGGAAACTGATCGGCAACCAATGCAGACTGCGGAGTGTTGGTGTGACATGGGCATTTTTGGGAAAGCCCATGACTGCTCTTGCAGCTGCATTCTGCATGATCTGAAGTTTCCGAACACTCTTCAAAGGTAGCCCCATGTAGAGAGCATTACAGTAGTCGAACCTTAAGGTGATGAGGGCATGAGTGACTGTGAGCAGTGACTCCCGGTCCAAATAAATGCAATACAACCCTATAGAAATCTAATGTTACAAAATCTGAAAATTCCTAAAATCTCATTTTGTAAAGATTTCCTCTTTACAAAATGGATAACTGAAAGGATCCCAAAATTCTTAGTCCTTTTTATTGATTTTTTAAAAAAATGCTTAGATAAATTATAGGGCAGTTTCAGAGTCTTCGGAGAGGGGTGGCATACAAATCTAATAAATTGAATTGAATTCTCCCTAAAATTTTTTACACCGGTTGTGGCAAGCTTTGTTAGTGTGTTCTATCCAATATTCTTTGCATTTCCACGAAAAAAACAGTGCCGTCCCTGACAAGATTAACGATCCTCGATTTACAACCAGAAATTGAGCCCAGCGTGTCGGTCATTAACTGAAACATTTGTTAAGCGAGCTTTGCCCCATTTTACAACTGTTCTTGCGACAGTTGTTAAGCTAATCACCAACGTTCTTAACTTTGTCACATGGTTGTTAAGTGAATCTAACTTCCCGCATGGTCGCAAAAGGGGATCGTGTGACCCTGAGATGCTGTAAACCCATCATAAATAAGAACCAGTTGCCAAACTGGTTGAGTTTTAATCGCATGATTGTGAGGATGCTACAATGGTCATTCGTGCGAAAAACGATCATAAGGTCACGTTTTTCCATCCTGTTGTAACTTCAAACGGTCACTGAATCAACCGTTGTAAGTCGAGGACTGCCTGTAAGTGTGTGGGGCTATGAACGAGGGGGGCTTGACTTCAATTCGCGATGTTGGGTTTTCTGTGTTCACTTTCCTTTGAAAATGTTTTATTGCAACGTTAAAAAAAAGAATCAGATAAAAGAGAAGGAAGGAAAAACTTTTTTAAAAACCCATGGAGACATTTTTGAAAGATAAACTGCAGATGCCTTTCAGATAATATAATTTAGCATACATATTAAAATTATTAGATTTATTACTAAAATAAAACAGAAAACAATTTTCCCAAGAATGAATATATTAATCACCTGCATGTCTCTCTCATATATATGATTGATTGAATGAATGTATGTATGTATGTACGTATGTATATAGAGTGGTACCTCTACTTACGAACTTAACTCGTTCCGTGACCAGGTTCTTAAGTAGAGAAGTTTGTAAGAAGAAGCAATTTTCCCCTTAGGGATCAATGTAAAAGCAAATAATGCGTACGATTGGGGAAACCACAGGGAGGGTGGAGGCCCTGTTTTCTCCCAGGAGATGCCTAGAGAGGCCCCACAGAGGTTTCTCCCTGCCTTTTCCAGCCCTGTTTCCTCCCAGGAGATTCCCAGAGAGGCCCCACAGAGGCTTCTCCCCGCCTTTTCCGGCCCTGTTTCCTCCCAGAGAGGCCCCACAGAGGCTTCTCCCTGTGTATATGTATGCATGTATAAGAAAATATCAAATTAGCCATAAAATTCTGAATTCTTATGCTATATTACAGAATGAATCTAATACCAAAGAGAAACTTTGTGTCATATTTTGATTGATAGAAAAAAATATATAGACTTTTTGATAATTGATAAATTGCAGCTAGCCCTCGACTTATGACCACAATTGAACCCAACTTTCATGTTGCTGAGCAAAACAGTTGTTAAGTGAATTTTGACCCCTTTGACCACCTTTCTTGCCAAAGTCGTAAAGTGAGTCACACGTTTGTTAAGTGAATCTGGCCTCCTTATTCGACTTTGCTTGTCAAAAGGTTGGAAAAGGGGATCACATGACCTCGGGACACTACTACGGTCATAAATACGAGTCGGTTGCCAAGTGTATGAATTTTAAGCACATCATATGAGGATGTTGCAACCGTCGACGATGTGAAAAAGTCACTTTTCCCCCTGCCATGGTAACTTTGAACTGTCCCTAAATCAGTGTTTCCCAAACTTGGCCACTTGAAGATATCTGGACTTCAACTCCCAGAATTCCCCAGCCAGCATTCGCTGGCTGGGGAATTCTGGGAGTTGAAGTCCAAATATCTTCAAGTGGCCAAGGTTGGGAAACACTGCCCTAAATGAACCCTCGCAAGTCAAGGACTACCTTTAAAGTTGTCTTCCGTCCTCACCTTAACGTCCGAACTGAGATTTTTCCCGGTTACAGTCTTAAAACTCTCTCCCTGGGTCATAACAAAGTCACATTCTTCTCTAACGTAAGAGGTTCTTTTCTTCGGGACTGGAATATAAAAATCGGTAATGACTACTTGTACTCTTCAAATGTAGTTTTCGCTTGTACAAAAAGCACTCGGTTAATAAAAACAGGGTGGAAAGACAAATGTTTTCTGATTTCATTGCCGTGTTCGAATGATGGTGTGTTGTGGCCTGTTGACCGCTAGCCAACAGCTGAATCCAGTAAAGGGCAGCCACTCGCGACCCTACTGGAATGCTTGTGAGGGGGGCGGGAGCACCAGTGCCCCCCCTTTTAATTTCCTGCGCATGTGCAGAGTCATGGGCCGAAACCGTCCCACCCTGGAGTCACCAGAAGGAAGAAATCCTGTAGGAAGGAGAACAGTTTTTTGGGGAGACAAAGTGTGTCCCCCCCTTCTCCCGCTATTGTTGTTGTGAGCCGCTCCGAGTCCTCGGAGAGGGGCGGCATACAAATCAAATAATAATAATAGTAATAATAATAATAATAATAATAATAATAATAATAATAATTTATTAGACTTGTATGCCGCCCCTCTCCGAAGACTCGGAGCGGCTCGCAACACATTGCAAAGCACAAATCTAATATTAAAAACAGTTATAAACCCCATTATAAAAACAGTCATACCATCCAATTAAACCATACATAAAATGAAACAGCTAAGAGTCAGTTTTGTCCCCTAAGCCTGGCGGCATAGGTGGGTTTTCAGTAATTTCCTAAAGGCAAGGAGGGTGGGGGCAATCCTAATCTCTGAGGGGAGCTGATTCCAGAGGGTCGGGGCCGCCACAGAGAAGGCTCTTCTCCTGGGTCCTGCCAGACGACATTGTTTTGTCGACGGGACCCGGAGAAGGCCCATTCTGTGGGACATGATCGGTCGCTGGGATTCGTGCGGCAGAAGGCAGTCCCGAATTCCCTACGAAACTAGACTTACAATCCTGGGTCTTGAAAGCTTAGAACTAAGACGCCTTAAACATGATCCAAGTATTGTCCACAAGTTCATATGCTGCAAGGTCCTGCCTATCAAAGACTACTTCAGCTTCAACCACAACAACACAAGAGCACACAACAGATTCAAGCTTAATATTAACCGCTCCAAACTTGACTGTAAAAAATACGACTTTAGTAATAGAGTTGTTGAAGCGTGGAACTCATTACCGGACTCTGTAGTGTCATCTCCTAACCCCCAACATTTTACCCTTAGACTCTCCACAGTTGACCTCTCCAGATTCCTAAGAGGTCAGTAAGGGGCATACATGAGCGCACTAGAGTGCCTTCCGTCCCCTGTCCTATAGTCTCTCCTATATCTCCTCTACTATATCCTCCATAACCTTCATTATCTATTATTGTGTATTGGACAAAATAAATAAATAAACTAAATACCTTATTTCACCAGACGTGAAATACTGAGATTATACAATTTACAACTATGCTGCCTCCAATCTGATCTAAATGTAGTTCATAAAATCATATACCAAAATGTCCTTCCTGTTAGTGACTACTTCACCTTCAACCGCAGCAATATATGAGCACGTAATCTATTCGAACTCAATATAAACCATTCTAAACTGGATTGCAGAAAATACAACTTCAGCAACAGAGGGATCAATGCCTGGGATGCACTACCCAAGTCTGTGCTTTCTTCCCCAAACCCCAAGAACTTCAACCTTAGATTGTCTACAGTTGACCTCTAGCCATTCCAAAGAGGTCTGTAAGGGGTGTGCATAAGCACACCATTGTGCCTACCGTCCCTGTCCTACTCTCCTCTTTTACCATTACTTTTTATTTATTTATTTATTATTATTTAGATTTGTATGCCGCCCCTCTCTGCAGACTCAGGGCGGCTCACAGCAAAACAAAACAATTCGTGACAAATCTAAATTATAATTTAAAATATTTAAAAAAACCCATTTACTAAACAAACATACCTACAAACATACCATGCATAAATTGTATATGCCCGGGGGAGATGTCTCAGTTCCCCCATGCCTGACGACAAAGGTGGGTTTTAAGAAGCTTACGAAAGGCAAGGAGAGTAGGGGCAGTTCTAATCTCTGGGGGGAGCTGGTTCCAGAGAGTCGGGGCCACCACAGAGAAGGCTCTTCCCCTGGGGCCCGCCAACCGACATTGTTTAGTTGACGGGACCCAGAGAAGACCAACTCTGTGGGACCTAATCGGTCGCTGGGATTCGTGCGGCAGAAGGCGGTCTCGGATGGATGGATGGAAGGAAGGAAGGAAGGAAGGATGAATAGAAGGATGGAAGGAAGGAAAGATGGAAGGAAGGATGGGTGGATGGGTGGATGGAAGGAAGGAAGCATAGATGGAAGGAAGGAAGGATGGATGGATGGAAGGATGGATGGATGGATTTATTTATTTATTTATTTATTTATTCATTCATTTATTTATTTATTTATTTAGATTTGTATGCCGCCCCTCTCCGCGAAATAATAATAAAGCATAATAATAATAATAATAATAATAATAATAATAATAATAATAATAATAATAATTTTGGACTACCTGTGTTGTTAAAAGTTCTTTCTCTTATCTGTTCCCTTCCCATCCCACCAGGTAATTCCGGATTGGAAGGAGCAAGAATGGTCCTCGGAGAAGCCACAAAACTATGCCGGGATTTTCCATTTCCAGTTCTGGCGTTTTGGCCGGTGGGTCGACGTGGTGATCGATGACCGCCTGCCGACCCTCCACAACCAACTCATCTACTGCCATTCCAACTCCAAGAACGAGCTCTGGTGCGCCTTGGTGGAAAAAGCCTACGCCAAGTAAGGAGACCCCCCCAAAGATTGCGTACCCTACCAGATTTTCCTGACTTAGGGGGCCCTGCAGATCCTATGTGGGATCTATATGAGAGGGGATCTCTGGGATCGTATCAGGCGGGGGTTGTAACTTACCTCCACTATTGGTGCTGATAAGATAGAAACATAGAAGACTGACGGCAGAAAAAGACCTCATGGTCCATCTAGTCTACCCTTATACTACTTTCTGTATTTTATCTTACAATGGATCTATGTTTATCCCAGGCATGTTTAAATTCAGTTACTGTGGATTTACCAACCACGTCTGCTGGAAGTTTGTTCCAAGGATCTACTACTCTTTCAGTAAAATAATATTTTCTCATGTTGCTTTTGATCTTTCCCCCAACTAACTTCAGATTGTGTCCCCTTGTTCTTGTGTTCACTTTCCTATTAAAAACACTTCCCTCCTGGACCTTATTTAATTCTTTAACATATTTAAATGCTTCGATCATGTCCCCCCTTTTCCTTCTGTCCTCCTTCTGTCATTTTTAAACCAATCAAATTCAAACATTCAATAAACTATTTACATCAGGTTAATGAATATTCAACACATACCATTCCATCTGAAAGCCAAATCATTGAAAAGGTTTACAGATGCATTGAGATGGACGAAATGACGAGAGACTTTAAGGGTATAAAAGTGAATGAATCAGAACGTGAGAAAATATTATTTGACTGAAAGAGTAGTAGATCCTTGGAACAAACTTCCAGCAGACGTGGTTGGTAAATCCCCAGTAACTGAATTTAAACATGCCTGGGATAAACATAGATCCATCCTAGGATAAAATACAGGAAATAGTATAAGGGCAGACTAGATGGACCAGGGGGTCTTTTTCTGCTGTCACTCTTCTATGTATGTTTTTTTTGCTTGGGGGAGGGACACACAATGTCACGGTCATAAGTGTGAGGAGTGGTTGTAAGTACGCGGAACAGTTCTGAATGGAAAATCTCTTTTCTTATTCCACCCATAGACTGTCGGGATGCTACGAAGCTTTAGACGGAGGCAACACGGGCGATGCCTTGGTGGATTTTACCGGGGGGGTCTCGGAACCGATCGACCTGGTCGAAGGAGGCTACGCCAGGGACGAAGCCAAACGGAACCTCCTTTTTGAGAGGGTGTTGAAGGTCCATAACCGCGGAGGCCTCATCAGCTGCTCCATCAAAGTAAGCAGCCTTCTGCCCCAGCTGCAAACCACAAAGAACGCAGCACCCATAAATTCCACCCAAACATTCGTTTGCTAAATAATAATAATAATAATAATAATAATAATTATTATTATTATTTTTAAAAACTAAGATTGAAACCCATTATCTTAAAACCAGTCAATATTACACAATCAAATAATCAATAGTAACAATCATAACCATACATAACTTTTAATGGTCAGAAGGGGGGGTGGCATGTGCTAATTGCCCCATGCCTGGTGACATAGATAGTCTTAAGGGTCTTGCGGAAGGCGAGGAGGGGGGCAGTTCAAATCTCCGGGGGGAGCTGATTCCAGAGGCCTGGGGCCGCCACAGAGAAGGCTCTTCCCCTAGGTCCCGCCAGATGACATTGTCTGGTCGACGGGATCTGGAGAAGGCCAACTCTGTGGGACCTAGTCGGCCGCTGGGATTTGTGCAGCAGAAGGCAGTCCCGTAAGTAATCTGGTCCGATGCCATGTAGGGCTTTATAGGTCTGGCCTAGGCAGGGGTTCCTACTTACGGCCGTTACCGGTATGAGAGTGATTTTCAACCTTTTTTGAGCTGCGGCACATTTTTTACATTTACAAAATCCTGGGGCATACCACCAACCAAAATGACACTCTAAGACAGTACATATTATACATATTGCCCCCCCTCCCTTGTGTCTGTGTGTATACACACTCTTGAACCATTTCCAAAACCAGGTGAGGGCTGGGGGGGGTTTCTCTCTTATTCTTTGGGTGCTTTTTTAAAATCAAGAGTCACTTCTCTCTTTTGTTTCTCTCTCTTTCCTCTCATTCTCTGCCTCAGTCATTTTCTCATTTCTCTTTCTCCCTCTCCTCTCTCTCTTCCTTTCTCTCCCTCTCTCTCTTGCTTTCTTTCTCTCTCACACACAAACTCTCTCTCTTGCTTTCTTTCTCTCTCTTTCTCTCTCCCCCCGCTCTCTCTTGCTTTCTCTCTCTCTCACTTGCTTTCTTTTTCTTTCTCTCTTGCTTTCTTTATCTTTCTTTCTTTCTTTCTCTTTTTTTGTTTCTTTCTCTCTCTCACTCACTCTTTCTCTCTCTCTCTCTCTTTCTCTCTCTCTCCCCTCTTGCGGCACATCTGACCATGTTCCATGGCACACTAGTGTGCCGCGGCACACTGGTTGAAAAACACTGCGGTGTGATACATGCTACAGCTCTACATCGCCAGTAAAGAATTTTGCATGCACAAAATTTTCATTTTATTTGGGTACGAAAGGAAAGGGTGTCTAGTTTTGCTTTTCCTTTAGGTTTATTATGTATTTTTTTCTGTTTAAGCCATTTGTATTAATCCATGCGTTCTCTTTTCAAGGCCGCGTCAGCTGCCGATATGGAAACCCGCCTGGATTGTGGCCTGGTCAAAGGCCACGCCTACGCTGTGACCGACGTCAGGAAAGTCCGCCTTGGCCACGGCTTGCTGGCCTTCTTTAAGTCCGAAAAGCTGGACATGATCCGGTTGAGGAACCCTTGGGGGGAGCGAGAGTGGAACGGCCCCTGGAGCGACACGTAAGTCCGGCTGGGGCGTCATCCGTCCACATGCGCACCAGAGAGGCCTTGTAACCATCTCCGTCTTTTCATGCAGGCCCAAACGCGGGTTGGGGGACATCTGGTTCTTGCTTAATTACAAATTATTATTATTATTATTATTATTATTATTATTATTATTATTATTATTATTATTATTATTATTATGTCAGTACAACACAGCAAGCGAGATCACTATGCTGGATTTCGTATTTCATCACCAGTCGGGAGCTTCCCAAGCACCTAGGACTGTGTGATGTAGTGGCGAATTATGTTTGCCGATCCCAGTAAAGCGGCCTTTTGCAATTGACAGATGGAGATTTTGTCAATTCAGATGGTTTTCAAATGTCCGCTGAGATCCTTTGGCCCTGCGCCCAGCGTGCCAAGTACCACTGGGACCACTTTCACGGGCTTATGCCAGAGTCGTTGCGGCTGGATTTTTAGATCTTTGTATTTCACTAATTTCTCTAGCTGCTTCTCCTCAATTCTTCTGTCCCCTGGGATTGCGATGTCAATGATCCATACTTTCTTTTTCTCCACGATCACAATGTCTGGTGTGTTATGCTTCAGAATTCGGTCAGTCTGAAGTCGGAAGTCCCACAGTAGTTTTGCTTGCTCATTTTCGACCACTTTTTCGGGCTTATGATCCCACAAGTTCTTTGGTAGATGGTAAATGGTAGTTCCGGCACAAGTTCCAGTGGATCATCTGTGCCACAGCATCATGTCTATGCTTGTAGTCAGTCTGTGCGATCTTTTTGCAGTGGGATGGCAAGAAGATCTCACCCAAAAATTACTATTATTATTATTATTATTATTATTATTATTATTATTATTATTATTATTATTATTTATTAGATTTGTATGCCGCCCCTCTCCGTAGACCCGGGGGCGGCTCACAACAATAACAACACAATATATAACAAATCTAATAATTAAAAGACACTAAAAACCCCTTATTAACCCTGCTGTTCTGTTCGGGTCTGTGAGACCCGAAATCAAGGTTTGAGACCCTTTAAAAAATTTTCCCTGCATATCTGAAACTTGAAATTTCATGACTTTTCATCATTTCAGGGGTTCTCTCTATGAGAATTTTTTTTGGGGGGTGGGAGGTTTCTTTCTTGCTGAAAAAAAAACAACTCCCTAATGTTATGTTCCCGGGTCACCCTGACCCGGACCGAAAACTCTTCATTTGCAGTGCTTATGTTTGGTCTTTTTGAAAGCTTTTTTCACTTGGAAAGTAGTCTGAACATTTCTTCACACAATGGAATGAAAATTGAACTGAAAAAATTAATCCTTATTGGTTTATTTTGCCCATAAATGTGCCTCCCCCCCCGTTTTTGTGAAAGTTTTTTCAATTTATGGATAGTTTTGCTTGCAAAATGCAGTCTATTTTACTGGAGTTGGTGTGGGAATGGTACCTTGAACATTTCTGAATATAAGAAAAATATAAAGGAACTGAAAAAAATGATTCTTACTGTTTTTTAACATCAGAAATAAGGCCTCCCCCCCCCCCTGGCTGCTTGCAACAATTTTCACTTTTTATTTTTTTATGCTCCAAATCCGAAATATTCTTTAAAATCTTACGCATTCATTTACTCAATTTAACAATGCTGATCATCAAAAAAATATTTGTGGGGGTGGGGGAAAATTTTTTTTCTTGGCAAAAAAAAAGTCACATTTACTCTGTTCGGGTCATATAGACCCGGATCAAAATGATTTTTTTTAGGTACTTGAATTTGGTCTTTTTGAAAACTTTTTCCACTGGAAAACTAGTTTGAACATTTATGAACATAATGATATGAAAATTGAACTGGAAAAATTGAGACTTATATTTTTATTTTGATCAAAAAGCCCCTCCCCCCATCCTTTTTGAATTTCGTGTCAATTTATATTTTTTAAGGCTACAAATCCCTAAGGAATTTTCCCCCAAAAAGTTTGATATACTAAATTGAACAATCCTGAACATAAGAAAAATATAAATGAACTGAAAAAAATGACTCTTATTGGTTTATTGTTTTATACTCGAGTATAAGCCTACTCGAGTATAAGCCTATTTGAGTATAAGCATGGGGACCCATTTATGAGCAAAATAAACCAATAAGGATCATTTTTTCAGTTTAATTTTCATATCATTATGTTCAGAAAGGTTCAAGCTACCAATCCCCCACCAAAATAGAATAGTAAAATAGAATGCATTTTGCAGGCAAAATTATCAATAAACTCAAAAGTTTTGATATACTAAATTGAACAATCCTAAACATAAGAAAAATAGAAATGAACTGAAAAAAAATGATTCTTATTGGTTTATTTTTGAATATAAGACCATATCATTTTATACTCGAGTATAAGCCTACTCGAGTATAAGCCTATTTGAGTATAAGCATGGGGGCCCATTTATGAGCAAAATAAACCAATAAGGATTAATTTTCTCAGTTCAATTTTCATATCATTGTGTGCAGAAATGTTCAAGCTACCAATCCCACACCAACTTTAGTAAAATAGAATGGATTTTGCAAGCAAAACTATCCATAAATTGAAAAAACTTTCACAAAAACGGGGGGGGAGGCACATTTATGTGCAAAATAAACCAATAAGGATTAATTTTTTCAGTTCAATTTTCATTCCATTGTGTGCAGAAATGTTCAAACATGTTTCCAGGTGAAAAAAGCTTTCAAAAAGACCAAACATAAGCACTGCAAATGAAGAGTTTTCGGTCCGGGTCAGGGTGACCCGGGAACATAACATTAGGAACTTTTTTCGAACAGAACAGCAGGGTTAAAAAGAAAACATACACATGTATAGGCCCGGGGGAGATGTCTCAGTTCGCCCATGCCTGGCCGTAGAGGTGGGTTTTAAGAAGTTTATGAAAGACAAGCAGGGTGGGGGCAATTCTAATCTCCGGGGGGAGCTGGTTCCAGAGAGTCGGGGCTGCCACAGAGAAGGCTCTTCCCCTGAAGCCCGACCAGACAACATTGTTTAGTTGACGGGACCCGGAGAAGGCCAACTCTGTGGGACCTAACCGGTCGCTGGGATTCATGCGGCAGAAGATGGTCTCTGAGATATTCTGGCCTGATGCCATTTATTTTAAAAAAATTATTATCATTTTGTTTATTCATCATTATCTTTTAATCCTTTGCGAAGTGGAGTCTGGGCAGCTGAATGGAGTGGAGTTTGTAGTGGCTGGATGCCTTTCCTGTCTCCATAGAAACATAGAAACATAGAAGTCTGACGGCAGAAAAAGACCTCAAGGTCCATCTAGTCTGCCCTTATACTATTTCCTGTATTTTATCTTACAATGGATATATGTTTATCCCAGGCATGTTTAAATTCAGTTACTGTGGATTTACCAACCATGTCTGCTGGAAGTTTGTTCCAAGGATCTACTACTCTTTCAGTAAAATAATATTTTCTCATGTTGCTTTTGATGTTTCCCCCAACTAACTTCAGATTGTGTCCCCTTGTTCTTGTGTTCACTTTCCTATGAAAAACACTTCCCTCCTGAACCTTATTTAAACCTTTAACATATTTAAATGTTTCGACCATGTCCCCCCTTTTCCTTCTGTCCTCCAGACTCTACAGATGGAGTCCATGAAGTCTTTCCTGATACGTTTTATGCTTAAGACCTTCCACCATTCTTGTAGCCTGTCTTTGGACCCGTTCAATTTTGTCAATATCTTTTTGTAGGTGAGGTCTCCAGAACTGGACACAGTATTATTCCAAATGGGGTCTCACCAGCGCTCTGTACAGCAGGATCACAACCTCCCTCTTCCTGCGTGTTATACCTCTAGCTATGCAGCCAAGTCTCCTACTTGCTTTTCCTACTGCCCGACCACACTGCTCACCCATTTTGAGACTGTCAGAAATCAGAAAACTCCAGTGCGGAGTTTTGTTCAGCAGACACATTCTCTTTTTTTGGCTGTTCCCAAAATGCAGAATTAACTGACACGGCCCCGAAGGTCTTCTGTCTTCTTGCCATCCCACCCAAAAAACTATTTTTCTTTTTTTTTCCCCCAGTTCGGAGGAATGGCAGAAAGTAAGCACCGGTGAACGAGAGAAGCTCGGAATGACCGTGGAGGACGATGGAGAGTTTTGGTGAGCATTTTCTTGGCAAAGGAAATTAAAGGGTGCGGTTTGGTGAATCGATCTTAGCCAGTATAGAAACATAGAAGGTTGACGGCAGAAAAAGACCTCATGGTCCATCTAGTCTGCCCTTATTCTATTTCCTGTATTTTATTTTAGGATTATATCCATCCTAAGATAAAATACAGGAAATAGCATAAGGGCAGACTAGATGGACCATGAGGTCTTTTTCTGCCATTAGACTTCTATGTTTCTATGTTTCTATGATGGATATATGTGTATCCCAGGCATGTTTAAATTTAGCTTAGTTAAATTTAGTATTGCCCACAAGATGATATGCTACAACGTCCTGCCTGTCAAAGACTACTTCAGCTTCAGTCACAACAACACAAGAGCCCACAACAGATACAAGCTTAATATTAACTGCTCCAAACTTGACTGTAAAAAATAGGACTTTAGCAATCGAATTGTCGAAGCATGGAATTCACTACCAGACTCTGTAGTATCATCCCCTAACCCCCAACACTTTACCCTTAGACTATCCACGGTTGACCTCACCAAGTTCCTAAGAGGTCAGTAATGGGCGTACATAAGTGCACCAGAGTGCCTACCATCCCCTGTCCTATTGTCTCTCCTATATCTCCTATATCTTCTCTTCTATATCTTTTCCTGTTATTCTCTCATAGTTATATTTCACTCCTTTATTTTCTCCCCTATTCCCCCTTTAATACATTCTACCTGATTATATCCTCTATTACCCTCATTGTGTATTACTGTGTATTGGACAAAACAAACAAACAAACAAATAAATAAATAAAAATAAACTATTACTGCCTGAGCGCTTTCTATCACTGCCTTTTTTATTTCTATAAATTCTCGTTCCTTTTGACTAATACCTCAATTTCTTTTGTAATTGTCCATTATATATTTAACATCCTAATAATATCCTCTTGCACTTTTTCCCAAAAGTTCTGCACTACCGGGCATTCCCAAAACATATGCATAAACACTCCCTTATCCTCCCTTAGCCTCTGTACAAATAGATGGTGAGACCACACTTGGAGTCCTGCGTACAGTTCTGGTCACCGCACTTCATGAAGGATAGAATGGAACTGGCAAAGGTGCAAAAAAGGGAGAACAAGAATGATCAAGGAAATGGAGCATCTCCCTTATGATACCAGGTTACAATGCCTTGGTCTCTTCAGACTTGAAAGACTGTGTTTAAGGGGTGACTTGATCGAAGGGAATAAAATCATGCATGGGATAGAAAAGGTGGATAGAGAAAATTTTCTCTATCCACCTTTTCTACCCCACGCATGAAAAAATATTTTCTCTATCACACAATATACTAGGACAAGGGGGCCCTCCCTAAAGCTCATAGGTAAGAAAGTGAGGACAAATCAAGGAAAATATTTCTTCATCCAGAGGGTCGTTGGTTTCTAGAATTCAACTCCAGAAGAGGTTGTGACTGCTGTCAGCCTTGATAGCTTCAAGGCAGGATGAGACAGATTCATGGATGCCAAGTGTATTGGTGGTTATTGAAATGGATGTCCATGTGCCACATAACCATGTGCTATGTTGGTTGAGGCAGGCAGGATTCCCTTGAGTACCATTTGTTGGGGGTCAAGGGAAAGGGAGGGTCTTGCCTTCTCTTTCTGCTCAAGATCTCCATGGACAATTGGTGGGCCACTGTGTGACACAGAATGCTGGACTTGATGGGCTTTGGCCTGATTCAGCAGGGCTCTTCTTAGGTTCTTAGGTTCTTATCCCTTTTCTCCTTCCTCTAGGATGGCCTTTGATGACTTCTGCACGTACTTCACCGACATCATCAAATGCCGCCTGATCAACACGTCCTACCTGAGCATCCATAAGACATGGGAAGAAGCCGTCTTGAGGGGCAGCTGGACGCGGCATGAAGACCCGATGAAGAACCGCAGCGGAGGTTGCGTCAACAACCGTGATACTTTCTTCCAAAATCCCCAGGTAGGAAGGTCAAGCGGGAGATCAAGAAAGGCATTGGAGCAATGGTTTCCAACCTTGGCCACTTTTAAGATATGTGGACTTCAACTCCCAGAATTCCTAATTCCTGATTGGGAATTCCGGGAGTTGGAAGCCCATCCATCTTAGTTTGCCAAGGTTGGAAACAGTGTTTTTGTTGATCCACTCAAGAGGTTCACCCAATGAGTCTTCTCCAACCAAGATTCCACAAACTCCTCGTTTCATTCTTCCCCTAGAATGTGATGACATTGTGTACTTTACAAACACACACACACACACATACATGGGAAGGCTACATAGACAGTCCTTGCCTTAAAACTTTTAGTGGTTGTTCAAAGTTAAAATGGCATTGAGAAAAGGTGACTTGAAGATGGGTGGATCTCAACTCAACCTTTTCAACCTATCTTTCAAGTTGTCAAGGTTGAGAATTCTGAAAGTTGAAGTCCTCCCGCCTTCAAGACACCAAAGTTGAAAAGGTTGAGAATTCTGGTAGTTGAAGTCCTCCCATCTTCAAGACACCAAGGTTGAGGTTGAGAATTCTGAGAGTTGAAGTCCTCCCATCTTTAAGACACCAAGATTGAGAAGGTTGAGAATTCTGGGAGTTGAAGTCCACATATCTTAAATTTGCTGAGGTTGGGAAACACTGCATTATTGTGTATTTCTGCGTTCATACACAGAGGTCTCCATTGTAGGTACAACTTTGATTTTGATTATTTCTTATCTATCTTTTGTGGCTTTGTTATCTTGAGTTGCCTTTTTGTGGTGTCGAAATGGTTTGACAGCATACAAAGAAAATATCATAAAATGTTCTACAGGTGGCATATATCACCATCAAGACTAGCCCAAATTTATCCTAAATTAAAACCAAACTGTTGGAGATGCTCAAACACAAACGGAACGTTCTTCCACATGTGGTGGACTTGTCCAAAAATTAAAATAATATGGAATAAAATCAGAAAGTGGATACATGAAATCACTAAAGTTAAGCTGCAACTCAAACCAGAGATCTTCCTACTAGGTATCATAGATATGAGAGTCAAAAAAGAAGAGTACCATTTAATACAACACTTAATTACAGCAACCAGGATCACTATAGCACAAAATTGGAAGAAAGAGGATTTACCAACGGAAAGATATGATTAAAAAAATACTTGATTGTGCAGAATATGACACACTAACCCAAAAACTTAAAAACGATAAACAAATACAAGATAAAGACACATGGAAAAACTTTTATAACTGGGTCAACAATCGAAAAAAGAATAGCTGTACATAATGTTAAAATAAAAAGTAAAAGAAAATATAAAAATAATCCAAATATAGATGAACAATACTGTACTTTATTTATTTGCCGATAAATTATTTTTACCTGTATTATTATTATTATTATTTCTATATATGTATAATTATGCTGATACGAGTGACCGTGAATCTATAACGAGATAAGCTGTAAAAGAAACAGCAGGGGAGGGGGGAGGGAGGGGGATATATGTTGTACTGTCATACAACAGACATCTTACAATTGTACCAGTTCTGGAGACGTCACCTACAAAAAGATATTGACAAAATTGAAGGGGTCCAAAGACGGGCTACAAGAATGGTGGAAGGTCTTAAGCATAAAACTTATCAGGAAAGACTTCATGAACTCCAACTGTAGAGTCTGGAGGACAGAAGGAAAAGGGGGGACATGATCGAAACATTTAAATATGTTAAAGGGTTAAATAAGGTTCAGGAGGGAAGTGTTTTTAATAGGAAAGTGAACACAAGAACAAGGGGACACAATCTGAAGTTAGTTGGGGGAAAGATCAAAAGCAACATGAGAAAATATTATTTTACTGAAAGACTGGTAGATCCTTGGAACAAACTTCCAGCAGACATGGTAGATAAATCCACAGTAACGGAATTTAAACATGCCTGGGATAAACATATATCCATCCTAAGATTAAATACAGGAAATAGTATAAGGGCAGACTAGGTGGACCATGAGGACTTTTTCTGCCGTCAGACTTCTATGTTTCTATGTTTCTACCTACAAATCGACAATACAATGATCTGTTTCTGTGTTTTTAAAATGTATATAATTCAATAAAAAATTATTTTAAAAAAAAACAAACAAAATGGCTTGATTGCAGGTTTTTATTATTGACAATTATAACTGAGGCACACACACACCTTGTAGCGTGAGATTTCGAGCTTTTCTCTCCTTGGTTTGTTGACCTAGCTGACTGGGAAGATCTGATCGTTGTGTGCTTCTCTTTTTTACCTAGTACGTTTTTGATGTGAAGAAAGCAGAGGATGAAGTGTTGATCTGCATCCAGCAAAAGCCCAAACGGACCAGTCAGAAGGAAGGGAAGGGAGAAAACCTCGCCATAGGATTTGACATCTTCAAGGTAAGCTCTGATGACCAACTTCTTACTAGATGTTTGGAGGTGGCCAGAATGGATTGTTCGGGTTCTAACTGGAGACCAGTGTTTCTCAACCACGACCTCTTGCAGATGGATAGACTTCAACTCCCAGAAATCGCCAAGATTGAGAAAGGTTGAGAATTCTGGGAGTAGAAGTCCACTCATCTTCAACTCGCCAGGGTCAAGAAAGGTTGAGGAAGTTGAGAATTCTGGGAGTTAAAACTGTCACATCTTCAGTTCGTCAAAGTTGAAAAAAGTTGAGCATTCCAGGAGTTGAGATCCTCCCATCTTCAAGTCATCAAGATCAAGAAATGTTGAGAAGATGAGAATTCTGGGAGTTGAAATCCTCCCATCTTCAAGGTCAAGAAAGGTTGAGAAGATGAGAATTCTGGGAGTTGAACTCGTCCCATCTTCAAGTTGTTAAGGTTGAGAAAAGTTGAGAATTCTGGGAGTTGAAATTGTCACATCTTCAAATCATCAAAGTTGAAGAAAGTTGAGCATTCTAGGAGTTGAAATCCTTCCATCTTCAGCTCACCAAGGTCAAGAAAGATTGAGAAGGTGAGCATTCTGGGAGTTGAAGTCCTCCCATCTCCAACTTGTCAAAGTTGAAAAATGTTGAGAATTCGGGGAGTTGAAATCGTCCCATCTTCAAGTCATTAAGGTTGAGAATTCTGGGAGTTGAAGTCCTCCCATCTTCAACTTGTTAAAGTTAAAAAAAGTTGAGAATTCTAGCAGTTGAAATCCTCCCATCTTCAACTCACCAAGGTCAAGGAAGGTTGAGAAGGTGAGAATTCTGGGAGTTGAGGTCCTCCCATCTTCAAGTCCTCATAGTTGAGAAACCCAGACATAATCCTTCTCCGATTTTTTTTTTAAATTACACCCAGGTGGAACTCAACCGGACGTACAGAATGCACACCCTACAGACCAAGGCCGCCAGCTCCATCTACATCAACTCTCGTAGTGTCTTCCTGAGGACGGACCTGAAGGAGGGCCGCTATGTCGTCATACCCACCACTTTCGAGGCTGGCCACGTGGCCGAGTTCCTGCTCAGGCAGTTCACAGACGTGCCTTCGGACTTCCAGTAAGGACCAGGGGGCTCCCCTCGGTCTTCCCTTCGAAAGGGGTTGGGTGAGAGCAGATCAGGGGGATGAGGAAAAGGGGCTACTATGCACAGTGTGGAAATCACCTTTGAGATTCACTGCCTCATGATGTTTGCATGATGTTTGCCTACTATCAGGGAGGCTTTGATTTTCAGTTCGTCTTCCCTTCATAGTCTCTTCTTTCCTTCCTTCCTTCCTTCCTTCCTTCCTTTCTCTCGTTCCTTCTTTCCTTCCTTCCCGTTCCCCCTTCTATTTCTTTCCTTCTTCCCTTGCCTTCTTCCCTTTCTATTTCTTTATTTTTCCTTTTCCCTTTCTTTCTTTCCTTCTTTCCCTCCCTCCCTTCTTCTCCCTTTTCCTTCCTTCCTTCCTTCCTTCCTTCCTTCCTTCCTTCCTTCCCCTTTTCCCCTTTCTATTTCTAGGCCTGAACCAGGCCGAACCAGTAGTGTTTGACCCCTGAGCTGGGTCCTTTATTCTAAAGGAGGTTCTTTTCCTGGTCTTTGAAATATCTGATCTCCCTGGTTTTTCATCTTTTTTCTCCAGAGAGCTGACCTTGGATGAACCCCCTCACACCTGCTGGAGTGGAATATGTGGCTATCCCCAATTGGTGACCCAGGTCCACGTCATCTCGGCTTCCGGGCTGAAGAACCAAGGCTCTGAAGAAGGTGCCAGTATTGGCTTCGATCCAACCACAATCAAAGAGAAGGGAAATCAGCAAATAGGGGTCTTCTTCTAAGTCAGTGTTTTTCCATCTTGGTGACGTGAAGAGGGGCGCCCTTCAACTCCCAGAATTCTCAACCTTCTTGACTTGGAGATGAGAGGACTTCAACTCCCAGAATTGGGAGCTGAAGTCCTCTCATATTCAACTCAAGAATGTTGAGAATTCTGGGAATTGAAGTCCTCCCGCCTTCGACTCAAGAAGTTTGAGAATTCCAGAAGTTGAAATCCTCCCATCTTCTACTCAAGAAGGTTGAGAATCCTGGGAGTTGCAGTCCTCCCAATCTTCAAGTCACCAAGGTTGAGAAACACTGTTTTAAGTAGTTGAAACATCTGGTGGAGAAGGAGGACGAGGAGGAGAATTGTTGAGTCCTTGATGCTCTCTGAGATTGGCTGTTTTCTTGCAGACGTTTGATTACCAAACTAGGTTATATCCTCAATGCTAGAAGGGGGTAGGGTTTGCTCTTTGCAAACAAGCTTCTTGTATATAAACAGAGAGAGAGCAGACCCCACTCCCTTATAGCATTGAGGATGTTATCTGCATTTTCTTGCAATATTTCTCATGAAACAACTTACCACTTACTCAGAAAACCACTTAGTCAGAGAGCACCAAGGCCCCCCCAGTTCAATCCCGAGCTACAAATATTCATTCCTATTGATGGAATCTCTCCTTCACCTCTTACGCTCTCATAGTAGTAGTATAAGCCTGGTATAAGCCTGGTCAAAAGGCATCATCTTTCGGCTGTGGCGAGGGGGGCGTTTGCCCAGGTTCGCCTGGTGCACCAGTTGAGGTCCTATTTGGACAAGGAGTCATTGCTCACAGTCACTCATGCCCTCATCACCTCGAGGTTCGATTACTGCAACGCTCTCTACATGGGGCTACCTTTGAAAAGTGTTCAGAAACTCCAGATCGTGCAGAATGCGGCCGTGAGAGCCGTCGTGGGGCTTCCAAGATT
This sequence comes from Erythrolamprus reginae, assembly GCF_031021105.1. NCBI lineage: Eukaryota > Metazoa > Chordata > Lepidosauria > Squamata > Dipsadidae > Erythrolamprus > Erythrolamprus reginae. The sequence goes on along the minus strand of NC_091953.1, from coordinate 3,732,805 downwards.
CGCCCACGTTTCTCCAACACTCCGTGGCCTGCACTGGCTGCCGATCAGTTTCCGGTCACAATTCAAAGTGTTGGTCATGACCTTTAAAGCCCTACATGGCATTGGACCAGAGTACCTCCGGAACCGCCTGCTACCGCACGAATCCCAGTGACCGATAAGGTCCCACAGAGTTGGCCTTCTCTGGGTCCTGTCGACTAAACAATGTCATTTGGCGGGCCCCAGGAGAAAAGCCTTCTCTGTGGCGGCCCCAGCCCTCTGGAACCAACTCCCCCCGGAGATTAGAACTGCCCCCACCCTTCCTGTCCTTTGTAAACTACTTAAGACTCACTTATACCACCAGGCATGGGGGAGTTGAGACACTTTTCCCCCAGGCTATTTTTTATACTTTGTTTTATGTTTGGTATGAATGTTGCTGTTTGGTTTTTAAGTAATGATAGGGTTTTATATGTTTTTAATATTAGATTTGTTCCACTGTTATATTGTTTTTATTGCTGTTGTGAGCCGCCCCGAGTCTTCGGAGAGGGGCGGCATACAAATCTAATAAATAAACAAACAGACAAACAAAGAAATAAATAATCCAAAGATATTTGGGGGGGGTTGGAAACAGGTCATGCCATGATTGTGTGGCAAATGATCGATTTTTTAAAGAAGGAATTTAAGAATCAAGAAGACTTACTTAAGGGGAACAGGAAACACGGGGTGACAATTTCTTTTGTTTCCTTTGTGGCTCAGGAGTGGATCCCTATGTGATCATAAAGTGTGAAGGGGAGAAAATCCGATCGCCGGTGCTAAAGAACACCCTGACGCCGGAATTTGATGTAAAAGGACTTTTCTACCGGAAGAAACCAAGCCAGCCAGTCATAATTCAGGTAAAGCTGAAAGCGTTGCTTTGGGAAGCGAGATGGATAACAAAATAAAATGGGAATGGAGTAGAGTAGATTAGAATAGTGTAGAGTAGAGTTGAGTATAGTAGAGTAGAGAAAATAGAATAGAATAGAATAGAATAGAATAGAATTCTTTATTGGCCAAGTGTGATTGGACACCCAAGTAATGGTGTACAGTGGTACCTTGTCTTACGAACTTAATTTGTTCCGTGACGAGGTTCGTAAAGTGAAAAGTTCGTAAGATGAAGGAATGTTTCCCATAGAAATCAATGTAAAAGTGAATAATGCATGCAATCCCAAAACTCACCCATTTTTCCTTGCGTCGCTGGGAATCCCCACCTCCGGACTTCCGTTGCCAGCCGAAGCGCCTGTTCTTGCGTTGCTGGGATTCCCCTGAGGCTCCCCTCGCTGGGATTCAAAGCAGCACCGGCAAAAATGAAGGGAATCCCAGCGAGGGGAGCTCCAGGGAAATCCCAGCACCGCAAGAACGGGCGCTTCGGCTGGCAACGGAAGTCCGGAGGCGGGGCATCCCAGCAGCAGCGGCGGCGGCTTGGGTTCGTAAGGTGAAAATAGTTTGGAAGAAGAGGCAAAAAAATCTTAAACACCGGGTTCGTATCTTGAAAGGTTCGTTAGAAGAGGCGTTCGTAAGAGGTAGCACTGTATATGCTCTCAGTGTACATAAAAAGAATAAAATGCATTGTCAAGAATAAAAAAAGATAGAACACAGTGATAGTCAAGGAAACAAATGAAAAGAATATAAATTGAAAGATCCAAGCACCATGGTTATAGTAAGAAGTGGGAAGAGATAGATACTAGTAACGAAAAGAATAACAATAGTAATACAGTGTTCCCTCGATTTTCGCGGGTTCGAACTTCGAGAATAGCCCATACCCCGGTTTTTAAAAAAATATTAATTAAAAAATACTTCGCGGGTTTTTTTCTATACCACGGTTTTTCCCGCCCGATGACGTCATCGCCAAACTAATAATTTTGGCAAATAAATAGCAAAAAAAAAAAAATTGTTAATAAATAATTATGTTTATAAATATCAGGATCACTAAGTGTCTTATTCAATGGTGAGCACCAGTAATAATGGCGAGTAAATGGTTGTTAAGGGAATGGGAAATGGTAATTTAGGGGGTTAAAGCAGAGGTCTCCAACCGCCGGTCCGCAGACCAGGACCGGGCCGTTGGGGTTTTTCAGCCGGTCCGCGGCGCTGCTGACAGCTAGCTCCGCGGCCCTGCGCCTGGTCAGAGCTCGCGTGGAGGCTGCCTCTCTGCTCCTCCCATATTTCGCCCCCCTCCCAGCCTCCTGGCCGCATTCACCTTCCTCCGCCACCTCCAGCATCCAGCTCTTCCTCCGCTTCTCGCTTCTCTACAAAATGACAGCCGAGCGGCGGCCCGGAGGCTGGGAGGGGGGCGGAGCACTTTGAATCCTGGCAGAAGCTGCTGCCCGAGTGCTCTTGGCCGGCGGGATTCAAAGTGCTGGGGTGGGGGGTGTCCCGACAGCCCCCCCACCCCAGTGCTTCGCCTCCCGCTGGGCAAGAGCACTCGGGCAGCAGCTTCTGCTGGATACGGGCGATGGGTGGGAAGCCGGTGGCTGTGGCAGCTGCTGCAAGAGGCTTCCGCGCCGCTCAGTCCCACTCATCGCCCGTATCCAGCAGATAGGCTTTGAGTTTTTGGCTGGGGGGGGAGAAGTAGGACCTTCCTAACTCCCCCCCCAGCCAAAATCACAAAGCCAGGCAGCCCCCAGCCGCCAAAGGAGCCTCCTGATTCTCCCCGCCCTTCTGTCCTGCTCATTGCCCGTGTCTGGCAGAAGCTGCTGCCCGAGTGCTCTTGGCCGGTGGGATTCAAAGTGCTGGGGTGGGGGGGTGTCCCAGTGGGAGGCGAAGCACTGGGGTGGGGGGGCTGTCGGGACACCCCACACCCCAGCACTTTGAATCCCGCCGGCCAAGAGCACTCGGGCAGCAGCTTCTGCCAGATACGGGCAATGAGCGGGACAGAAGGGCGGGGAGAATCAGGAGGCTCCTTTGGCAGCTGGGGGCTGCCTGGCTTTGTGATCTTGGCTGGGGGAGGAGTTAGGAAGGTCCTACTCCCCACCCCCACCCCCACCGGGCCATGGAAAACTGGTCTAGCTTAAAGCCGGTCCCTGGTGCAAAAAAGGTTGGGGACCTCTGGGTTAAAGTGTTAAGGGAGGGCTGTTGTGATAGTGTCCATAGGCAAAAATTGTGTTTTTACTTCCGCATCTCTACTTTGCGGAAATTTGACTTTCGCGGGCGGTCTCGGAACGCATCCCCCGCAAAAATCGAGGGAACACTCTATAGTCTTAGTGAATGGTTTGACAGAATCATTTGTTTAGCAGAGTGATGATGTTCGGGGGAAAAACTGCCCTTGTGTCTAGTTGTCTTGGTGTGCAGTGCTCTGTAGCGACGTTTTGAAGGTCAGAGTTGAAACAGTTTGTGTCCAGGATGCAAGTGGGCTGTAGATTTTCCTGGCCCTCTTTTTGACTCATGCAGTAGGCAGATTAATCGATTAATGGTGTAGTTTACAGATTAATTAATGAGAAATTTCCTGTATAGCGAGAACAATTAACCAGTGGGACTGCCTGCCACCAGAAGTTGTGGGTGCTCTAACACTGGGGGGAAGGGAGGGTTTTAAGAAGAGATTGGACAGCCACCTGTCTGGAATCCGGGTAGGGTTTCTTATTTGGGCTGGACTAGAAGACCTCGAAGGTCCCTTCTTCCCACTCTGTTTATTCTGTTGTTTTCTGGCCTCTCTCTCTCCCCCTCCAGATCTGGGACCACAACCTGATCACAGATGAGTTTCTGGGTCAGGTGGCCTTGGTGGGAGACCCCACCGACCTTCACCCTCTGCACATCCTCCACCTCCAAGACAAAGGCAGCAAACGGGTATCGGATCTTCCCGGCGTTCTCAAGGTGCAGCTGTTGAGTAGCAGCGCTCTCACCAGCATCTGAGAGATGGAGGCGAGGGGGGCGCAGCGGCCTTCGCTCCTCTACACCGTCTCCTTCCCTCGTTCCTCCATGTAGAGTCTCTGCGTGTGCTTGTCGGTGGTCTCCATATACTCTGCATGTCTTCTTCACTTCTGAAATGGGACCAGCCCTTCCTTCAACGTTCGGTCTGGGTGGTTTCCCACCATTTGACACAAAAAAAGGTGCCTTTTTCCCAAGAAATCAAAATGCGATGTTTTGCTGCTCCTCTTCTTCGTCTTTTCTTCTTCTTCTTCTTCTTCTTCTTCTTCCTCTTCTTCTTCTTCTTCTTCTTCTTCTTCTTCTTCTTCTTCTTCTTCTTCTTCTTCCTCTTCCTCTCCTCCTCCTCTTCTTCTTCCTTCCTTTCCTCCTCTTCTTCAATTCTTCTTCCTCCTTCTTCTTCTTCTTCCTCTCCGCCTCCTCTTCTTCCTTCCTTTCCTCCTCTTTTTCAATTCTTCTTCAATTCTTCTTCTCCTCCTCCTCCTCCTCTTCTTCTTCCTCCTCTTCTTCAATTTTTCTTCTTCTTTTTCTTCTCCTCCTCCTCTTCTCCTCTTCTTCTTTCCTTTCCTCCTCTTCTTCAATTCTTCTTCTTTTTTCTTCTTCTTTCTTCTTCCTCTTCTTCCTTCCTTTCCTCCTCTTCTTCACCACCTCCTCCTTTTTCCTCTTCCTCTTTTCCTATTCTTCCTCCTTCTCATCCTCCTTCCCTCCCCCTTTCTTTCTTTCCTTCTTTCTTTCTTTCTTTCTTTTTTCTTTCTTTCTTTCCCTTCCTCCTCCTTCTCCTTTTACTCTTCCCTCTTTTCTTCTTCCTCCTTATTCTCCCTTCCCCCTTTTCCTCTTTCTCTTCCTCCTCCTCTTCCTTCTCAAAACTGGGAGATTATCAGTCATCAGAGTTGGAAATTCGTTCTCCCACCAGAGAAATTTCCAAGCCAAAGCTCTGGGCGAAAACTGGACGTTTACACGGAGGGAGACACACCCCTCCACTGGTCAAAAGTGTGTGGCCAGTTCTGTAAGTCGCATTGCCGCGTTCGCCAAACGGCACATTCTCCACCGATGCCCCGCGGGTGCGGCCGACACCCTTAGAGGACAAAGACAGGGGTCGGACATGGTGCATGATGTCTATGTTGCGTTTTTGTGGCGCTTCTACGGGAATTGCATAATATCTCAGCTTAGCCACGGAAGCCTCTGCAGCTTGGCTTGCATTTCATTAACCATCCCGGTCCTTAAAGTGTCTTCCGCTGTCGTCCTTTGGATTTCACAAACAAGATTTCAACAGGAATCGCTTCCTGGGTTTTTAGAAGAAATTTTTAAAAACAAACAACGAAGTTTGAGTGTTTTCGGAAGCTGAATCCCATCTCCAGTATCCGATAGAACAGTGATGGTGAACCACATTTTTCCTCGGGTGCCGAAAGAGTGTGGGAGGGCGAAAACTGCTTCCCCTGCACCCCGGAGGCCCTCTGGAGGCCGGAAAAGGCCCGTTTTCCAACTTCTGGTGGGCCCAGTAGGCTCGTGTTTCAGCTTCCCCAGGCTCCAAAGGCTTCCCTGGAGACAGAGGAGGGTAAAAACGCCCTCCTACATCGCCCAGGGGCTCCTTGGAAGCCAAAAACGCCCTCCCAGTGCCTCTGTGCGACCCAAAAATCAGCTGTCCGGCACACACATGCACATTGGAGCTGAGCTAGGGCAACGGCAGATACAGGGTGCGTTCCAAAAGTAATGCAATTATTTTTTTGAAAGTAATTTATTGAACAGATTTGCACAAACACTTAAAATTCTTCAAGTCCTCGAAAAACGAAAAACGCGCCTCGCCACAACACACTATGAGTCTGCAGGTTCCTGGCTAAACACCAGGTGCCAATGCTGCCCCCCCCCCCTATAGTCCTGACGTCGCCCCAGCAGACTTCTTGTTGTTCCCACCCCTGAAAGGAACCCGTTTTTTCTCCATAGAAGAGATCCAATCAGCCGTGACGAAGACCTTGCGAGAGGTCCCCGAAGACGCCTTCCAGGACACGTACCGGTCATGGCAGAGTCGCTGGAAAAAATGTGTAGAGGCCCAAGGACAGTACTTTGAAGAATTGTGTTTGTGCAAATCTGTTCAATAAATGATTTTTTTAAAAAATAATTGCATTATATGAGCCGGGGTGGCGCAGCAGGTAGAGTGCTGTACTGCAGGCCACTGAAGCTGACTGTAGATCTGAAGGTCAGTGGTTCAAATCTCATCACCGGCTCAAGGTTGACTCAGCCTTCCATCCTTCCAAGGTGGGTAAAATGAGGACCCGGATTGCGGGGGCAATAGCCTAGCTCTGTTAAAAAAGTGCTATTGCTAACATGTTGTAAGCCGCCCTGAGTCTAAGGGGAAGGGCGGCATAAAAATCGAATAAATATAAAAATAAATAAATAAATAATACTTTGGGAACGCACCCTACATGGCTCCGCGTGCGACCAGTTCACCATCACTGCGATAAAACATTGTTTCTCAAAACTCAGGAACTTGAAGACTTGTGGACTTCAACTCCCAGAATTCCCCAGCCAGCTTGGCTGGCTGGGGAATTCTGGGATTTGAAGTGCATGTGCTTAAAACTACTGAGATTAAGAAACACTGCCCTAGCTTTACAATTCACTCAACAACCAGTGGATCTTTCCAACTTGCCATAAGTTCTTGAAACAGCAGGGAAATACATATACCTAAACAACAGTATTGCAATAAGGAACATTTTCTTGATCGGAAGTCTTCCCCAAACATTGTGGATACTGTTAAATTCGCACACTCCCATTTGTAAATCTTGTGGGTTCATAGTAGGAATAATGAAACAATTTGACTTTTGGCCATATTTTTTTTAAAAAGAGTGTTTTCCATATAAATGTCCAGGTGCCACGGAATATTGAAGTGCCATTAGCTTGTTTTACTTTTTCTCTTGTTTTTTTACTCATATAAAATATGTTTTTTAAAAAAAGACAGAGTTGAATTTTTATCATGGAACAGGCTCAGTCGGTAGCAATCGTCCGAGAGCATTTTTCCCCCTTTCTTTTCCTACAGACGACCCCAAATTCTTTTTATTATTATTATTTTAATTATTAAAAATAAATTTTATTTAAATACACATATTCACACAACACATAAAACAAAACAAAACATTTATTTAATTGGATTTAAAAAGAGAATTGGACGAATGTGTAGCAAATCTCTATAACGGTTGTAACTGTACTTATATTCTATTACATATCACTTTTTAAATACTTGTTATAAACCAGTTTTTTTTTTAAAAGAAACAATAATAATAATTTACATAAGTAATCCAAAGACCCCAAATTCATGCTGTTTCTTCAGAATGTAAATTGAAATGTTTTTTCAATTAACGTTCTGAAGAAACAGCTTCCTTTAAGTCACAAAATGAACTGTCAAGGACTGATTGTATCTTTGGGGCTTCTGCTAATCCGAATTGGGGTAGGGAGCCTTTATTTGTGTTTGACGCAAGCTCCAATTTTGGAGGTTTTGAGGATCAACCGCTAGAAAAATAAGCCTTCACAAGATGGGTCAGCAGTGTAGTCGGGCGGTAGGAAAAGCAAGTAGGAGGCTTGGCTGCATAGCTAGAGGTATAACAAGCAGGAAGAGGGAGATTGTGATCCCCTTATATAGAGCGCTGGTGAGACCACATTTGGAGTACTGTGTTCAGTTCTGGAGACCTCACCTACAAAAAGATATTGACAAAATTGAACGGGTCCAAAGACAGGCGACAAAAATGGTGGAAGGTCTTAAGCATAAAACGTATCAGGAAAGACTTCATGAACTCAATCTGTAGAGTCTGGAGGACAGAAGGAAAAGGGGGGACATGATCGAAACATTTAAATATGTTAAATGGTTAAATAAGGTCCAGGAGGGAAGTGTTTTTAATAGGAAAGTGAACACAAGAACAAGGGGACACAATCTGAAGTTAGTTGGGGGAAAGATCAAAGGCAACATGAGAAAATATTATTTTACTGAAAGTAGTAGATCCTTGGAACAAACTTCCAGCAGACGTGGTTGGTAAATCCACAGTAACTGAATTTAAACATGCCTGGGATAAACATAGATCCATTGTAAGATGGCATGTTTTGAAAGGACTGTGTTTTGCCAGGGACCAAAAGTGTTTTCCTTTGTTCTGTTTTTATAACCATTGAATTATTCTTTATAATAATAATATTTCTCAACGTTAACAACTTTTGGATAGGTGGACTTCAACTCCCAGCATTCCAAGTTAGCATCCTGGCTTGGGAAAGCTGGGAATTGAAGTCCATAGATGTCATCTACTGCAGCATTATGGGAGTTGAAGTCCATACGACATAAATTAAGAATCTCGTCTTTTTTAACGCGTCTCTTTTTGTATCTTTTTTTGTGGGTTTGTCACTCGGTGTGTCTTTTTTGAATGCGTTTTCCTTCCTTGCATTTCTACTCCCTTGAAGGAAAGATAAATTTGGGAACATTTTTACTTTGTGACTCTCCTTGCGATGATCATGTCAAGTAAAACCGAAGATATTTGATTTCTGATTTTGCTGGTTCTATCAGCCCTTTTTATATAAGTTATAAAGTCTTGTGTCACTTGCACTTTATTCAGTGGGTGCTTCGTGAAATATATGAATGCCTATATTTGGGGGAGAATGTCTTGATTATGTGGGATTTAAAAAATATTGGAATAAGCCGGCTATAGGAGATTTGTAATTAAAAGCCAAAACTGAACCAACCTTTGGGCCATTAATTCTTAAATGTTGACTGCTGTTTGTGTATAACCTCCCTTTCAGGAACCTGTGCCCTATTTGTTTTCTCACCTATATTGAAAGTTGTGGTCAAGAATGGGAATGAGATAACGTGTTTGCATGAAAGTTTGGATAGAAATTGTAAAACTTTATTTAAAAATGATAAGAGCGAGACTGGGTCAAACAAAATCAGAGACATACCCAGAGAGTGTGTCTTTCTTTCTTTCTCTTTCTTTCTTTCTTTCTTTCTTTCTTTCCTTCCTTCTTTCTCTCTCTCTCGCTCTCTCTCTCCCTTCCTTCCTTCCTTCCTTTCTTTCTTTCTTATTTGATTGAAATGGGGGAGGAAAGGCATATGACAAAAAACCCAGAAACCTGGTTTTCAAACATCTGCATTTGCACAATAGTGAGTTCAATATGAGCACAGGAGGCTTGGGATTATCTTAAAAATGAAGTAGTGGATTTATATTCAGCACTATTTCATTAAGAATTAAAGATTGTGGTGTCAGTTTAAGAAACCTACCTCCTTTCCTTCCTTCCTTCCTTCCTTCCTTCCTTCCTTCCTTCCTTCCTTCCTCCCTCCCTCCCTCCCTCCCTCCCTCCCCTTCTCCCTCTCCTTCCTTCCTATCTTCCTTCCTTCCTATCTTCCTTCCTTCCTCCCTTCCCTTCTCCCTCTCCTTCCTTCCTTCCTACCTATCTTCCTCCCTTCCTTCCCTTCTCCCTCTCCTTCCTTCCATCCTTCCTTCCTTCCTCTCTTTCCTTCCCTCCCTCCCTCCCATGGTTTAATATTAATTGCAATTAATAATAATTTCCTGCTCGCAACCACTAGGTGGCGGTGACACCACTCCTGGCTTTCAATTTGAAAAAAAAGAAATTTCCTCCTAATCTATTGTTCACTGTACAATGGTCCTTAGCTTACAATCATAATTAAGGCTGCAACAGAGGTGGGATGCTAAGGTGGAACGGTGACATGTGCTAGCAGAATGCAGCGCAATTATGCTACTGCACCTAGGCAGGTATTGAAATTGGCGCGGACATGCATGGGTGCCACGGGCAGGACTAGAACGCACTACTTCCTAGTGATTGGCTCAAAGTCACCCCAAAAACCTTTATGTCTAAAGCAGAACTAGAACTCACCGTCTCCTGGTGATTGGCCCAAACTTGCCCCAACAACTTTTAGGTCTAAAGCAGAACTAGAACTCACCGTCTCCTGGTGATTGGCCCAAACTTGCCCCAACAACTTTTAGGTCTAAAGCAGAACTAGAACTCACCGTCTCCTGGTGATTGGCTCAAAGTCACCCAGCCAGCTTTCACGGCTGCGGTGCGACTTGGACTCAACAGGGTCCCATTTTCTAGTTTGGGTGCCTTCGCCCCTCGTCCCCAAGTGGGGCTCCTTCCTTCCCAAGTTGTCATGTCTTTTCTGGGTTGTCCTCCAAAGTTGCCCTTAAACTCCTCCCCTCCCCCTGAGCAGGATCTGCCTGCTATGAATGGGCGGCTATTGAAGCGAAACAGGTGCTAAATGCCAACGGGGAGCGGAAGGGATCTGGGCAGGATGGAGGAATGGAGAGCAGAGCGATGAGGATGACGAGGGAAGCCTTCTGCCTCCATCTCGGCTCCTGACTTTGGCTTGGCCTTCTTGAACCTCCTTTGAAAAGATCCAAAGGACCCCAGACTCTGAGTACGAGGGGGGGAAAGGACAACTGCAGCTTTTCTTTAAGGTAAGGAGAGGCAAAGGGGGCCGATTCCAGGTGCTTTGAGATCCCTTTGGATCCAGTGGCATTTGCTCAAAAGCCTTTGGGGTTTTCTCACTTCCTAACAGGGTTTTCTTCAGCCCCGATGGATATTTAAAGTTTTTTTTTTGACTGACAGCTGAAGGTGGAAGGGCACTTTTCTTCTTCCTTTCTTCCTTTTTGCCTTCCTGCCTTCTCTTTCTTTTCTCTTTCTTTCTTTCTTTTCTTCCCTCCCTCCCTCTCTCCTTCCCTCCCTTTCCCCCTTCTATTTCTTTTCTTTCCCTTTTCCTTCTTTCTTCCTTTGTTACTTCCCTCCCTTCTTTCCTTTCTATTCCTTTCCTTCCCCCTTTTCCTTCTTTCTTTCCTTCTTTTCTCCCTTCCCTTTACTCCTATTTCTTTCCTTCCCCCTTTTCTTTCTTTCCTTCTTTTCTCCCTTCCCTTTACCCCTTCTATTTCTTTCCTTCCCCCTTTTCCTTCTTTATTTCTTTCCTTCCTCCCTTCCCTTTACTCCTTCTATTTCTTTCCTTCCCCCTTTTCCTTCTTTCTTTCCTTCTTTCCTTTCTATTCCTTTCCTTCATTTCCTCTTCCTTCTTTCTTTCCTTCCTTCCTTCCCTTTACCCCTTCTATTTCTTTCCTTTCCCTTTCCCCTTTTCCTTCTTTCCTTCCTTCTTTCCTTCCTTCCCTTTACCCTTTCTATTTCCTTCCTCCCTTCCCTCCTTCCCTTCCCCTTTCTATTTCTTTCCTTCCTCTTTTCCACTTCTTTCTTTCTTTCTTTCTTTCTTCCTTTCCTTCCTTCCTTCCTTTTTTCCTTCCTTCCTTCTTTCTTTCTTTCCTGGAGGGTGGAAGTGAACAAATATGATTTTCAAAAAGGAAAAAAAAATTTTAATTGAAAGACCGGCAACCTAATTTCAGAGGATCTTGTGGTCATCCTTCCAAGAAAAAAACGCTGCTTCTCTGGATCCCCTGTTACGCTTCATCTGAATTCAAGACCTCCAAATAACACGAATCTCTCGGACGAGAGGGGTTTTTTTTTTATCCTTACCCAATTGCGGGGCCTTTGAATTTGCAGATTTCTTCTTCTTCTTCTTGCATTTGCAAAGTTTTTCGGAATGTGCAGAGAGTGAAGGTGTGGGCTTTGTTTTCAAAGGATACCAGCAACATTTGTGACAAGGATCGACCAGGTCTGGCCTCTTGAGATGGAATAAAGGCGAAACAGGTTCTTTTTGAGTGAGGATCTGTGAGGGGCAGGAATGTTTTGGTGTTTGGGCAAACAATCGGCTGAAAAATATAACGGCATTTATTTTTTCTTTCTTTCTTTCTTTCTTTCTTTCTTTCTTTCTTTCTTTATCTGTCTGTGTTTCTCTCTTCCTCCTTTCCCATCTGCCTTTCTTGGCTTTCTCTCTCTCTCTCTCTTTCTTCCCTGTTTCCTTCCTGCATTCCTTTCTTTTCTCTCATGCTTTCTCTCTCTTCTTTCCTTCTTTCTTTCTCTCTTTCTCTGTCTCTCTCTGTCTCTCTTCCTTCTTTCCCATCTGCCTTTCTTGTCTTTCTCTCTTCTTCTTCCTTTCTTCCCTGTTTCCTTCCTGCCTTCCTTCCCTTTCTTTCCCTTCTTCTCTTTCTTTCTCTGTCTCTCTCTTCTTTTATTCCCATTTGCCTTGTCTTTCTCCTTTCTTTCTTTCTTTCTCTCTCTGTTCCTTCTTTCCTATCTGCCTTTCTTGTCTCTCTCTTTCTTCTTACTTTCTTCCCTCTTTCCTTCCTTCCTGCCTTCCTTCTCTTTTCTTTCTCTTCTTACTTCTCTTTCTTTCTTTCTCTTTCTTTCTCTGTCTCTCTTCTTTCGTTCCCATTTGCCTTGTCTTTCTCTTTTCTTTTTTTCTCTCTCTCTTCCTTCTTTCCTATCTGCATTTCTTGTCTTTTTCTCTCTCTTCTTCCTTTCTTCCCTCTTTCCTTCCTGCCTTCCTTCTCTTTCTTTTCTCTCTCTCTCATTCTTCTCTTTTTCTTTCTTCTCTTTCTTCCTTTTTCTTTCTCTCCTTTCTTCTTTCCTTCCTTTTCTTTTTCTCATTCTTTCTCCTTTCATTTTTTTCATTCTTTCTTTCCTTCTTTCTCTTCCTTCTTTTTCTCTTCTTTCTTTCCTTTCCTTTATTTTTCCTTTGTTCTCCTTTGCTCCCTCCTTCCCTTCCTTTCTCTCTCTTTCTCTCTCTCTCTCATGCCGCCTCTCTCAGCAAGTAACATTTTAGCCCAATATTTATTAGATAAAAAACCAATATATCTTTGGACCAAATGATCTTTCCAGCTGCTGAAAACACGGTTTCCACCTGCAATGATTTGACTGCTGTCATATCAAGCCATAGTTTGCTGTATAATAAGCCACAATTGGCTGCTTACATATACAGTAATAGGCTAAGCCCTGAGACCTAGCCTCTAAATCATGATGTCTATCTTTTATTTAAAATGTTAAGCCCCAAACAAGTAGATTAAGATTTTGTAGAATTCTAGCCGGTGAAATTAGACACAGTTTGTGTCAATGTTGTGGGTCTGCATTGAGCTATAGAGAAAAACATTCTGGTATATTTCCACAAGAAGCTCAAAGCGTCTCGATTTACAACCACATTTGAGCCCAGCGTTTCTGTTGTTAAAACAAGGCAGTTGTTAAGTGAGTTTTACCCCATTTTAGGTGTAGACCTCACCTACAAAAAGAGATGGATAAAATTGAAGGGGTCCAAAGACGGGCTACAAAAGTGGTGGAAGGTCTTAAGCATAAAACGTATCAGGAAAGACTTCATGAACTCAACCTGTATAGTCTGGAGGACAGAAGGGAAAGGGGGGACACGATCGAAACATTTAAATATGTTAAAGGGTTAAATAAGGCTCAGGAGAGAAGTGTTTTAACAGCAGAGTAAACACAAGAACAAGGGGACACAATCTGAAGTTAGTTGGGAGAAAGACCAGAAGCAACGTGAGAAAATATTATTTTACTGAAAGTAGTAGATGCTTGGAACAAACTTCCAGCAGACGTGGTTGGTCAATCCACAGGAACTGAATTGAAACATGCCTGGGATAAACATAGATCCATCCTAAGATAAAATACAGGAAATAGGATAAGGGCAGACTAGATGGACCAGGAGGTCTTTTTCTGCCGTCAGTCTTCTATGTTTCTATGCAAAACTATTAGTAACAGTCGTTCGGTGAATCTGGATTCCCCCTTGATTTTGCATGTCCGACGTTTCACAAAAGGTGGTCACAAAATGACCCTAGGCTACACTGCAACCGTAATAATATGACCCAGTCACCAAGCATCCCAGGTATGTAGAATCCCGTAATCGTGGGAAGTCTACAATGGTCGTAAGTGTGGAAAACAGCCTCAGGTCACTTTTTTTCAGTGCCGAATGGTCACTGAACAAACGGTTGCAAGTTGAGGACTACTTGGAATAAGCCGAGATTCAAGTTGTCGTGCGATCACAACTACTTTTTTACCCCAGGATAGGAATGCACATCGAGTCCATGGGGTCCAGCCCCAACTGAGTATGTTAATCCAAATTACAGCATCTTGGATGGTCGGCAAGTGTTGTATTTCCTCTGTACAAATCGATGGTGAAACCACACTTGGCGTCCTGTGTACAATTCTGGTCACCGTACCTCAAGGAGGATAGAATGGAACTGGGAAAGGTGCAAAAACGGGGCAACAAGTATGATCAAGGAAATGGAGCCCCTCCCTTATGACACCAGATTGCAAGGCCTTGGTCTCTTCAGCCTTGAAAGACGGCGTTGAAGGGGTGACTTGATTGAAGTGTATAAAATCATGCATGGGATAGAAAAGGTGGATAGAGAAAAATTATTTTCTCTATCACACAATACTAGGACGAGGGGGCCCTCCCTAAAGCTCATAGGTAAGAAAGTGAGGACAAATCAAGGGAAATATTTCTTCACCCAGAGGGTCCTTGGTTGATGGAATTCCCTTCCAGAAGAGGTTGTGACAGCTGTCAGCCTGGAGAGCTTCAAGGCAGGATTAGACAGATTCATGGATGCCAAGTGTATCATAGGTGCTTATTGAAACGGATGTCCATGTGCCGCCTCTATGTTGGTTGAGGCAGGCAGGGTTCCCTTGAGTACCATTTGTTGGGGGTCAAGGGAAAGGGAGGGTCTTGCCTTCTCTTTCGGCTCAAGATCCCCATGGACAATTGGGGGCCACTGTGTGCTGGACTCTATGGGATTTTTGGCCTGATTCAGCATGGCTCTTCTTACGTTCTTATGGTCTGGATCGACATGGGATATTAGACGAAGTACTAATACGTACTAATGTTTTGATGTGTTTGGGGAAAACTCAGCTATTGTTTCCCCTGTTGTGGAATAAGCCTTCCTGACAATATAATAGGGTGTGACAGCTAAACACAGTTTTTAAGTCAATATTTTGTCTGACCATTCCAACGAGATTGGGGGTTTGATCTGGCTACAGAAGTGTAAGTTAAAAGAGACGAATTGTCCCCATGAATATCATGCCCTCTGGATGCATTGGGCTTCATTTACCATAAAGCAATGTTTCCCAACCTTGGCAACTTGAAGATATTTGGACTTCAATTCCCAGAATTCCCCAGCCAGAATTCTGGGAGTTGAAGTCCAAATATCTTCAAGTTGCCAAGGTTGGGAAACACTGCCATAAAGGAAATAAGCTGGGGCATTTTTGTAAACTCAACTCAACTGTGTTTTGAGAAAATCTGAGTTGTAGTGCAAAGTTGCATTCTAGAGACCAAGGTTTCTCAATCTTGACAACTTTATTATTATTATTTTTGATTTTTCATTAAACAAACAACACAAACATCATTTAACATTTAAAGGAGTTACAATTGCTCCGCTAGTCATAGAAGTCTAATACACACAAAAAAAGTCTAACTATAGTCAGATCCATACAGAAAAACAATTAATAATATTCTACATCTATATTTCCATTTTAATATTATGATTCATTTAATTAAAATCAGTTCTAATATCAATATAATACTAAACTATAACATTTAATTTTATATTTTCATTTTAATAAAATAATTAAACTAATTCAAGCCAATTAATTAAACACAAAAAACTTATATTTTAAAATTTCTTTGAATACTACAATGCTACATAGTTATATTCTTTAAAATCTATTTCTTTATATCTAATTTAACAATATAATATTATATAGTAAAATATTCAAAATCAGTTACTCATTATATTAAAAAAAATTATCCTTTGAATTTCTTAATATAAAACTATCCTTAAAATTTCCATACATCATTTACAACTTTAAAATAATTCCCAGAATTCCCCAGCCAGCAATGGATCTTAAAGTCGTGAAGACTGAAAAAAATTGCTAGAGAAACTACCTAAAATCACAGAATATAAGGATCTAGAAAGGATCTCAGAGATCATATAGTCCAACCTAGGAATCAGTACAGAAATCTACTGCAAAAAATCCTCCTCCCTTCATGTAAGAAGCCTCAGTTGAGAATATATTGTGTCCGCAGAACAAAATAAGAATAAACCTCACCTAAAAGTGATTTGTGATCGTTTTTCCACACTTAACGACCATCACAATATCCCCATGCTCATGTGATCCCAATTCATACACTTGGTGGCTGATTCCAATTTATGACGGTCACAGCATCCTGGGGTCGCCTGATCCCCTTTTGCGACCGTCCGACAATCAAAAGTCGATGGGGGAAGACAGATTCATTTAACGACCGTGTCACTAACTTAACTGCAGTGATTCGCTTAACAATAGTGGCAAGAAGCCGTAAAATGGGGGCAAAACTCAATTAAACGACGACCTCACTCAGCAAGGCTCAATTGTGGTCGTACGTTGAGGACTATCTCCATTCTTTTTGTGAGAAACACTTTCAAAATAACTTTTTTCCCCTTCTTTACCTCATGACAATAATTTTTACCTCATTTTTCCCCTTCTTTACCTCATGACAATAATTTTTACCACATTTTTTCCCCTTCTTTACCTCATGACAATAATTTTTACCTCATTTTTTTCCCCTTCTTTACCTCATGACAATAATTTTTACCTCATTTTCCCCCCTTCTTTACCTCATGACAATAATTTTTACCTCATTTTTTCCCCTTCTTTACCTCATGACAATAATTTTTACCTCATTTCCCCCCCTTTTTTACCTCACGGCAATTAGGTAAGAGGCATCCTTCGGTTTCATGTCAATTTTTTAATTTCCTCCTCCCCCCTCCACCAATAAGCTTGTGACGGTGAGTTCCAAAGTCCATTGGCAGTGTCTCTTTTCTGCCGCCCTCAAAGAGAATTCACAGGTTCGGAGACCGCTCAGAACACAGAATAACAGAGTTGGATGGGACCCTGCAGGTCTTCTAGTCTACCCCACTGCTCAGACAGGAAAATTCTATAAAATGTCGACCATTTCGACTTTGTCCTGCATTGGCAAAGGCCCCGTCTGGCCTTTTATATTTTATAGCTTGCGATCTGGCCGCAGCCAGGTTGCCATGGAAAGGATTAGTCTAGCATGAATGAACGTGCCATTTATAAAGGCCTTTCAGGAGCCTGACGTGGTTTTGGAGGACTCGGACAAGAAAGAAAAGCAGACTTTGGAGCAGATGAAACAATGCAAACACTTAGCGACATAGCAGCTGCCCACTTCTGCCACCCACAAAAAGGAATTCACAGCCTCGGAAAGAACACTCCGAATGCAGAATAACAGAGTTAGAAGGGACCTTAGAGGTCTTCTAGTCCAACCCGCTGCTCAAACAGGAAATTTTATATTCTGGGGTGGCAAACCTATGGCATGGGTGCTTCAGGTGGCACCAGCGGTGGGCTACGAGCTGGAACGCTAAATTGCACTCACCGCCACGGCTCATAAATTCTTGCAGGACCAGCGCGATTTTGCGGCTGCACCTGTGGAGGTAGCAAAATCGCGCACGGAACCTCAGGTAAAACCTTGCCGAAACACGGGCGCACGTCCTACAAGAACCTATGAGTCGCGGTGGCGAGCGCAATTTAGTGTCCCATCTTATAGCCCACCGCTGGGTGGCACCATAGTGCTTTTTGGTTGACACGCAATTCCAGTTGGAGTCACGGTCTGTCCGGATCTGAGCGATTTTATCTGGTATGCGGTAGGAGACAGTCCTGTAGATAATGTGGTCCTAAGCCATGTAGGACTTTATAGGTAATAACCAACACCTTGAATTGTGACCAGAGACTAATTGGCAGCCGGTATTGTACGCGGAGTGTTGGTGTTATATGGGTGTACGCCCATGACAGCTCCTCCAACTGTATTCTGGACTATCTGCAGTCTCTGAACACTCTTCGAGGGTAGTCCCATGTAGAGTGCGTTTTAATAATCGCAGACGGGAGGTGATGGATTAATGTCACCCTGCCTCCCCTGTGTTGCTCCCAGCACCCTGCCAAATCTGTGCTGTAATATTCCCCATAACCACTAGGGGGCAGCAAGACGCTAGTAAAACACTTGGCTGCCCCCTAGTGTTTTTTTCCCAATTTGTACAGCCCGAATCCAAGAGGCTTTGTGTGCCTTGCTATCCGTTTTTGGTGGCCGAGATATTCTGATACAGAGTTCTCCTACCTTTAAGGCTTGTGGACTTCAACTCCCAGAATTCCTCAGACAGCCATGGGAATTCTGGGAGTTGAAGTCCACAAAGTCTTAAAGTGACCGTGTTTGGAGATCCCCTGCTCTAATGCAGTGCTTTTATACTCATTTAAGGACTCTTGGTAGTTTAACTCTTGAAATGGAGGTCAGGCTTGCCAATCATAAAGCCTGATGTGACCCACAGAGCTTGATATTACAAGCTGCTATTCCCATCAATGCCCTGTGGGGGCAGCAGAGAGCCAGGTGTTGATATATCAATATTTTGCCTCTATGCTGGGGGAAATTGCAAATGCCTTCATTGCATCAGGATCAGAGAACAAATTGCTCATCGGAAGGTCCATAAAAGGGTGGGTGGGTGTCAACTGACCCTGGGACATTGCGGCCGTCATAAACCATGAGCCAGTGGCCAAGCCTCCAAATTTTGATCGTATCATCATAGGGATGCTGCAGCCGTCGTAAGTGTGAAACATGGTCGTCAGTCACTCTCTTCATGACCAAGTCTGAGCACTCACTCATTGAACTGTTGTTAAGTCGACCTAAAGGGGCTTTCTCAGGAGGCAACTGGATTTCCTGGTTACTGAAAAAGTATCTTGGGGACAACCTGAATTGATTGATTTAATTATTTACTTGTTTGATTATTTGATTGTTTAATGATTTGATTGTTTGATTATTTAATTCATTATTTGATTTTAACTATTTATATTTATATGCTACCCATTCCAATACGACTCTGGGCGGTTAACAGTAATTATAAACAGACGACAAAACAATGTCGTCTGACGGGACCCAGGGGAAGAGCCTTCTCTGTGGCGGCCCCGGCCCTCTGGAATCAACTCCCCCCCCAAAAAATTAGGACTGCCCCCACCATCCTTACCTTTTGCAAACCCCTGAAAACACATCTATGTTGCCAGGCATGGGAAAATTGACATATCCCTAGCCGTGATGATTTATGAATGGTTTGTCTGGATTGTATGGTCATTTTATATGGGGTTTTTAAAGTTGTTTTTAAAGTTGGATGTGTAGATGTATTGTTTGTTGTGAGCCGCTCCATGTCCACGGAGAGGGGCGGCATACAAATCTAATAAATTATTATTATTATTATTATTATTATTATTATTATTATTATTATTATTATTATTTCAATACAACACAGCAAACGAGATCACTATGCTGGATTTTGTATTTCATCACCAGTCGGGCGCTTCCCAAGCACCTTGGACTGCATGATGTAGCGGCGAATTATGTTTGCCGATCCCAGTAAAGCGTCCTTTTGCAATTGACCGATGGAGATTTTGTCAATTCCAATGGTTTTCAAATGTCCGCTGAGATCCTTTGGCCCTGCGCCCAGCGTGCCAAGCACCACTGGGACCACTTTCACGGGCTTATGCCAGAGTCGTTGCAGCTGGATTTTCAGATCTTCGTATTTCACTAATTTCTCTAGCTGCTTCTCAATTCTGCTGTCTCCTGGGATTGCGATGTCGATGATCCATACTTTCTTTTTCTCCACAATCAGGATGTCTGGTGTGTTATGCTTCAGAATTCGGTCAGTCTGAAGTCGGAAGTCCCACAGTAGTTTTGCTTGCTCATTTTCGACCACTTTTTCGGGCTTATGATCCCACCAGTTCTTTGCCACTGATAGATGGTAGTTCCGGCACAAGTTCCAGTGGATCATCTGTGCCACAGCATCATGTCTATGCTTGTAGCCAGTCTGTGCGATCTTTTTGCAGCAGCTGAGTATGTGATCAATTGTTTCATCTGTTTCTTTATAATATTATTATTATTATTATTATTATTATTATTAGTAGTAGTAGTAGTAGTAGTAGTAGTACTAAAAGCAATAAAAATATAACAGTGATAAAACAGGAATATTATAAAATGCTTAAAAGCCTAAAAAAAGGAAAAATTCTGGATGACTCAGAATCTCCAGAAACTATTGTAACACCTGTGTTTCGCATGGATGTCCCCCAAACGTGGAAAGGGTGGCCCAGGCCGGTGCTTCCCCTCGTGAAATTATACCTGTGCAAGGTGCAGTATTATCCCCTGTGAGATTCGGATGCAGACAGTCCTAGTAACCAGGGAGACCTTTTGCAAAACCTGTATCGGATTTCCCAGGACTGCAAACAGCTGGATAGATAACCGAGAAGGCCGGGCAATTATCTCGGGGCCTATTGTTTGGAGACATAAATTCAGGGGGTAATGGGGGGGGGGGAGGTTTCTGGTGCCTTGCTTTGACAGAGTAGCCCTATCCACAAGCCTATTAAACATTAAACAAGATGATTGAGGGGACTGGAGGATGAAACGTACAATGAACAGTTGCAGGAGCTGGCCACGGCTAGTTTAATGAAAAGAAGGACCGGAGGAGACATGATAGCGGTCTTCCCATATTTGAGGGGCTGCCACAGAGAGGAAAAGCTATTTTTCAAAGCACCTTAAGGCCAGACAAGGAATAATGGATGGAAAGTGATCAAGGAGAGATTCAACCTAGAAATAATGACTCCAGATCCCCTAGCAGTATTTTCCCCTGAGAAACTTGATGCCTGGTGGACTTCGACTCCCAGAATTCCCCAACCGCCATGACTCCAGATAGTAATATTTTTCCCCTCAGAAATTTGATGCGGGGTGGACTTCTGTCAGTGAGAAGTAGCGACCCATGGAACAGAAGTTCTCTTTAGAACTTGTGGGAGCTTCATCTCTGGAGGTTTTCAAGAAGAGAAAGGACTGCCATTTGTCAGACGTGGTGTACGGTCTCCTGCTTGGGCAGAAGGGGTTGGACTAGATGACCCCTAAGGTGATTTCCAACTCTTTCAATCTGTTTAAGTATTAATTCTGGAGTTTTGTGCACGCAGAGGCTGTAGTTTGCATGAAAATGAAAGAGGCCGCAACTCCCCCATCAATCTATCTATCTATCTATCTATCTATCTATCTATCTATCTATCTATCTATCTATCTATCTATCTATCTATCTACCTACCTTTCTTTCTTTCTTTCAACCTTCCTTCCTTCCTTCCTTCCTTCCTTCCTTCCTATCTACCTACTTATCTCTCTACCTACCTACCTACCTATCTATCTATCTACCTTTCTTTCGACCTTCCTTCCTTCCTACCTACCTACCTACCTCTCTCTCTATCTACCTACCTACCTACCTATATATCTATCTATCTACCTTTCTTTCTTTCTTTCAACCTTCCTTCCTTCCTATCTACCTATCTACCTACCTCTCTACCTACCTATCTATCTATCTATCTATCTATCTATCTATCTACCTTTCTTTCTTTCTTTCGACCTTCCTTCCTTCCTTCCTTCTTTCCTACCTACCTACCTCTCTCTCTATCTACCTACCTAACCTATCTACCTACCTATCTATCTACCTTTCTTTCTTTCTTTCTTTCTATCAACCTTCCTTCCTTCCTTCCTATCTACCTACCTACCTACCTACCTACCTATCTATCTATCTATCTATCTATCTACCTTCCTTTCTTTCGACCTTCCTTCCTTCCTACCTACCTATCTCTCTCTCTATGTACCTACCTACCTACCTACCTATCTATCCTCCAAAGAGAAGAAACAATGGATGGAAACTAATCAAGGAAAGAAACCATCTAAAAAAAAGAAATGTCATAACTCTTAGAACAATTAACCAGTGGAACAACTTGCCTCCAGAAGTTGTGGGCGCTCCATCAATGGAGGCTTCCAAAAATAGACTGGACAACTATTTGACCATGATGGTTTAAGGTCCCCACCAGGAAGCTGGAGTAGAAGACTTATTTTATTTTATTTATTATTTTATTATTCTATTCTATTCCATTCTACTTCTATGCCGCCCAATCCTGAAGGACTTCTGGAGTTCCTTCCAAACCCTATGATTCCACGTTCTATGGCAGCTCCCTTTGTTCCTCCTCCTAAGCTCTTAGTAATAAATGAGTATCTTAAGAGGCCACTCGGTTTGCCTTTGTGAACTAATTGGCAACCGGGCCAGTCACGAGGTTGGAGACCATCCAACCGAGCCCGTGTTTTGCCCACCTGCCAGGGATTTCCAACTGCAGAGAAAGAGGGTGGATTTTCTAAGCAAAACCTTCAGATAATAAAACCTCCCTTGGACGTCAGCGGTTTGAGAAAGGCCGGGCTGGAAAATCAGTACTACCACAAGAGACTGCTGGAATTCTGATTGTATTAAAATTGAACGGGTCCAAAGACAGGCTACAAAAATGGTGGAAGGTCTTAAGCATAAAACTTATCAGGAAAGACTTCATGAACTCCATCTGGAGGACAGAAGGGAAAGGGGGGACACGACCGAGACATTTAAATATGCCTTAAACAAGATCTAAGTATTGCCCACAAGATTATATGTTGCAACGTCCTGCCTGTCAACGACTACTTCAGCTTCAACCACAACAACACAAGAGCACATAACAGATTAAAGCTCAATATTAAGCGCTCCAAACTTGACTGTAAAAAATATGACTTTAGTAATAGAGTTGTTGAAGTGTGGAACTCATTACCGGACTCTGTAGGATCATCCCCTAATCCCCCAACATTTTACCCTTAGACTATCCACGGTTGACCTCTCCATGTTCCTAAGAGGTCAGTAAGGGGCATGCATAAGTGCACTAGACTAGAGTACCTTCCAACTCCTGTCCTATTGTATATATGCCATATATCTTCTCTTATCCCTATATCTTTCTTCTATTCTCTCATCAATTTATTTTATCCTGTATTCTCTCTTCTATTCTTTCTTTAATTCTATTTCCTCGAAGGTGTCTTCTATTACCTTC
Source organism: Erythrolamprus reginae (assembly GCF_031021105.1). NCBI lineage: Eukaryota > Metazoa > Chordata > Lepidosauria > Squamata > Dipsadidae > Erythrolamprus > Erythrolamprus reginae. The sequence goes on along the minus strand of NC_091953.1, from coordinate 3,710,113 downwards.
ATTGTGTATTATTGTGTATTGGACTAACTAACTATCTATCTATCTATCTATCTATCTATCTATCTATCATCTATCTATCTATCTATCTATCTATCTATCTATCTATCTATATAAAAGGGTTAAATAAGTTTCAGGAGGGAAGTGTTTTTAATAGGAAAGTGAACACAAGAACAAGGGCACAATCTGAGGTTAGTTGGGAAAAAGACCAGAAGCAACGTGAGAAAATATTATTTGACAGAAAGAGTAGTAGATGCTTGGAACAAACTTCCAGCAGACGTGGTTGGTCAATCCACAGTAACTGAATTTAAACATGCCTGGGCTAAACATATATCCATCCTAAGACAAAATACAGGAAATAGTATCAGGGCAGACTAGATGGACCAGGAGGTCTTTTTCTGCCGTCAATCTTCTACGTTTCTATTACTGTAGGGTGCAGAAATTTTGAAAGGATCCCATCCTTTTTCTCTGAGAGCACAGAGAAGATAAAATTTGAGGAGTGATTCAATCTAGAAATGAGGAGAATCCAACTTTCTTTCAATGACAATCACGATCTCCGGAACATTTTAAATTGATTTAAAACTACTAAAAATTACTAAGCTTTCGTCATTCCCTATTGACTTTGTCAGAGTACAGTGGTACCTCTACTTATGAACTTAATTCGTTCTATGACCAAGTTCTTAAGTAGAAAAGTTTGTAAGAAGAAGCAATTTTTCCCATAGGAATCAATTCTAAATCAATGTGAGTGATTGGGGAAACCACAGGGAGGGTGGAGGCCCTGTTTCCTCCCAGGAGATTCCTAGAGAGGTCCCACGGAGGCTTCTTCCTGCCTTTTCCGGCTCTTTTTCCTCCCGGGAGATTCCTAAAGAGGTCCCACGGAGGCTTCTCCCTGCCTTTTCTGGCCCTGTTTCCTCCCAGGAGATTCCTAGAGAGGCCCCATGGAGGCTTCTCTCTGCCTTTCCGATTACAGTTTCAGAGGCTCGGGTTTGTAAATGGAAAATGGTTCTTGAGAAGAGGCAAAAAAATCTTGAACACCCGATTCTTATCTAGAAAGGTTCGTAAGTAGAGGCGTTCTTAGGTGGAGATTTCCCTATTGAAGATTGTGATGGACATTGCCTCTTCATTTATAGCTATATTTGGAACTTGCGTTTTTAGAATAATTCTTCATATTTATATAAAGAACATTTATATGTTCATTTATAAGTGAACTTTAAATTTATAAAACATATATGTTTTTCTGTTGAGCCTTCCTTTTCATTATCAGCCAAAATATGTTACACACACACACAATTCCTAATGCCTTCCCAGCCTATCCTCTGAATCATGAGGACTAGAAGCATGAGCATTTTAAAAAATATATCAAAAAGCCGAGGTGCCCAGAATATCAATTTCCCAGTCTGGTTTTTCTTTTCTTTCTCTTTTTCCTTTCTTTGTTAAAAAAATAAAAATAAATTGGCCTCCTTCCTAATTCAACTCCTTCCGTACAATGAACAATTCCTCCTGTGCTTCATAATTTCCCCGTTTGAACGTGTTACCACGTAGGAATCATTAGGAGGTACGCGCAGCCCTGGAAAACTCCCAGATCAAGGTTGTTTCATCTATATAATCACCCCTCCCGAGATTATTTTTCATTTAGCATTCCTAACATGAGGACTAGAAGCATGCTCAGTTTTGTTTTTAAATTTAAAATAATAATAATAATAATAATAATAATAATAATAATAATAATAATAACCTGGAGTACTGTGTTCAGTTCTGGTCACCACACTTCAAAAAAGACATTGAAACTCTGGAGAAAGTGCAGAAAAGAGCAAACAGAATGATCAGGGGCCTAGAAACCAAAACTTACGAAGAGAGACTGCGGGAACTGGGCATGGATAGCCTAGAGAAAAGGAGGGCCAGAGCGGACATGATAGCAATCTACAGGTATACGAGGGGTTGCCACAGAGAGGAGGGGATCACTTTATTCTCCAGGGCACCGGAGGGCTGGACGAGGAACAACGGCTGGAAGCTGACCAAGGAGAGATTCAACCTGGAAGTAAGGAAGAACTTCCTGACGGTCAGAACGATCAACCAGTGGAACAACCTACCAGCGGACGTTGTGAACTCCAATACTCTGGACATTTTAAAGAGGAAATTGGACTGCCATTTGGCTGGGATGCTATAGGGTTCCTGCTTAGGCAGGGGGTTGGACTTGATGACCCGCATGGTCCCTTCCAACTCTAACAATAAATGAATGAATGAATGAATAAATAAAAAAATAAAAAAAATAAAAAAAAGGCAACGTGAGAAAATATTATTTTACTGAAAGAGTAGTAGATCCTTGGAACAAACTTCCAGCAGACGTGGTTGGTAAATCCACAGTCACTGAATGTAAACATGCCTGGGATAAACATATATCCATTGTAAGATAAAATACAGGAAATAGTATAAGGGCAGACTAGATAGACCATGTGGTCTTTTTCTGCCGTCAGTCTTCTATTGTTTCTATGTTTCAATAGATAGATAGATAGATAGATAGATAGATAGATGGATGGATGGATGGATGGATGGATGGATGGATGGATGGATGGATGGATGGATAGATAGATAGATAGATAGATAGATAGATAGATAGATAGATAGATAGATAGATAGATAGATAGATAGATAGATAGATAGATAGATTTGTATGCCGCCCCTCTCCGAAAACTCGGGGCAGCTCACAACAATAATAAAAACAATGTTACAGTGGAACAAATCTAATATTAAAAGGGGGAAAACATATAAACCCCCATCATTTAAAAAGAAGTTGTGAGCTTCCAAGGATTTCCCCCTGGTCTGTTTTTTCTTATTCTTTTTTTCCCCCTTTCCTTTGTTCCCAGAAAACAAGACATCCTTATGGGCTTATCCCCTGAAGGATTCTGTCAACTAAAGTCTTACCGTGGAAGCATTAACCTGAATTGCGTGGATTATCTATCTCCGTCTCTAACTAACGGTCCGGTGCCTGTGCCATTTATAGCCATTTACCACCGGAATAGAAGCGTGCGCGTTCCCCAAATAATATCTATATATCTATATATATATATATATCCTGCAACTGCTGCTGTTTGACACCTACAAATTGATTTATCCTGCTGCCTTCTTTCGTCACCCAGGTTTCCTTCTACCGACGGCCGATGCGTTTCTGGAACAATGGTCATCCTACAGCAGGTGAGTGGTTTTACCTGCCGTTTGTTATCCAGGTTAATAATGTTAGAAGTTGAGTGGGTGTTGTGCGTGTGTGAATAGTCTACACCGCTTAGGGAAAGAGGGTTGGCTGAGGTCAAGCCATTTGGACACGGCTCCCATTTCTGGGGGGGGGAGGGGGAAGGAGTGGGGGGGAAGGATGAAAATGTTTACATTTTGTACCCTGACCGGCTTAAGACGTACAATCGGAACACACTGCCCAGATTAAAACAGATTAGTGGAGGCAAAGAGGCCGTTGTGAATCTCTTTGCCGGTCATTTGTGAGCTGGAGAGAAAAGCTGCCAAGGGGCCGATGTGAAATTGTGGGAATTGAATGCACTGCTTTTTAAAAAAAAAATTAAAGAGAAGTTTGATGTGAGCCAAACCCAATATATTTTATTTTATTAGTTTAGTTTTAATTTACTTTACTTTAATTATATCTATTTATCCATCCTATCCTCTCCTATCCTATATCCTATCCTATCCTAGTCCGGCATACAAATCTAAATAATAAATAAATAAATAAATGTATATGCAAATATTTGTGAGAGAAAGCACTGTTGCATCCCGCTGGTTTTTCTCGTGGTATCTTTTCAAAGAGGCTGCACGGTGGTTGGCTTCGTTTCCTAAGAAGGATAAAACTCTAAAGAATTCAGAAAATCAAAAGTGGCTTTTGGGTTTTCTGCTTCCAAAGAAAAGCAGAAAGTTGTCTAGACTTTATTTGACAAGTTGGTTTGAGCATTCTTTTGACTCTGGGGTGATAGAAAGGAAGGAGGGAAGGGAAGGGAAGGAGGGTGGGAGGGAAGGAAGGAAGGAGGGAGGAAGGAAAAGAAAAAAAAGAAAGAAGTAAAGAAGAGAGGAAGGAAGGAAAAGGAAGGAAGGAAAGAAGGAAAGAAAGGGAAGGAATGAGAGGAAGGGAGGGAAGAAGGAAAGGAAGGGAAGGAAGGAAGACAGAGAGGGAGAGAAAGAAAAAAGGAAGGAAAGAAAGAAGGGAGGGAGGGAGGAGGGAAGGAATGAAAAAAAAGGAAGAACAGAAGAGAAAGAAAAAAGAAAGATAAGAAAGAAGGAAGGAAGGAAGGAAAAAGAAAGAAAGAGAAAGAAAGACAGAAAGAAAGAAAGAAGGAAAGAAAGAAAGAAAGAAAGAAAGAAAGAAAGAAAGAAAGAAAGAAAGTAAGTTAGGCCTCCACACACAGGGAATTTGAAAAGTCTGATTAGATGCAGACAAATTTAATTAAATTTAATTCCAAACCAGATCAAGGATTAGTTTGGAATCAGTAGGTGTGTTTGTGTATGTGTGTGTGTGTGTGTGTATGTGTTTGTCATGTATTTTGAGAGCCAGGAAAGCCCACAGAATTGTCTGACTGCCAGCAATTGCTAGTTTGTTTAGGTGGTGGGTGGGTCTATCTTAATGAGTTCAACAAACTGATATACAGTATTGCATTCACACAACTCCCTTAACCTGTGGCATGTCCACCTTGTCCACCAGAGGGGAGCAGAGTCATCTAGCTGTTTGCACGCCCAGATGTGATGGCTCTACTAAACTTGTTCAGTGCCATTTGTGGGTTTTGCTTCTTTGTGGACACGTGTGTGTTGCAGGATTCCGCCACCGGATTAATTTTGGAGCAATTCAGTAGTCGGGTTAACACAGATCCCGGTTGTCAAAGATGCCAACTTTGGATTAGATCAGTGGTTCTCCGCCTGGGGGTTGGGACCAGGGGTGGGCAGCAGGCAGGACGGGGTGGAACGCAGTTCCACCGGTGGAAATGAAGATGCGTGTACAGCTCCATCTGATTGGTGGCTGTCACTTCCTGGATTACTGGTCTCCGCTCGGCTCTCCTTTTTTCCCCCTGCTGCTGCGTCAGCGCTCCTTGCTTTTTTCCTCTTTCCTCCTTCCTGGCCTCGGACGAGCTTCCCTCTCTCCTGCCAGCAGTGACTCCCGGTCCAGGTAGGGCCGCAACTGGTGCACCAGGCGAACCTGGGCAAACGCCCCCCTTGCCACAGCTGAAAGATGGTTCTCTAATGTTAGCTGTGGATCGAGGAGGACGCCCAAGTTGCGGACTCTCTCTTTTCTTACCTAGAAAAGTTCGTAAGTAGAGGCGTTCTTAGGTAGAGGTACCACTGTATATAATTATATAGACGTAGTGTAAGAAATGGAAGAATATGGGCATAGATCTCTATTAAATTATAGTCTGTTGTGGTTAGCTCTGGCCCAGCTCCTGCCCCAAGGACTGTGGATGTGGGGGAGACATCCACATGCCGCAGGCCTGTTTTGCCCCCGGTGGAATCTGATGATGAAGGCTCCTCTGACCAAGAAGACATGAGTGACAGGGAGGAGGAGAGTGGGGCAGACAGCTCAGAAGGAGATCAATTATCTAGCTCCTCCTTGGATTCAGAACAAGAGTTAAGGATACAGCCACGCATGCAGAGAGTGATGCATAGGCAGCAACAACTGAGAGATTATTATCAAAGAAAATGAGGCCACCTGTGGTTGGGTGGGGCTGTGGTCATTAGTGAGGCTGCTATAAAGAGCAGCCTGTGGGTTTGGCCATTGTGGAGGATTATCTGATCCTTGTGTTTCGTGACTGCTTTACTGACTTTGACTTTTTGTGTGCTGATTTTCCCCCGCTTTGAAACTAAACCAGAGCAAAGTGTGTTTCACTTTGTGAAAGAAGAAGGACTGTGAATTGCCTCACAGCTGCAAGCTAAGTATATCAGAACTGATAAGGGACTTGTACAAATTACCAGTTTGTTTGGAGACGAGGGCTCTTTGCTATACAAAAAGAGGGCTTGGTTTAATTGAATTGTCATTATAAAGAACATTGGTTTGAATTTTCAAACGTGTGTGTGTCTGAAATTGTATCTGTGCATTTTTGGGAGGATTCTACCAGAGAGCCCGACAGAACATAGTCCTGTTTTTAAAGTTGAAAAAACTAATAAATAAAACTTTTTTTTAAAAAAAGAAAGAAAACCATCTGGTTGGCACACCGTAACCCAGAAGAACAAGGAGCAACAGTTCTGCATGCCCAGAGAAATAGCTCAGTGTGCCACTTTGGGCACGCGTGCCATAGGTTCACCATCATGGGTATAGGTCTCCTGCTTGATCAAGGGGGTCAGACTAGAAAACCTCCAAGATCCCTTCCAACTTTTGTTATCCTTTGTTGGATTTCTCATTCTGGCCCTTCGGTCACGAGCCTCATAAACCAATTTTTTCAGCAAGCTGTCGACACTTAAACTGTCTCATGTGGCATTTATGGGCTGGCCCCCAAACTCCTGGTAACCGTCATAATAAGAGCGATGCAAAACTCCTCTTCCACCGTCAGCTGAAAACCGATTTGCATATAGATTAAAACACGGTCCGTGGGTCTGCTCTGGATGGGCCCATTTCGCATCTGAATGGTTCCCGCTGTCAAAACCCCTGCCCTCAAATTAAGGAAGGAAGTCGTGCGTGGTCTTCTAGAGGTTGAGATTGGATAAAGAGGAGGCAAACAAGGCTGCACATGGAGATGCAGCTTAGGAACATCTGGAAATGTGTAAATCCATCAGCGGCGCTTTCACACGAGGCCTTTGGGCCAGCACCGTCCAATGGAGCTCAACATTTGGGTCAATTTGGAGATTAAGGACATTGGAGTTTTTAAAAAAGAGATTGCACAACTGTTTGTCTGAAACGTTGTAGGGCAGTTGTCGGTGTGTGCACATTGTCTATCGCATGTATCAACCCAAGAGCAAATACAGCCAAGGATGGTTTCTTTCAAATAGTGGCTTTTATCTACAACAGGAATATAGGAATAGTATACATACACATGCTACAAGCAGTATGTAAACAAACAGCAATTACAGCAGCAGGGAAGAAACTAACAAAAACTCTAGCAGGGCCTCCTCATATTACACAAGTTCTTAAAGGGATAACCACCAAAAACCCTGCTGACTTGTTCCCATTGTTGCATCATTGCATCAGCTGACCAGCTCTTTACCACCTTGACATCAGTGCTTCTCAACTTTGTCAATTTTAAGACGTGGGGATTTTAACCCCCCAGAATACCCCAGCCAGCCATCTAATTGAAGAATAGAATAGAATATAATTCTTTATTGGCCAAGTGTGATTGGACACACAAGGACTTTGTCTTTGGTGCAGATGCTCTCAGTGTACATAAAAGAAAAGATGTACATTTGTCAAGAATCATGTGGTACAACACCTAATGATTCTCATAGGGGTCAAATAAGCCAGTGTTTCCCAACCTGGGCAACTTGAAGATATCTGGACTTCAACTCCCAGAATTCCCCAGCCAGCAGGCTGGGGAATTCTGGGAGTTGAAGTCCAAATATCTTCAAGCTGCCAAGGTTGAGAAACACTAAAATAAGTAATGAAGAAACAATCAATATTAATAAAAATCTTAAGGATACAAGCAACAAGTTACAGTCATACAGCCCTAAATGGGAGGAAATGGGTGATAGGAATGATGAGAAAAAATTAGTAGAAATAGAAGTGAAGACTTAGTAAAAAGTTGACAGTGTTGAGGGAATTATTTGTTTAGTAGAGTGATGGCATTTGGGGGAAAAACTCACCTAGAAAACGATATGGATCAAATCGAATGGGTCCAAAGACGGGCTACAAAAATGGTGGAAGGTCTCAAGCATAAAACGTATCAGGAAAGACTTCATGAACTCAATCTGTAGAGTCTGGAGGACAGAAGGGAAAAGGGGGACATGATCGAAACATTTAAGTATGTTCAAGGGTTAAATAAGATTCAGGAGGGAAGTGTTTTTAATAGGAAAGTGGACACAAGGACAAGGGGACACAATCTGAGGTTAGTTGGGGGGGGGAGATTAGAAGTAATGTGAGGAAACATTATTTTACTGAAAGAGTAGTAGATGCTTGGAACAAATTTCCAGCAGACGTGGTTGGTAAATCCACAGTCACTGAATTTAAACATGCCTGGGATAAACCTAGATCCATCCTAAGATAAAATACAGGAAATAATATAAGGGCAGACTAGATGGACCAGGAGGTCTTTTTCTGCCGTCAAAGTTTTCTATTCAATTTAAGAGTTTTAAAGACTGCACAGCTTCTGAAATTTTATATGGTCTCTTGTTTGAGCAGGGAATTGGATTAGAAAGACCTCCAACTCGTATTCTGATGGCTTGCCTGAATTCCTGGAGACCAGGCCAGCTAGCCAACTAACTTCATTTTCTATCCTTTGGGAATTTAAGATGCTGTTTGCTGGGCACCTTAGCACCGACTTAATTATTTAAAAGTCGGTTGCTATGGCTTCCCAGCCCTGAGATCGGTTGGAGGCTAAAGCAGATGGCTATTGGTGTTCCATTCCCTCTTGTGCATTGGTTAACTTGGCCGCTGAAAGGTATTCAGTTAATTAAAAGCCAAGTGTTGAAAGAAAGATTTGCTGATCTGGCTTAATAATTGGCCCCCAAAAAAACGTCCAGGGGAAGGGAGTCACAGTTGAAAGATGTGAATTTGAAGGAACCCTGCTAAGAAAGAAAGAAAGAAAGAAAGAAAAAAAGAAGGAAGGAAAAGAAACCAAGAAAGGAAAACCCCAGGAAGGTATGAAAGATCTTGCAGACCTGAAAATTGGAATCACACCTGGTTTTTGGCAGTGACCAATCCCAGGAGGAGCTCACGAATGGGTGGTGGGCCACCATAAATTGTTATCCCACCCCTCAAAAGATGCAAACTTTTGTATGAAGCAAAGGGGTCAGGAGTGGAGACACCTAATGGATTAAGGCAGGAGATATCTAGGAGAAGAAGAAGGAGAAGGGGAGGAGGAAGAGGAAGAAGAGGAAGAAAAAGAAGAAGAGGAGGAGGAGGAGGAGGAGGAAGAAGAAGAAGAAGAAGAAGAAGAAGAAGAAGGGAGGAAGGAGGAGGAGGAGGAAGAGGAGGAGGAAGAAGAAGAAGCTGGGAAGGGATTTATGTACACATACACCAGAAAATAGACCGACAACAAACTTCATCGTGCAGACGAAAAAGACCAGGGGTCAGTTGGCCGTCGGGGTGTCACGATAAGCGAAGTTGAAATGCCACCATGTTCCAGTACCACAGTGAGATGGGGGTTCGCGAGAGAGATCAGAAAAAATGGGCACTGATCCGAAACGTCAACCAAGCCTTGAAAGGCCATGCGCTTTTGTCGGTAAGAAAAAGTTTGAGTCTTTGTTCTTCGGGGGGGAAATAAAAATTTGCCCGTCTGTTGCACACTTTATCTGGAAGGGGGTGCTACTTAATTCTCAGTAAGCCTGCAGAAGATTTAGGGGGAAACAAAGGGTGAATTTGTGGGAGCTGGTACTTTTTTTTTTTTCCAACGGAGGATTTTTTTTTTAAGCTAGGCACGATGGCATCTCCTTAGTTTTTGAGCTGGTTGGAAGGATGCCAGAAGTAATTGGAAGTTTTTCATAACATTTAAAAGCATTAGTTGACGTATGAAGAATGAGCTCTGTGTCTTGAAACAGAATGTCTCAAATCTTGAGAGGGGGTGGAGGGAGAGAGAACGACAGACAGAGACAGAAAGGGAGAAAGAGAAAAGGAGAGAGAAAGAAAGAAAGAGAGAGCAAAGTGGAGAGAGAAACAGGAGAGAAAAAGAGAAAGAAATAGAAAGTAAAATGAGAAAGAAAATAGGAGAGACAAACAGAAACAGGGAAAGAGAGAGAAAATAGAAGAGAGAAACAAACGGAAAGAGAGAGGAAGGGAAAGAAAGAAAAAAGAATGGGGAGAAAGAGAGAAAAAGAGAAAAGAAGAGAGAAAGAAAAGGAGAGAGACAGAGAAACAAGGAAAGAGAAAGAAAATAGAAGGGCGAAAGAGAAAATAGGGAAAAAGAAACAGAAGGAAAGAGAAAGGGAAAGAAAGACAAAAGGAGGGAAAGAGAAAAGAGAAGCGAGAACAAAAATGAGAGAAAGAAAATTGAAGGAGAGAAAACAGAAGGAAAGAGAAAGAAAGAGAAAAGAGGGAGAAAGAGAGAGAAAAGGAGAGAGGAAGAGAGAAAAGATAAAGAGAGAAACAGAAGAAGAAAGAGAGAGCGATAGAGAGTGCAATATTTTCATTTTCTCTGGATTGAGACCATCAATTCAACCCTTTTGCAGAATGTTGATTAAAGACTGCCCAGAATCTTCAGGGAGTTGGGTGGTTCTAATTAACATAATAATTAAATTAAAACAAACCAACAAATAAATAAATAAATAGAGACGTGTCAAAAAATGGCTGACCAATTTCACTTGAACATACCTGGCTAACACACACAGGTGAGTGAATGGCATCGGACCGGAATACCTCCGGGACCGTCTTCTGCCGCACGAATCCCAGCGGCCGATTAGGTCCCACAGAGTTGGCCTTCTCCGGGTCCTGTCAACTAAACAATGTTGTCTGGTGGGCCCCAGGGGAAGAGCCTTCTCTGTGGCGGCCCCGGCCCTTTGGAATCAACTCCCCCCAGAGATCAGAACTGCCCCCACTCTCCTTGTCTTTCGCAAACTACTTAAGACCCACCTATATCGCCAGGCATGGGGAAGTTGAGACATCTCCCCCCGGCTTTTTATAGTTTTATGTATGGAATGCGTATGTTGCATGGTTTTTTAAATGAGTGGCTTTTGGATGGTTTTTAATATTAGATTTGTTTACATTGTCACACTGTTTTATTATTGTTGTGAGCCGCCCCGAGTCTTCGGAGAGGGGCGGCATACAAATCTAATATATTATTATTATTATTATTATTATTATTATTATTATTATTATTGATTGATTGATTGATTGGATTTGTATGCCGCCCCTCTCTGTAGACTCGGGGCGGCTAACAACAGTAATAAAAAACATCATATAAATCCAATATTAAAACAACTAAAAAACCCTTATTGTAAAACCAAACATCCCTACAAACAAACATACCATGCATAAATTGTAAAGGCCTAGGGGGAAAGAATATCTCAATTCCCCCATGCCTGACGGCAGAGGTGGGTTTTAAGGAGCTATTATTATTATTATTATTATTATTATTATTATTATTATTATTATTATTATTATTATTCTGTCAAACTACTTTTAACATTTAACATAGTTTTTCCCCCCCTAGCTATGAGCCCACGTCTGTCTTTCTGTACCTGAATTCTTATTATTATTTGTTTTTCCATCTTGCAAATTGGAAGGGTTGACAACAGGCCCGAATTTAGAATCTAGAATAACAGAATTGGAAGGGACCTTGGAGGTTGTCTAGTCCAGCCCCCTGCCTAGGCAGGAAACCCAACACCACCTTACACCAGACAAAACCCTACACCAGACAAAATTGTTTCCTCTGTGACTCCCCTTGAAAAGGATCGTAGTTTCCTCTCCTCTATCTTCTCAAGACTGTAGAAACATGATTCCTTCTTGAAGTATTCAAAGTTACAACGGCAATGAAAAGGCCAAAGCTTTGGAATCGAATATTTTTTCAGAAACGTTGGGGCTCTCCAGCCTGGTGGGGGAGAGAAGCATTACCTCTAGAGCCTATGGCACCCGTGTCACATCAGAGCCTATGGCACCCGTGCCAGCAGCTGATTTTGGGTATCTGCCGGGTGCACACACAGAGGGCAGGGCACATGTAGAAGGCCGCAGGGAGGCCTGCTAGGCCCAAAACTGAGCATGGGAGGCGTGGTGCCCACATGGCCCATTTTTGGCCCCAGGAGGTTGCTAGGCCCAAAACTGGATGTGGTGAGTGTGGTGCCCCCCCAATGGCCCCTTTTTAGTCCCAGAAGTCTGCAATGAGGCCTGCTAGGCCCAAAACTGGATGTGGTGAATGTGGGGCCCCCCAATGGCCCATTTTTGGTCCCAGGAGGCTGCAATGAGGCCTGGCCCCTTTTTAGTCCCAGAAGTCTGCAATGAGGCCTGCTAGGCCCAAAACTGGATGTGGTGAGTGTGGTGCCCCCCCAATGGCCCATTTTTGGTCCCAGGAGGCTGCAATGAGGCCTGGCCCCTTTTTAGTCCCAGAAGTCTGCAATGAGGCCTGCTAGGCCCAAAACTGGATGTGGTGAGTGTGGTGCCCCCCCAATGGCCCATTTTTGGTCCCAGGAGGCTGCAATGAGGCCTGCTAGGCCCAAAACTGGATGTGGTGAGTATGGTGCCCTACAATGCCCCCTTTTTTGTCCCAGAAGGCTGCAATAAGACCTGCTAGGCCCAAAACTGGGTGTGGTGGGTGTGGTGCCCTACAATGCCCCCTTTTTGTCCCAGAAGGCTGCAATAAGACCTGCTAGGCCCAAAACTGGGTGTGGTGGGTGTGGCGCCCTGCAATGGCCCATTTTTTGGTCCCAGGAGGCTGCAGGGAGGCCTGCTAGGCCCAAAACTGGATGTGGTGAATGTGTTAACCCCCAATGCCCCCTTTTTGGTCCCAGAAGGTTGCAGGGAGGCCTGCTAGGCCCAAAACTGGGTGTGGTGGGTGTGGCACCTCCCAATGGCACATTTTTGGTCCCAGAAGGCTGCAATGAAGCCTACTAGGCCCAAAATGGAGCAGGGGGATACCCGCAGTGCATGCACAAGGTTGGGTGTGTGGGAGTCGTGTATGCATGTGAGAGGGGCAGGAGAGCGCGAGAGGATCACACGCCCATGTGTGGAGGAGTTCGGGCAAATCATGTGCACATGCGGGTGGCGGGGCGCACGGGAGAGAGGTCCCGCATGAATTGCATCATTGGTGCCAACACACACATACAAACATGTTTTTGGCATGTGACGAGAAAAACGCTAGCCATCTCTGCTCTACAGGCAGACAGTGTGTTCGTATCATATAAGAAGTCTTCAACTTACGACCTGTTTATATTTCTTCCCAGGGGGATTATGTATGGATGGACTTCCGAACCAGGCGGGAATTCGATGTTCCCATCGGAGCAGTGGTCAAGCTGTGCGATTCGGGACAGATCCAGGTGATCGACGACGAAGGAAATGTAGGTTAAACAAATGTAGCTCTATTCAGTCTGTCTGTCTGTCTATCTATTTATATATGCCGCCCCTCTCTGAAAACTCGGGGCAGCTTTGCAACATATAAAAGAACAATAAAAACTTCCAAAATCCAAATATAATAATAATAATGATGATTATGATGATGATGATGATAATAATGATAATGATAATGATAATTTATTACACTTGTATGCCACCCCTCTCCGAAGACTCGGAGCGGCTTGATTAAACTAACAATCTAAATTAAACTAACAATTTAAACCCCCAATTCCTTAAAAACCAATCACTCTCATTCAAACAGTCAAACATACATTCCATTCATCAGCTGGGGGCTAATATCTAATGGCCCCAGGCCTGTCGGCACAGATGAGTTTTCAGACAAAGAATCTCTGTGGGGAGCTGATTCCAGAGGGCCAGGGCCCCCACAGAGAAGGCTCCTCCCCAAGGCCCTGCCAGATGACATTGTCTGGTTGACGGGACCTGGAGAAGGCCGACTCTGTGGGACCTGACCAGTTGCTGGGACTCATGCAGCACCCATGTTGCCCAGACTCCACCCCGTAAAGGGTTATGGAGTAGTTGACCCAAACTTCATCATTTAAAAAATGATGAAGTTGATGGAAGGCTTGAGTCAAAAAACTAAGGATTTGTAAGTTTTGAAAAAACCCGGATAGCCTATGCGCAACAGTGGAAATCCGATAGAACACCGGAGGAAGCTACGATAATTAAAAAGGTGCTGGAATGTGCAGAGATGGATAGGATGTCCAAAAAATTGGAAGGGAAAGAAGATTCTGAATATTATAAGATATGGGGAAACCTTTATGATTAGCTAGAGAAAAGAACAATGATAAAATAAACAAATTATAAATTTTCAAAAAACAGATTAAATTATAAGTAAAGCAAAGTAATACATCAATAAAAGAATGCTAAGTTATAAGGAAAATTTTCTCTGATTGAACATTTTAAAAGAATGGAGAAACATTTCCCCCCAAAATGTTTGTATGTATATGTTTTGGTTTTGGTTATTGTTTTGTTCTAGTTATTGTTTTGTTTATCTGTTTACTTGTTTGTTTGTTTGTTTTACCATTTATATATTTTTAAAAAATAAAAAATAATTTTTTAAAAATGTTGACGTTGGGTCAGCTATGATCTGGATGACTGAGAAACTCCAGACGTCTGATGAAATGTTCAGCAACTTGTTAGATATTGCCCAGTGTTCATGTCTGCCAAGATCCTTCTGTATCGTGAGCCTATTTTCTGGAATGTTGGCTGTTCCTGTCAGCTGGGGGTCGTCTACAAATTTGATGAGTTCCTCATCTATCTTTTTGTCCAAGTCATTGATGAAGATATTGAAGAGTACTGGGCCTAATCAGAGCCTTGGGCTACTCCACTGCATCCCTCCCTCTGTGTAGATGCAATTCCATTGATAACTGTTTGTCGGAAATGGTAGAGGGTTTCCGGCCTAAGCAGGGAGTTGGACTAGAAGACCTCCCAGGTCCCCTCCAACTTTGTTATTCGATTTGATTCAATTCGATTCTTCATTACTCTATTTTTCATTGTTCCATTCAGTTCTGTTCCATTCTATTCCGTTCCGTTCCATTCCATTCCATTCTATTCTATTCTATTCTATTCTATTCTATTCTTCATTACTCTAATTTTCATTATTCTATTCCATTCCATTCTGTTCTGTATTCAATCCCATCCTATTCTATTCTTGTATTGTATTGTATTGTATTTATTAGATTTGTATGCTGCCCCTCTCCGAAGACTTCTTCATTCCAGTATTCTATTCAATTCGATTTGATTCTTCATTGCTCTATTCTTCATGGTTCTGTTCTATTCTACTCTACTCTATTCTTTATTACTCTATTTTTCATTATTCTATTCCATTCTGTTCTGTTCTGTATTCTATCCCGTCCCATCCTATTCTATTCTCCATTCCAATATTCTATTCTATTCTATACTATACCATACCATACCATACCATACTATACTATACTATACTATTCTATTCATTACTCTATTATTCATGGTTCCGTTCTATTCTACTCTATTCTTTATTACTCTATTTTTCATTATTCTATTCCATTCTGTTCTGTATTCTATCACGTCCCATCCTATTCTATTCTTCATTCCAATATTCTATTCTATTCTATTCTATACTATACTATACTATACTATACTATACTATACTATACTATTCATTACTCTATTATTCATGGTTCCGTTCTATTCTACTCTATTCTTTATTACTGTACTCTATTTTTCATTATTCTATTCCATTCTGTTCTGTATTCTATCACGTCCCATCCTATTCTATTCTTCATTCCAATATTCTATTCTATTCTATTCTATTCTATACTATACTATACTATACTATACTATACTATTCATTACTCTATTATTCATGGTTCCGTTCTATTCTACTCTATTCTTTATTACTGTACTCTATTTTTCATTATTCTATTCCATTCTGTTCTGTTCTGTATTCTATCACGTCCCATCCTATTCTATTCTTCATTCCAATATTCTATTCTATTCTATTCTATACTATACTATACTATTCATTACTCTATTATTCATGGTTCCGTTCTATTCTACTCTATTCTTTATTACTGTACTGTACTCTATTTTTCATTATTCTATTCCATTCTGTTCTGTTCTGTATTCTATCACGTCCCATCCTATTCTATTCTTCATTCCAATATTCTATTCTATTCTATTCTATTCTATACTATACTATACTATATTATTCATTACTCTATTATTCATGGTTCTGTTCTATTCTACTCTATTCTTTATTACAGTGATCTCTCGATTAGCGCGGGGGTTACGTTCCAAGACCTCCCGCGCTAATCGATTTCCGCGTTATAGTGGTGTGGAAGTAAAAAACACCATTTACGCATGCGCGCCATTTTTTTCATGGCCGCACATGCGCAGATGGTGGAGTTTGCGTGTGGGCGGCGGGGAAGACCAAGGGAAGGTTCCTTCAGCCGCCCAACAGCTGATCTGCTCCGCAGCGCGGAAGCAGCGAGGAGCCGAAGATGGGGTAAAGGCGGATCAGGTGTTGGGCGGCTGAAGGAACCTTCCCTTGGTCTTCCCGCCGCCCAGGCAAAGGGGAAACCCCACGATCGCTTGCCGCTTGCCGCTTGCCGTATTGCAGCTTGGAGCCTTGCTTCGCCTCCTTCGCTGCAATACGGCAAGCGGCAAGCGGCAAGCGATCTTGGGGTTTCCCCTTTGCCTGGGCGGTGCTGGGGCCATGCGGAGCCGCTCATCTAGGGGGGCGTGGACCGGCAAGGTGCCCTCCACTCTCTCTCTTTCTCTCCCTGTTACCGGTGTGGTATAAGAGAGAGAAAGAAAGAGAAAGGAGGGCGACTTGCCAGTCCACGCCCCCCTGGATGAGCGGCCCCGCATGGCCCCAGCGCCGGACTCCGCCGTTGCCTCCGCCCTTGTTCGGCTCTGCAGCTGAGAGGCCACGTCCACCCCCTCCTCGGTGTCCCCGGCACCCAGCGTCCCCACGCCGCCTCCACCTCCTGGTAATGCGCCCGACCTCTGCCTCTCTCTTTCTCTCTCATATACCACGCCGGCAACAGGGAGAGAAAGAGAGAGAGAACTAGCGCGGACTTATTTTTTAATTAATATTTTTTGAAAAACCACGTTGCAGCGTTTCGCGCTAATCGAGACCGTGCTAATCGAGGGATCACTGTACTCTATTTTTCATTATTCTATTCCATTCTGTTCTGTTCTGTATTCTATCACGTCCCATCCTATTCTATTCTTCATTCCAATATTCTATTCTATTCTATTCTATTCTATACTATACTATACTATACTATACTATTCATTACTCTATTATTCATGGTTCCGTTCTATTCTACTCTATTCTTTATTACTGTACTCTATTTTTCATTATTCTATTCCATTCTGTTCTGTTCTGTATTCTATCACGTCCCATCCTATTCTATTCTTCATTCCAATATTCTATTCTATTCTATTCTATTCTATACTATACTATACTATACTATTCATTACTCTATTATTCATGGTTCCGTTCTATTCTACTCTATTCTTTATTACTCTATTTTTCATTATTCTATTCCATTCTGTTCTGTTCTGTATTCTATCACGTCCCATCCTATTCTATTCTTCATTCCAATATTCTATTCTATTCTATTCTATACTATACTATACTATACTATTAATTACTCTATTATTCATGGTTCCGTTCTATTCTACTTTATTCTTTATTGCTCTATTTTTCATTATTCTATTCCATTCTGTTCTGTTCTGTATTCTATCACGTCCCATCCTATTCTATTCTTCATTCCAATATTCTATTCTATACTATACTATACTATACTATACTATACTATACTATACTATACTATACTATACTACACTACACTATACTATACTATACTATTCTATTCATTACTCTATTATTCATGGTTCTATTCTACTCTACTCTATTCTTTATTACTCTATTTTTCATTATTCTAGTCCATTTTGTTCTGTTCTGAACTGGACATGGCTAGTTCTGATGAAGAGAAGGTCCAGGGGAGACATGAGAGCAGTCTTCCAATATTTGAGGGGCTGCCACAGAGAGCAGGGGGCCAAGCTATTTTCCAAAGCATCCGAGAAGGTCAGACAAGAAATAATGGATAGAAACTGAACGAGGAGAAATAAGAACTTTTCTGACCGTGAGAACAATCAACCAATGGAACAGAAGTTGCCTTCAGAAGTTGTGGGAGCTTCATCACTGAGGTTTTCAAGAAGAGACTAGACTGTCAATGGTGTAGGGTTTCCTGCTTTGGTGGTGGGCTGGACTACATGATCATCTCTGTTAATCTGTAATTTAGACTTGAACTGCTGGCACTGTGTTTTTTTTCCCTTTCTGTCTTGGAGATGCTTGATTTTTAATTTCTCCCCTCCCCAGGAGCACTGGGTCTCTCCTCAAAATGCCAGTCACATCAAACCGATGCACCCAACTTCCATTCATGGGGTGGAAGACATGATCCGTTTGGGGGATCTGAACGAGGCAGGCATCCTGAGAAATCTTCTCATCCGTTACCGGGAGCGGCTGATTTACGTGAGTGTTTTCTCTTCTCTTCTCTTCTCTTCTCTTCTCTTCTCTTCTCTCCTTTCTTCCATTCCATTCCATTCTTCTTTCTTATTCTATTGCATTCCATTCCATTCTCTCTTCTCTTCTCTTTTCATCTCCTCTCCTCTTCCCTTATCTTCCCTTTCATTTTCTCTCTCCTCTCCTCTTCTCTTCCCTTCCTTTCTTTTCCCTTCCATCTTCCATCTTCTCTTCTCCTCTCCTCTTCCCTTATCTTCCCTTCCATTTTTTCTCCTCTCCTCTCCTCTTATCTTCCTTTCTTTTCCCTTCCATCTTCTCTTCTCTTCTATCTTCTATCTTCTATTCTATCTTCTATCTCCTCTCCTCTCCTTCCTTTCTTTTCCCTTCCATCTTCTCTTCTATCTTCTCTTCTCTTCTCTCTTCTATCTTCTATCTTCTCTTCTATCTTCTATCTTCTATCTCCTCTCCTCTCCTTCTCTTCCTTTCTTTTCCCTTCCATCTTCTCTTCTATCTTCTCTTATCTTCTATCTTCTATCTTCTCTCCTCTCCTTCCCTTCCTTTCTTTTCCCTTCCATCTTCTCTTCTATCTTCTCTTATCTTCTATCTTCTATCTTCTCTCCTCTCCTTCCCTTCCTTTCTTTTCCCTTCCATCTTCTCTTCCCTTCGCTCCCCTCCCCTTCCCTTCCCCTCCTAACCTCTCCTTTCCTCTTCTTTGGAAAAAAAGGTTATTTTAAAACAAAATAACATTTTCCTGCTCCCTCTGCTTTGAAACCTAGACTAACTGTGGCGGAAGGGTAAGTACATCCAGTGCCTTGTTGTCACACTGTCTTTTGCTCGGCTCTTTATTTGATCTTAACATTTTTCCCGATCGCTTCCCTCTGCTTGCTTGGCTTGGAAGGTGGGGTGTCACATTTATGTCAGCCCCCAACCTGGTTGCTCGCTGCATGGTTTTGCAGCTTTGCTAAAAGAAAGAAAGGAAGGAAAAAAGCAAGGACCCCCACCCACCCACCCACCCACCCACCCACCCAAGGAGAATAATTTAGTTTGCTTGGGAAGGTCCAATCCCTCACCATTGCTTTGGGTTTTGGTTAAATGCTTTTATTTGGATGGCGTCCGTATTGTCTCTGCTGCTGAAATGGCTTTGGGCTGACAAAAGCAACGTGCAAATTCTGTCTGGTATCCGTGGGAATTGTGAGGTTGGCTGGGGAATTCTGGGAGTTGAAGTCCAGATAGGACTGTAGGAATAGATAAAGAAGTTAGATCCCTTTTTTGTTATGATTCCAGGCTAAGACATTTTATTACAGAATAATAATTGTTTCATTTAGGAAAGTAAATAAATGAGATTAAATGTTATGACAGCTGTTGCTGATCCCTTGTTAAAATATTTGTTATTAAACTGTCAACAATATAAGTAACTATTTATTTATTATTTAAATTTATTGTTTATTATTTAAATTTATTATTTATTATTTAAATTTATTATTTATTAAAATTTATTATTTATTATTTACATTTATTGTTTATTATTTAAATTTATTATTTATTATTTAAATTTATTGTTTATTATTAAAATTTATTATTTATTATTTAAATTTATCATTAATTATTTAAATTTATTATTCATTATTTAAATTTAGTATTTATTATTTAAATTTAGTATTTATTATTTAAATTTATTATTTATTATTTGAATTTATTATTTATTATTTAAATTTATTATTTATTATTTAAATTTATTATTTATTATTTAAATTTATAAGCCGCCCAACTCCTTCCGGAGTCTGGGTGGTTTACAATAATTTAAAAATAATATAAAACAATTAAAACCCATAAAAATAAAAAACATTCATAGCTTGAGTGGATCCAGATGGTAATTCCTCGCTCAATGGCCACTGTAACAGACGCCAACCATCAAGAATACCAAACCCAGTGGAACTTTGTACTACTATATTAGTCCATTATATTGAAAGGATAAGGGGCGTGCATAAGTGCACCAGCGTGCTGCGTGCCTTCTGTCCCCTCTGTTAATGTCTCTCTTATGTTTCTACTACTAGCTCCATGTATATGAACTCTATTATTCCCAATGATTATTCCTTCCATATTATTCTTTTTTTTAAAAAAAGATTTTTCTGTTTTAAATATTTTTATTGATTTTCAAAAAGACAGACAAGGACATACAACATTAAACATTTAGGAGCTACCATTGCTCCGCTTGCCGTAGAAGTCTAACTAATACAGAAATATAAAAAAACCTAACTGTAGTCAGATCAAAACAGAAATGCCACACATGTAAGTTACATTCTTGTTAAATTCAACTCTATATTTATAATATTAAACTTATTGATTAAATTTCTTTATATTTTAAGATATTCTATACTTATACAAAAGGAAAAGGGAAAAATTATTAGCAATACAATGTTTAATGTTTCCAAATGTAAAATAATGCACTTGGGGAAAAGGAATCTTCAATCTGAGTATTGTATTGGCAGTTCTGTGTTAGCAAAAACTTCAGAAGAAAAGGATTTAGGCGTAGTGATTTCTGACAGTCTCAAAATGGGTGAGCAGTGCAGTCAGACGGTAGGGAAAGCAAGTAGGATGCTTGGCTGCATAGCTAGAGGTATCACAAGCAGGAAGAGGGAGATTATGATCCCGCTATATAGAATGCTGGTGAGACCACATTTGGAATACTGTGTTCAGTTCTGGAGACCTCACCTACAAAAAGATATTGACAAAATTGAAGGGGTCCAAAGACGGGATACAAGAATGGTGGAAGGTCTTAAGCATAAAACGTATCAGGAAAGACTTAATGAACTCAATCTGTATAGTCTGGAGGACAGAAGGAAAAGGGGGGACATGATCGAAACATTTAAATATATTAAAGGGTTAAATAAGGTCCAGGAGGGAAGTGTTTTTAATAGGAAAGTGAACACAAGAACAAGGGGACACAATCTGAAGTTAGTTGGGGGAAAGATCAAAAGCAACATGAGAAAATATTATTTTACTGAAAGAGTAGTAGATCCTTGGAACAAACTTCCAGCAGACGTGGTTGGTAAATCCACAGTAACTGAATTTAAACATGCCTGGGATAAACATATATCCATCCTAAGATAAAATACAGAAAATAGTATAAGGGCAGACTAGATGGACCAGGAGGTCTTTTTCTGCCGTCAGTCTTCTATGTTTCTATGTTTCCACAAAAGAAAAAGAAATGAAAGAATATACACTTCTAAGTTAACCTTCCATATTATTCTTAATGTCTTATCTTCTATTCTTCTAGTGATTTATTTTACTATGATTATATCTGTTGTGTCCATAATGGCTACCTTGTTTCAACTGTAAATAGTTTCTTCCTGTTTAAAGCGCTGTCTGAGCCTGAGTCAGGAAGTCGCTCCTGATTGGCTCAGACGCGGCTGCTCCTTGCTTTGGCGGGAACCGCAAAAGTATAAAAGAAGCGGTTTCTCCCAGGCAAAGCAGATCGGTACTCGCAAAAAAGTCACTTGCCTTGCTGAGCTGTCACTTCTCTCTCTCTGAGCTGAATAAAAGTACCGTTCTGAAATACCTGTGTCTGGAATCACTTCAATATCCTCTAAAACCTACATTATGTATTAGACTAAGTAAGTAAGTAAGTAAGTAAGTAAGTAAGTAAGTAAGTAAGTAAGTAAGTAAGTAAATGTCAAAAATTCCAAATGTAGCCAGAAACCTCTGGTATAACAGCAGCAATAACAATAGCAAAAGCAATAAAGATAATTATTTACGCTGATGTGGTCACCAGATCCACACTCCGAGACCTTGTACAGTTATTCTTTACCCTCTGCCCTTGTGTCTGTGTGTTTGTGTCTGTTTGTTTATTTCTCTTGGTTCTCCAGACCTACACAGGTTCGATCCTGGTGGCCGTCAATCCCTACCAGCTGCTTCCCATTTACTCCCCGGAGCAGATCCGTCTCTACACCAACAAAAAGATCGGGGAGATGCCACCCCACATTTTTGCCATTGCCGACAATTGCTACTTCAACATGCAAAGGAACAACAAGGACCAGTGTTGTATTATAAGGCAAGTGGGGAGATACGGGGGCTGATCAAAGTCTCCAGTTCTTGGCACTGGGGTTCTCAAACAGACTCAAACTCAACCCGGATAAGACGGAGTGGCTGTGGGTTTTGCCTCCCAGGGACAATTCCATCTATCCATCCATCACCCTGGGGGGGGAATTATTGACCCCCTCAAAGAGGGTCTGCAACTTGGGCGTCCTCCTCGATCCACAGCTCACATTAGAGAAACATCTTTCAGCTGTGGCGAGGGGGGCGTTTGCCCACGTTCGCCTGGTGCACCAGTTGTGGCCCTATTTGGACCGGGACTCACTGCTCACAGTCACTCACGCCCTCATCACCTCGAGGCTCGACTACTGTAACGCTCTCTACATGGGGCTACCTTTGAAAAGTGTTCGGAAACTTCAGATCGCGCAGAATGCAGCTGCGAGAGCTATTATGGGCTTTCCTAAATACGCCCATGTCACACCAACACTCCGCAGTCTGCATTGGTTGCCAATCAGTTTCCGGTCACAATTCAAAGTGTTGGTTATGACCTATAAAGCCCTTCATGGCACCGGACCAGAATATCTCCGGGACCGCCTTCTGCCACACGAATCCCAGCGACCAGTTAGGTCCCACAGAGTTGGCCTTCTCCGGGTCCCGTCAACTAAACAATGTCGAGGGAAGAGCCTTCTCTGTGGCGGCCCCCTTTGGAACCAACTCCCCCCAGATATCAGAGTTGCCCCCACCCTCCTTGCCTTTCGTAAGCTCTTTAAAACCCACCTCTGTCGTCAGGCATTGGAAAATTGATACTTTCCCTCCCCCTAGGCTTATAAAATTTATGCATGGTATGCTAGTATGTATGATTGGTTTCTAAATTGGGGTTTTAAATTAACTTAAATATTAGATTTGTTTACATTGTATTATTGCTGTGAGCCGCCCCGAGTCTGCGGAGAGGGGCGGCATACAAATCTGATTAATAAATAAATAATAAATAAAATCCTCCGGGTGTCATGGCCCAAAGAACCAGGAACAGCCCTTAGAGCAAGGTTCTCCAACGTTGACAACTTTCAGACTTATGGACTCTGGGATTTTAAGCCCACAAATCTTAAAATTGCCAAGGTTGGAGCGCCCTGCCTTAGAGCATTTCTGAGCAATCCCTTTTGGCGCCTGGGCAAAAAAAGTTTGCCATCCCTCGTCTGGGGCCTTTCCTGCTTCAGCAATGGGAGCAGGGGGTTGGACTAGATGACCCCCAAGGTCCCTTCCAGGTTACCTCCAGGTTGCCTTGCATTTCCGGGAAGCCTTAAAAACCTGGTTCTGCCAGCAGGCCTAGGGGCGTTGAGCAATAACATCTAGCTCCGCCCTAGTAGGGATGAATGTTGTTATTTATAGGGGTTTTTAAATTGTTTTGCTTTAATTTGCTAAAGTAAGAGTAAAGTAAAGTGTAAAGTAAAGAGTAAAGTAAAGAATAAAGTAAAGTAAAAGTAAAGTAAAGTGTAAAGTAAAGAATAAAGTAAAGTAAAAGTAAAGTAAAGAGTAAAGTAAAGTGAAGTGAAGAGTAAAGTAAAAGTAAAGTAAAGAGTAAAGTAAAAGTAAAGTAAAGTAAAGTGTAAAGTAAAGAATAAAGTAAAGTAAAAGTAAAGAGCAAAGTAAAGAATAAAGTAAAAGTAAAGTAAAGAGTAAAGTAAAGTGAAGTGAAGTGAAGAGTAAAGTTAAAGTAAAGTAAAGAGTAAAGTAAAAGTAAAGTAAAGTAAAGTGTAAAGTAAAGAATAAAGTAAAGTGAAAGTAAAGTAAAGTGTAAAGTAAAGAGTAAAGTAAAGAATAAAGTAAAGTAAAAGTAAAGTAAAGTGTAAAGTAAAGTGTAAAGTAAAGAGTAAAGTAAAGTAAAGTAAAGTAATTAAATTATGTTAACTGTAGTGTTCACTGATCAACTGGGCAAAGTAAAGTCACAAAGCAGGTCAAAGCAAATGTCTCACTTAGCCACCCAAATCTGGGGCTTAATTGTGGTCAAGGATTACCTGGGCTTTTTTTAAAAAAAGAAATTGTTCTCACAGCGGTGAGTCGGGCGCAGGAAAAACTGAAAGCACCAAGCTGATCCTTCAGTTCCTGGCGGCCATCAGCGGTCAGCACTCCTGGATTGAGCAGCAGGTCCTGGAAGCCAACCCCATCTTGGAAGGTGAGACTTTGTCCTTGGCATGTAAAAAGTAATTTTTGGGTTCAAAAGAGGAGTGGGTGATAACGCTATTATCTATCTATCTATCTATCTATCTATCTATCTATCTATCTATCTATCTTTTATTATTTATTTATTTATTACTTGGATTTGTATGCCGCCCCTCTCCGAAGACTCGGGGCGGCTCACAACATGTAAAAGACAAATCATAAGTAATCAACAATTTAAAATTTTAAAGATTTAAAAAACCCCACAAACTAACAGACTCACACACAAGCATACCATATATAAATTCAACGTGCCCAGGGGGGGGGATGTTTCAATTCCCCCATGCCTGACGGCAAAGGTGGGTTTTAAGAAGTTTGCGGAAGGCAGGAAGAGTAGGGGCAGTTCTAATCTCCGGGGGGAGTTGGTTCCAGAGGGCCGGTGCCGCCACAGAGAAGGCTCTTCCCCTGGGGCCCGCCAACCGACATTGCTTAGTTGACGGGACCCGGAGAAGGCCCACTCTGTGGGACCTAATTGGTCGCTGGGATTCGTGCGGCAGGAGGCGGTCTTGGAGATATTCTGGTCCAGTGCCATGAAGGGCCTTATAGGTCATAACCAACACTTTGAATTGTGACCGGAAACTGATCGGCAGCCAGTGCAGACTGCGGAGTGATGGTGAAACATGGGCATACCTGGGTAAGCCCATGACTGCTCTCGCAGCTGCATTCTGCACGATCTGGAGTTTCCGAACACTTTTCAAAGGTAGCCCCATGTAGAGAGCATTACAGTAGCCGAGCCTCGAGGTGATGAGGGCATGAGTGACTGTGAGCAGTGAGTCCCGGTCCAGGTAGGGCCGCAACTGGTGCACCAGGCGAACCTGGGCAAATGTCCCCCTCGCCACAGCTGCGAGATGTTGTTCTAATGTGAGCTGTGGATCGAGGAGGACGCCCAAGTTGCGGACCCTCTCTGAGGGGGTCAATAATTCCCCCCCCCAGGGTAATGGACGGACAGATGGAGTTGTCCTTGGGAGGCAAAACCCACAGCCACTCCGTCTTATCCGGGTTGAGTTTGAGTCTGTTGACACCCATCCAGGCCCCAACAGCCTCCAGGCACCGGCACATCACTTCCACCGCTTCGTTGACTGGGCATGGGGTGGAGATGTAAAGCTGGGTATCATCGGCATATTGATGATACCTCACCCCATGTCCTTGGATGATCTCACCCAGCGGTTTCATGTAGATGTTAAATAGCAGGGGGGAGAGGACCGACCCCTGAGGCACCCCACAAGGGAGAGACCTAGGAGTCGACCTCTGTCCCCCCACTAACACCGACTGCGACCGGCCAGAGAGGTAGGAGGAGAACCACTGAAGAACAGTGCCTCCCACTCCCAACCCCTCCAGCTGGCGCAGAAGGATACCATGGTCGATGGTATCGAAAGCCGCTGAGAGGTCAAGGAGCACCAGGACAGAGGATAAACCCCTGTCCCGGGCCCGCCAGAGATCATCCATCAACGCGACCAAAGCGGTTTCCGTGCTGTAACCGGCCCTGAAACCCGACTGCTGGGGACTTGTATGCTGCCCCTCTGATCTGACTCCAGACCCTTCAAGAAACCGACAAACCAAACAAACTGACATGGGGCCAGTGTGGCTCTGTTTCATTGACCATGCTGGTTAGTTGATATGCAGATGTCTGTAACAGTAACCCATCCATCAGTTGTGGAGTGCAGAGACGAGCCACCAAGAGGATTAGGGGACTGGAGGCTAAAACATATGAAGAACGGTTGCAGGAACTGGGCATGGCTAGTTTAGTGAAAAGAAGGACCAGAGGAGACATGATAGCAGCCTTCCAATATCTCAGGGGTTGCCACAAAGAAAGGGAAGTCAAACTATTCTCCAAAGCACCTTAGGGTAAAACAAGAAGCAATGGGTGGAAACTAAACAAGGAGAGAAGCAACATAGAAATAAGCAGAAATTTCCTGACAGAACAATTAATCCGTGGAACAGCTTGCCTCCAGAAGTTGTGAATGCTCCAAAACACTGGAAGTTTTTAAGAAGATGTTGGATATCCATTTGTCTGAAGCGGTGTAGGGATTCTTGCTTAAGCAGGGTGTTGGACTAGAAGACCTCCAAGGTCCCTTCCAACTCTAAATCTTTGGTTGGTTCAAAACATGGTTGTTTTAATATTTTTATTCTATTCTATTCTAATTTACTCTACTCTACTCTATCCCATCATATCATATCATATCACATTAGAGAACCATCTTTCGGCTGTGGCGAGGGGGGCGTTTGCCCAGGTTCGCCTTGTGCACCAGTTGTGGCCCTATTTGGACCGGGAGTCACTGCTCACAGTCACTCATGCCCTCATCACCTCGAGGCTCGACTACTGTAACGCTCTCTACATGGGGCTACCTTTGAAGAGTGTTAGGAAACTTCAGATCGTGCAGAATGCAGCTGCAAGAGCAATCATGGGCTTCCCTAGGTATGCCCATGTCACACCAACACTCCGCAGTCTGCATTGGTTGCTGATCAGTTTCCGGTCACAATTCAAAGTGTTGGTTATGACCTATAAAGCCCTTCATAGTATCGGATCAGAATATCTCCGGGACTGCCTTCTGCTGCACGAATCCCAGGACCAGTTAGGTCCCACAGAGTGGGCCTTCTCCGGGTCCCGTCGACTAAACAATGTCGTTTGGCGGGTCCCAGGGGAAGAGTCTTCTCTGTGGTGGCCCTGACCCTCTGGAACCAGCTTCCCCCTGAGATTAGAACTACTCCCACCCTCCTTGTCTTTCGTAAACTGCTTAAAACCCACCTCTGCCGTCAGTCATGGGGGAACTGAGACATCTCCCCCGGGCCTATACAATTCATGTATGGTATGTTTGTGTGTATGTCTGCTTTAATAACTTTAAAAAAAAATGTTTTTAAATTATTAGATTTGTCTTGAATTTTCTATTGTTGTTGTGAGCCGCCCCGAGTCTACGGAGAGGGGCGGTATACAAATCTAATAAACAAACAAACAAACAAACAAATAAATAAATAAATAAAATTATATTGTATTGTATTGTATTGTATTGTATTGTAATTATATTGTATTGTATTGTAATTATATTGTATTATATTATATTATATTATATTATAATATTATAATATTATAATATTATAATAATATTATATTATAATATTATAATATTATAATATTATAATATTATAATATTATATTACTGTATATCATATCATATCATATCATATCATATCATATCATATCATATTATATTATATTATATTATATTATATTATATTATATTCTTTCCTATTCCATTACACTCCCTTCCATTCTATTCATTGGATCTTTATTGAAACCAATGTCCCATTTAAACCTGGTTTGCAAGAAAGGGCTTCTTGGTTACAACTATGTCTGTCCGTCTTTTGTTAGCTTTTGGCAACGCGAAGACCATTCGTAACGACAACTCCAGCCGTTTTGGGAAATACATTGACATCCATTTCAACAAGCGAGGAGCGATCGAGGGGGCTAAAATTGAACAGTACCTTTTGGAGAAATCTCGTGTCTGTCGACAGGTAAAGATACCTTACAGCCACACACCCCCACCTTAGGAGTATAGACAGTCCTCGACTTATGACTGTTCATTTAGTGACGGTTCAATTTACAATGGCACTGGGGGGGGGGAAGACCTATGGCCATTTTTCAAACAACTGTTGTGGTATCTCCATGGTATTCTATTCTATCCAAATATGGACGCCTGCCAACTGACTCACAGTTGTGACGGTTGCAATATACAGTGGTCTCTCTACTTAAGAACTTAATTCGTTCTGTGACCAGGTTCTTAAGTAGAAAGGTTTGTAAGAAGAAGCAATTTTTCCCGTAGATATCCATGTAAAAGCAAATAATGCGTGCAAACCCATTAGGAAAGAAATAAAAGCTCAGGATTTGGGGGGGAGGAGGAGGAGGAAGAGGAGGAGGACAGTCGCTGCTGAAGGAAGAAGGGGAGGGGAGGGGAATCAAAAACCTCCAAAACTTTAAGGCTTAAAAAAAAAAAAGACTCTGAGGCAGCGCTGACGTTACGAGGCTTACTCTTAAATAGCCAAAAGGCGTGGCCAAGTGTTCTAGAGATCTATTCATGCAGAGACCTCCTCTTGCTCAGCCACTCCTGCCTTCTAACAGCCCTGTGTACTCTAGCATCAAGAAAAGTCTCTTCCTCTTCTCCTGGGTCACTCATGGGTACCTCTGGAGGTGCAATAGGCTTGGTTGGCTTTCAGCCTCTGACCCCACATCCTCTCCAACCTCCTCGCCTTCATACTTGGGTGCGAAGTACCTTGGCCTGGGATACCAACCAACACCCGTCTCTCGATCCTCGGAACCCATAATCAGCTGCGCAGGATGTGGACAGGCCACAACAAAGGGTTTCCTGCCTGAGCAAGGGGTTGGACTAGAAGACCTCCAAGGTCCCCTCCAACTCTGTTATTCTATGTCCTAAAGTTCCCCATCTCCTGCTCTCTTTTTCCTCAGGCTCAAGACGAGAGAAACTATCACATATTTTACTGCATGCTGAAAGGGATGAGCTCGGAGCAGAAAAAAATGCTGGGACTTAAGAAAGCAACAGATTATAACTATCTTTCCATGGTAAGAGGCTTTGTGTGTGTGTGTGTGTGTGTGTGTATGTATATTCAACCATATTCAAAGCAGCACGAAGCCAATACCTTCAGCCTGATAATGGCAAATGTGATTTCGCCGAATTGTCACAAAGACACTCAAAATATTACACAGGGAAAAACCTGAACTCAGAACAATCTATATATGTATATATGTGTGTGTATATATATAACGTGTGTGTGTGTGTGTGTGTGTGTATAATTTTATATTAATTTTCAAATTCAGCAAAAAAACGTGACATATATCGTGTGTGTGTGTGTGCGTGTGTGTGTTTTTGTATATTTTCACGGGTACAGGTATGACGGTCTTGGTATATTCGGGTTTCTTCCCATGTAGGATTTAGAAATTTCTGGCGACGTTTCGACGAGGTCCCACTCGTCATCTTCAGGCTGGTGTTTCTGTCCTTGTTCTAGGGCGAACACAGCGAGGCCTGAGCTGCCTTCCTTCTATAAATACTGGTGGCTGGGTGTGGTTTGATGGCTCAGCAATTGCCTGCTGTGTAGAAACTTCCTGGTGAGTCAATGGGGTAACATCTGGGGTCCTTGATGTAGCTGAAGTATGCTAATTAGTTAATCAACGCCTAATCAACAACCATTAACTAATCAGCATACCTCAATTACATCAACGACCCCAGATGTTACCCCACTGACTCACCAGGAAGTTTCTACACAGCAGGCAATTGCTGAGCCATCAAACCACACCCAGACACCAGTATTTATAGAAGGAAGGCAGCTCAGGTCTCGCTGTGTTCGCCTTAGAACAAGGACAGAAACACCAGCCTGAAGATGACGAGTGGGACCTCGTCGAAACGTCGCCAGAAATTTCTAAATCCTACACGGGAATGCAATTAAAAAAGAAGAAAAAACTTCCTCCCTTGTCCAGCACATTAAAAAAACAGGGCACGAAATTGACTTTGAAAAAACAAAATTACTTCACAAAACAGAGAATTTATATAGAAGAATTGCTTTGGAAGCCATAGAGATTGAGAGGAGCCCCCTTTGCATAAATAAAAGAGATGACACGTCCCGCCTACCAGAGATTTGGAAACCAGCCTTAAACAAAAAAACACTTCATAAAAATCACCATGTCAATCCTTCTAATAATTATGATTCCACCAACCAATCAGATCACTAAAACATAATCACCCAATCTATTTGCTACATTCAAACCAAATCTCCACCCCCACACTATATACTAGGAAGAAATGACAGTTGCAAACATTCCATTTTACAACAGCACGAAGCTTGAAACTTCAGCCTGATGATGGTGAATGTGATTTCACCGAAACGTCGCATAGACATGCAAGTGAATACTCCAATACTGGTGGTTTTTAAGAAGACGTTGGATAGCCATTTGTCTGAAGTGGTGTAGGGTCTCCTGCCTGAGCAGGGGGTTGGACTAGAAGACCTCCAAGGTCCCTTCCAACTATGTTGTTGTTGTTGTTGTTAATTTCTTCAGTTCCTCAACTATGTTTTGGGCTGAATCCACCTTCTGAGCATGCTAGTACTACTACTGTTGTTGTTTGTTGTATTGTTATCATCATTATCATTATCATTATCATATACTCTATTCCACTCCACTCTTCAACCGATGTCACCTGGCCAGGTGATGAAAGGTCCAGAAGATAAACACTGAGCCCAGAGAACAAACCACCATCCAGAAACCAAGCCACGACCTGCCTGGGG
Source organism: Erythrolamprus reginae (assembly GCF_031021105.1). NCBI lineage: Eukaryota > Metazoa > Chordata > Lepidosauria > Squamata > Dipsadidae > Erythrolamprus > Erythrolamprus reginae. Next base: position 3,679,382 of record NC_091953.1, on the reverse strand, counting down.
GACCAGAAATGTCAGTCACTGATGTCTTTGCACCCTCTGTCTTGCACTAGGGCAACTGCATTACTTGTGACGGTCGAGATGATAGCAAAGAATACTCCAACATCCGGGCGGCCATGAAAGTCCTGATGTTCACCGACACGGAAAACTGGGAGATCTGCAAACTTTTGGCCTCCATCCTGCATATGGGGAACCTGAGATACGAAGGTAGCATCTCTGTTGATATTATTATTATTATTATTATTATTATTATTATTATTATTATTATTATTATTATTAATTAGATTTGTATGCTGCCCCTCTCCGAAGACTCTGGGCGGCTAACAACAATATAAAAAGACAATGTAAACAAATCTAATATTAAAAAACAATCTAAAAAACCCCAATTTAAAGAACCACTCATACATTATTATTATTATTATTATTATTATTATTATTATTATTATTATTATTATTATTTATTAGATTTGTATGCCGCCCCTTTCCGTGGACTCGGGGCAGCTCACAACACAGTAAAACAATTCATAACAAATCTAATAATATACAATTTAAAATTTAAAATAGTTAAAAAAAACCATTTTTAAGCAGACATACCTACAAACATACCATACATAAATTATATAGGCCTGGGGGAGATATCTCAATTCCCCCATGCCTGACGGCAAAGGTGGGTTTTGAGAAGTTTACGAAAGGCAAGGAGGGTAGGGGCAGTTCTAATCTCTGGGGGGAGCTGGTTCCAGAGAGTCAGGGCCACCACAGAGAAGGCTCTTCTCCTGGGTCCTGCCAAACGACATTGCTTAGTTGACGGGACCTGGAGAAGGCCAACTCTGTGGGACCTAACTGGTCGCTGGGATTCATGCGGCAGAAGGTGGTCCCGGAGATAATTTGGTCCGTTGCCATGAAGGGCTTTATAGGTCATAACCAACACTTTGAATTGTGACCGGAAACTGATCGGCAACCAGTGCAGACTGCGGAGTGTTGGAGTAACATGGGCATATTTGGGGAAGCCCATGATTGCTCTCGCATTCTGCACGATCTGAAGTTTCTGAACACTCTTCAAAGGTAGCCCCATGTAGAGAGCGTTACAGTAGTCGAGCCTCGAGGTGATGAGGGCATGAGTGATTGTGAGCAGTGACTCCCGGTCCAGGTAGGGCCGCAACTGGTGCACCAGGCGAACCTGGGCAAACGCCCCCCTCGCCACATATGAAGTAATAGAGTAGGAATTCCACCATCATTTTATAACATTTCCCACTTTCCAGTTTGTTTTTTTTACTGATACAGGAGAATATTTGTACATCAGGGTTAAAGTGAGGGGTCTTTGAAAATTAAAGATAAGGAATACTCGGAGTTTTATAAAGTTTGGGTGAAATTTTATGAATGGTCTGAAAAAAAACATAGATATTCTTTTGATATTTCAATCTTAATAAAGTATTAATTAAGTTAATATTTAATCTCTTAAATATTAACGTAATACAAAGGGGATAAAAGGAAATGAGAAATATGATTGTTATAACCCGGATGACAAAAATAGACAAGGAGGCAGCATTAGATAAATAAATAACATATTCTGAAAGTTAAATTATAATAGAATGGAAATAGAAATAAAGATTTAAGATTGTGATTACAGGAAGTAAAAATTAAGAAAAGTAGTCTAGTTTGTCGTTTAATATAATTATATAATCATTGGAAATAAATTCTTGGACAAATTGAACTATTGGGGATTTGAAATATAATTCAGGCTATTTTATTAGATAATATAAATATATGGATCAGTATTAAAGGTATATGTGTTGTTTTTCAATGCGGAGAAAAATAAAAATACCTTTCCTTTAAAAAAGAAACGAGGGGTCTTTGGTGGTCTCGGAATTATGTTGTTTTCATTGTAGACATTTCATTACCCAACTAGATAATATCGTCAGTGCTAGAAGGAGTTGTGGAAAGGAGGAGGAGGAGGATTGTGGGGCCCTTGGTTGTTTTCTTTGCAGACATTTTATTAACCAACTAGGAAATATTATCAGTACTGGAAGGGAAGACCACACCTGGAGTCCTGTGTACAGTTCTGGTCACCGCACTTCAAGAAGGATAGAATGGAACTGGAAAAGGTGCAAAAAAGGGCAACAAGAATGATCAAGGAAATGGAGCATCTCCCTTGTGAAACCAGGTTGCAACGCCTTGGTCTCTTCAGCCTTGAAAGACGGCGTTGAAGGGGGGACTTGATCGAAGGGTATAAAATCATGCATGGGATAGAAAAGGTGGATAGAGAAAAATCCTTTTCTTCATCACACAATACTAGGACGAGGGGGCCCTCTCTAAAGCTCAGAGGTGAGAAAGTGAGGACAAATCAAGGGAAATATTTCTTCACCCAGAGTGTCCTTGGTTGATGGGATTCACTTCCAGAAGAGGTCGTGACAGCTGTCAGCCTTGATACCTTCAAGGCAGGATTAGACAGATTCATGGATGCCAAGTGGTGGTTATTGAAACGGATGTCCAAGTGCTGCCTCTATGTTGCTTGAGGTAGGCAGGGTTCCCTTGGGTCCCATTGGTTGGGGGTCAAGGGAAAGGGAGGGTCTTGCCTTCTCTTTCTGCTCAAGATCCCCATGGACAATTGATGGGCCATTGTGGGACACAGAATCCTGGACTCGATGGGCTTTGGCCTGATTCAGCAGGGCTCTTCTTAGGTTCTTATGGAAAGGGGTTGAGGAAAGGAGGAGGGATACTGGGAAGCCTTTGGTGGCCTCTGAAGTTAGTTGTTTTCTTGCAGGTGTTTCATTACCCAACTAGGAGATGCCATTGGTGCTAATAGGGAGTTGGTATTATGGGGGGGGGGAGATGGGGGAGGAAGAGGAGGAGGAAGACTGTGAGGTCCTTGGTCCTTGCTCTCTGAACTTGGTTGTTTTCTTCTAGACCTTTTATTACCCAGCTAGGTAACATAATCAATGCTGTAAGGGAGCGGGGTACATGGGAAAGAGGAGGAGGAAGAAGAAGAGGAAAAGGAGGAGGAGGAAGAAGAGGAAGAAGAAGAGGAGGAAGAAGAGGAGGAGGAGGAAGAGGAAGAAGAAGAACAGGAAGAGGAGGAGGAAGAATAGGAAGAGGAGGAGGAAGAGGAGAAGGAGAAAGAAGAGGAGGAGGAAGAGGAAGAAGAGGAGGAGGAAGAGGAGAAAAAGGAGGAGGAAAAGGAGGAGGAGGAAAACTATTGATTGATTGGATTGATTGGATTGATTGGATTGATTGGATTGGATTGATTGGATTGATTGGATTGATTTTGTATGCCGCCCCTCTCCGTGGACTCCGTGAACTATGGGGACCTTGTTGAGCTTGCTAGTTTTCTTGCAGACATTTAATGACCCAACTAGGTAACATAATCAGGACTAGAAGTGGATTAATCTGTGCAAAGAAGCCTCTTGTGTGTATAAACAGAGACCAGGCCCCACTCCCACTGCTGCCACCAGTGTGTTTCTGCTTCTCTCCTCTGCAGCCCGGAACTACGACAATCTCGACGCTTGTGAGGTTCTCCATTCTGCCTCCTTGATCACGGCTGCCTTGTTGCTGGAGGTGAGCTGGATTCTCTCCCGTCTTTCTCCGGTAGAAGCTGTAGGAAGCTCCCCTTGGAGGAGAGGTAGGGAACAACGGCCCCTTTATGACTCGCGGACTTCAACTCCCAGAATTCCTTAGCCAGCCGTGCCACTTGGCAACCTTAAGACTTGTGGACAGTAGCAGGCTCCTACCGGTACGGATGAGGATGTCGCATGGGTAGTAAAAGTTGAGTTGCATGCACAGATTTGGGTCCCTGGCATGCGCACGCAAGTATCCTAGCAAGATTTTGCTTCTGCGCATGCAGAAGTTCTGTTTTATTGCTATTCTGTTCTGTTCTATTTTATTCTTTCCAGATTCTATTCTATTCTATTCGTTTCTATTCTATTTGTTTTTATTCTATTTGTTTCTATTTTATTTGTTTTTATTCTATTCATTTCTATTCTTTCCAGATTCTATTCTATTGTATTCGTTTATATTCTATTCTATTTGTTTCTATTCTATTCATTTCTATTCTGTTCTATTTGTTTCTATTCTATTTGTTTTATATTCTATTTGTTTCTATTCTGTTCTATTTGTTTCTATTCTATTTGTTTCTATTTTATTCATTTCTATTCTTTCCAGATTCTATTCTATTGTATTCGTTTATATTCTATTCGTTTCTGTTCATTTCTATTCTATTCATTTCTATTCTTTCCAGATTCTATTCTATTCGTTTCTATCGTTTCTATTCGTTTCTATTCTATTTGTTTCTATTCTATTCCATTCCATTCTAATTCTATTATATTCCCTTCCTTTCCTTTCCCTTCCCTTTCATTCTGTTTGTTTCATTTTGTTTTGTTTCATTTAGTTTCCATTCATATTTATTCATTTTCATTCTATTATCTGTTCTATTTTCTATTCTATTGTATTTTCCGTTCTATATTCTACATTCTATTTCCTATTTCCTTTTCTCTTCTCTTCTCTTCTATTCTACTATTTTATTCTATTTTTAATTCTATTTTCTATTCTTTTTTTCTGTTCTGTTTTGTTCCGTTCCATTCTATTCCGCGACATTTCCCCTTTCATGTTTTCTAGGTTGAGCCTCACGATCTGATGAACTGTCTCACTAGCCGGACTATTATTACCAGAGGAGAGACTGTCTCCACCCCTCTCAGCATGGAGCAGGCCATAGATGTCAGAGATGCCTTTGTGAAGGTGAATATTGCATTTCCCTCTGCTCTGTTCCTCCATTTCTTGTTGTTGCCCTCGTCAGAAAAAACTACATGACCCAAGATTCTTAGAGAGAAAAGGATCAGATCTTTAAAATTGGAAACCCTCTCTGGACTTTTTGCATGAAAGTGGATTTATGATGCATGTTTTTTATGATTAGAAAAAAATAATAGATTATAGCAAAATATTTTATTTATTTATTTATTTATTTATTTATTTACTTAATTTACTTATTTACTTACTTACTTACTTATTTACTTATTTACTTATTTACTTATTTACTTACTTACTTACTTACTTATTTTGTTTCTTTGTCCAATATACAATAAGGGTTTTAGTGGGTATATATCTATATACACATAGCAAAATACATGATGAAGGTTATAGAGGAGATACTCATAGTAAAATATATCTATGAAAGAATAGAAAAGAAGGTATAGTAATAGAACATATCAATGAAAGAATAGAAGAAGAGTTATAGGAATAGAAGAAAGGTATTTATTTATTTATTTATTTATTTATTTATTTATTTATTTATTTAGTTAGTTAGTTAGTTAGTTAGTTAGTTAGTTAGTTAGTTAGTTAGTTAGTTAATCCAATACACAATGAGGGTTTTAGTGGGTATATATCTATATACACATAGTAAAATACATGATGAAGGTTATAGAGGAGATATAGTAAAATATATCTAAGAAAGAAGAGAAGATATAGCAATAGAACATATCAATGAAAGAATAGAAGAAGAGATATAGGAATAGCAGAAAGGTATAGGAGATATAGGAGAGCAATAGGACAGGGGACGGAAGGCACTCTAGTGCACTTGTACTCGCCCCTTACTGATCTCTTAGGAATCTGGACAGGTCAACCGTGGATAATCTAAAGGTAAAGTGTTGGGGGTTTGGGGATGACACTATGGAGTACGGTAATGAGTTCCACGCTTCGACAACTCGGTTACTGAAGTCATATTTTTTACAGTCAAGTTTGGAGCGGTTAATATTAAGCTTGAATCCGTTGTGTGCTCTTGTGTTGTTGTGGTTGAAGCTGAAGTAGTCGCCGACAGGCAGGACGTTGCAGCATATAGTCTTGTGGGCAATACTTAGATCTTGTTTAAGGCACCTTAGTGAAAATAATGTTGTCACCGTAAAACATAAGAGCCAAGATAAAGAGGACTAGCTCCCCAGGGGAGGCCAAAATAAATTTTAATGACTGTCTTTCCCTCTTTTTCAATTTCCAGGGCATTTACGGCAGGCTTTTCGTGTGGATCGTGGAGAAGATCAACGCAGCCATTTACCGACCGCCGTCCCACGAAAACAAAAACGTCCGGAGATCCATCGGATTATTGGATATCTTCGGATTTGAAAACTTCACAGTAAACAGGTTGTAGGATGTAGGACCGTGATGGTGAACCTATAGCACGCATTCCACAGGTAGCACGCGGAGCTCTATCGGAGGGCACGCATTCGCGTGCTGACCAGCTGATTTTCAGCCTAGGGAAGGGCCATTTTGCCCTCTGGACTCTTCCCTGAAGCCCTGGAGGCAAAAAGTCACCCAATGGATGAAACAGAAGTCTGGGAAAACACACTTTTGCACTACGGAGGATTCAGGGAAGCTTCCTGAAGTCCCAGAGTGCAAAAAATAGCACAATGAGCAAAACCAGAAGTGCATTTTCCAAACTCCTGGTTTTCTCATTGTGCTGTTTTTTGCACTCTGCTCAGAGAGAGAGAGATGCTGCTGACTCCTTCTTATAGCTAATTGCAACACTGTTCTGCCTGACCGGCCTCAAGCAATGATTAACGGTCCAGAAAAGAAGGTCAGACACACACGTGGATAGTTAGTCAGCAAACTTGTATTAAACAGTAAAGAAAAAAGTCTAAAGCAAATGGTCCTTACTTTCAGGAGTAACACATAGGATTCGTTGAAAATTCAGTCAGCTACAAAGTTCAGTGAAAAGCCAACAAATACAAAAGTCATGGAGCATAAATAGTCCAAGAGTCTCTGAATATTCACAGCACCAAAAGCAGCAGCTTGTCCCAGAGTGTTCAACTCCCACAACGCTGAGTTGCAATCCAAGAGCAGGAACTTCAAAGCAGGAACAAACGACGCCACACAAACCACCCAGATAATCAGCCACAGTTTGCCTTGGCCCCGTTCCCTTTTTATGCTGTTAGCCCTCATTAAGGGAACCACACCCAGCCAGGTGTGCTTAGCCTACTGCTTAAAGCGATACCTTCGTGGTAAGGCCCTACAGTTGCGTAAATTGATGTATTGTCCTGCAGACGAGCTGAGAGAGGATAAACTGTCTGACGAATTGCCAGCCCCTTGCCCTGAACTGTCTGCCAATTCTTCCTGGCTCTCTGCCCCATCTTCCTGACTGTCTGCTGCATCATCCTGGCTGTCAGCCAGGCTTTCACAGTCACTGTGTGCCGTGTCTCCCCCATCTGTGGGGGCAACAGCTGGCCCAGGCCCAAACACAACAAACACCAGACTTCGAGCCAGATGAACTGTGTCCATCTGGGCATGGTCGCCCTGTGTGGCTGTCAGAGGAGTTGGACAGTGAGGAGGAGGGAGAGATTGGGTGTGACCAGTGAAGGGCTACCAAAGATTTTACTACTACACTGTGGGCGTGGCTTATTCAGGATGCCCTGCATTTTCTTTCAACATCTTTCAGCGCAAATTGGGTGCTCTGGGGTGGAGCTCCATTTTCCCTACCCCACTGCGCTCCCCCCTGTCTGGACAGTAGCCCACCTCGCGGGTGTGAGGATTCTGTAGGGGGCTTTGCAACCCTCAGCTGGGGCTTTGCCTGGCTCTGATTAAGAAGAGGAGGTGAGGGATCCGACCTTGATGCAAGGGTCAGAAGGATGCGGGGGAGGCAAGAGCAGTTAGGCAGGCTCAGAAAAAGGACTTGAGCACCGCTGTGCGCAGTCTGTACTCCCAGAGTGTATATAAAGGGAAGGAGTTGGGAGGTTCCCTTTGCAGGAAACCAGCTTCTTATCCTTCGAAGGAAAAGAGCGCGTGAAGAGATTTTTCCTGTTGTTTAAATAAATCTTGCTGAAGTTCTGGACAATTATACAGTTAAACAACCCTGTGAGTAATTCTTGACTTTGAGACCATTTGTTTGGGAATCTATCTTATCAACTCTGCCTCCTGCTTGAACTTTGGCAGTGGAAAGACATTCCTCAGTTCTAATTTGTGCTTGTCAACCAACCTATTTTTAAATAGGTTCTATAATTTTGAAACTTTGTGTCTGGAGGTTGCATGTGACAGCTCTTAAAGCAGAAGTGTTCTAATTCCTTTAACCATACATGGCTGGCTTAGGTTATATGTTAGTATGTCTCGGTGCAGCTAGGCTACGAGATCTTCGACATACGCAGAGCAGAGTTTAAGGTAAGAGTGTGGATGTGTGATACAGCCAGTAACGACCCAGACTTAGTATGCTAAACAAGTATTATTTACATATATACATATTTACAAGCACAAAGCTGAAATAAACAACAGACCGCACATAGCAGCACGAAGCAGAATATACTCCCCCCTCAAGGCAAAGGCAAAAGAATGAATGAGCTCTCCAGCATCATCATCGGGAGAGAGTGCTGGCGCCCTCTTATGGCGAACCAGCCAAAGTCCTTAAAAGTATATTGCATCTATAAAGGTACAAACTACAATTGGTAGTTTACATACATGGCAACCCCAAATACTGGTGAGTACCATGTACTAACATTATACACCGGACCAGATTATCTCCGGGACTGCCTTCTGCCGCACGAATCCCAGCGACCAGTTAGGTCCCACAGAGTGGGTCTTCTCTGGGTCCCGTCAACTAAACAATGTTGCTTGGCGGGACCCAGGGGAAGAGCCTTCTCTGTGGTGGCCCCGGCCCTCTGGAACCAACTCCCCCCAGAAATTAGAATTGCCCCCACCCTCCTTGCCTTTCGTAAGTTACTTAAAACCCACCTTTGCCATCAGGCATGGGGGAATTGAGATACACTTCCTCCTAGGCCTTTACAATTTTATGCATGGTATGTCTGTATGGATGTTTGGTTTTTATATTAATGGAGTTTTTAATCGTTTTTAGTATTGGATTATTATTGTATACTGTTTTATTATTGTTGTTAGCCGCCCCGAGTCTCCGGAGAGGGGCGGCATACAAATCCAATAAATAATAATAATAATATATTGTAAAAACCCAACTAGTTATACACACAGTACTAACAGTACGGAATGACAACGTTGCTTCGGTTATTGTTCTCGTCAATGTCTGTTACAGAGGAGCTCCTGTAGGGTCTTTTTTGACATTTGATGAAGGCCCCCTTGGGGTAGCCGCACGTTCTGAGGGCTTCCTTGATTGGTATAAAAACCGAACAAACGAATCTGTGTTTTCGCTCTTCCAGTTTCGAACAGCTCTGCATTAATTTCGCCAACGAGAACCTGCAGCAATTCTTCGTCCGTCACGTCTTCAAACTGGAGCAGGAAGAGTACAACCTGGAGAACATCAACTGGCAGCACATCGAATTCACGGACAACCAGGACGCTCTCGATATGATCGCCATCAAACCGATGAATTTAATCTCTCTCATCGACGAGGAAAGCAAATTCCCCAAGGTCGGTGTTTGGCCAAATTGGCCAAGTTTTCCGTCTCGGGCATACTGGTAGCGGCAGCTGCTGGTGGTTCAGAGAACCGGTTAGCGGTGGCAGTGCAAGGCTCCGCCCACCTGCCTGGATGCCACCATTTTATTTATTTAACCCTATGCGTATGCGCAAAGCATAGATTTAGACCAGATTATTTATGGGACCACCTTCTACCACATAAATCCCAGTGGCCGGTTAGGTCTCACAGGGTCAGCCATTTAATTTAATTTAATTTAATTTAGTTTAGTTTAGTTTAGTTTAGTTTAGTTTAGTTTAGTTTAGTTTAGTTATTTAATTTAATTTAATTTAATTTAATTTAATTTAATTTTTAATTTTTTAGTCAAACAATTATAGGGTGGTAATTTGTACAAATAAAACATTAGATAAGTAATGATAAAAAGTAACAAAAGAAGACAATAGGATAGGGACAGTAGGCACAGTGGTGCGCTTATGCACGCCCCTTACAAACCTCTTAAAAGGGGGGAGAGGTCAATTGTAGATAGTCTCAGGCTAAAGGTTTTGGGATTAGGAGTAGAAGCCACAGAATCAGGTAGTGCATTCCAGGCATTGATTACTCTGTTGCTGAAGTCGTATTTTTTGCAGTCAAGTTTGTTTGAGGTCCTGTCAACCAGACAATGTCACTTAGCGGGGCCTAGGGGAAGAGCCTCCTCTGTGGGGGGCCCAGCCCTCTGGAATCAGCTCCTCCCAGAGATTCGTACAACTGCCCCCACCCTCTTTGCCTTCCGCAAGAGTCCTAAGACTCACCTATGTCGCCAGGCCTGGGGCAATTAGATCTTGCCCCCTGACCAATAAATGTGATACATGGTGTGATTGGATTGTCTGATTGAGTAACATATAGGGTTTTTAGCTGTAGTTAGATGACCCTTCTGGCCTCTTCCAACTCTATCATTCATGGCCGGCTGAAGAATTCTGGGAGTTGAAGTCCACAAGTCTTAAAGTGGCCAGAGTTGGAGAGCCCTGACTTAGATGACCCTTCTGGCCTCTTCCAACTCTATCATTCATGGCCGGCTGAGGAATTCTGGGAGTTGAAGTCCACAAGTCTTAAACATTGCCAAGTTTGAAGGCTTTTGTTCTGGACCATAGAAACCCTAATTCCCGTTTTTAACTGATGCAGGGAACAGATGCCACCATGCTCCACAAGTTGAATTCTCAACACAAGCTGAACATCAATTACATCCCGCCGAAAAACAACCATGACACTCACTTTGGCATCAACCATTTTGCCGGCGTTGTCTACTATGAAACAAAAGGTAACATTCTAGGGCAGTGATGGCGAAGCTATGGCACGGGTGCGAGAGGTGACCCATGGAGCCACATCTACTGGCACACGAGCCATTGCCCTAGTTCAGCTCCAACATTTATTTATTTTATTTATTTATTTTGTCCAATACACAATAATCCACAATGAAGGTAATAAAGGACACCTTCGAGGAAATAGAATTAGAGAAAGAATAGACGAGAACATATAGGATAAAATAAATCAATGAGAAAATAGAAGAAAGATACAGTATAGGGATAGAAGAGAAGAGATATGGGATATAGGAGAGACAATAGGACAGGGGTCGGAAGGCACTCTGGTGCACTTATACACGCCCCTTACTGACCTCTAAGGAATCTGGAGAGGTCAACAGTGGACAGTCTAAGGGTAAAACGTTGGGGGGTTAGGGGATGACACTATGGAATCCGGTAATGAGTTCCACGCTTCAACAACTCGATTACTAAAGTCGTATTTTTTACAGTCAAGTTTGGAGCAGTTAATATTGAGCTTGAATCTGTTATGTGCTCTTGTGTTGTTGTGGTTGAAGCTGAAGTAGTCGTTGTGTGTGCTAGCCAGCTGATTTTTGTCTCACAGAGAGCTCTGGGAGGGCATTTTTGGCTTCCAGAGAGCCTCCAGGGGGATGGGGGAGGATGTTTTTACCCTCCTCTGACTCCAGGGAAGCTTTTGGAGCCTGGGAAGGGTGAAACACAAGCCTATTGGGCGAACTACAAGTTGGAAAACAGCCTGTTCCTGGCCTTCAGGATGCCTCCAGGGGTCGGGAGAAACTGTTTTTGTCCTGCCCAGACATTGAATTAGGGTTATGGGTTCTCATGCGTGCACTACAGAGCACGCTCACACTCTTTTGGCCCGAGGGGAAAAAAGTTCGCCATCATGGTTCTAGGGTTTGGAACCAAACCTCCATTGGAGCAGGGCTGGGAGAACACTGGCCTAGGGTACCAAGATTTATTTTATTTATTTATTTATTTTGTCCAATACACAATGAGGGTTTTAGTGGGTATATATCAATATACACATAGTAAAATACATGATGAAGGTTATAGAGGAGATACTCATAGTAAAATATATGTAAGAAAGAATAGGAGAGAAGATATAGGAATAAAACATATCAATGAAAGAGTAGAAGAAGAGATATAGGAATAGAAGAAAGGTATAGGAGATATAGGAGAGCAATAGGACAGGGGACGGAAGGAGCTCTAGTGCACTTGTACTCGCCCCTTACTGACCTCTTAGGAATCTGGATAGGTCAACCGTAGATAATCTAAGGGGTAAAGTGTTGGGGGTGTGGGGATGACACTATGGAGTCTGATAATGAGTTCCACACTTCGACAACTCGGTTACTGAAGTCACATCCAACTCAGAATCTGTGACTAACTGAGCTGGTCATGGACCACTCGCAACACCTTCCAGCTGTATTCGGATTGAGATTGATTGATTGACAGATTGATTTCCTGTACAAAAGTTATATTTCTTTCAACTGGTTTCTCTCCCCAGGGTTCCTGGAGAAAAACAGAGACACCCTCCACGGGGATATTATCCAACTGGTCCATTCTTCCAGGAACAAATTCATCAAGCAGATTTTCCAGGCTGATGTAGCCATGGTAAAGTATCCCTAACAGGCAGGGCGGTGGGGGAAGCGGAGGGTAAGTGGGGAGCCAATCTGCTCTTCAGAGAGACAGACCCCCTTGTTGTTCGTGGAACTCGGTCACCGCAAATTTAAGGTATCTTGCTGGATCTAGTCCAGGGGTGTCAAACTTGGTTTCCTGGAGGGCTACATCAGGGTCATGTTTGACCTCGGGGATCGAGGGGTGGACCGGGGGGCATGGCCAGTTCGATGTCACTCATGTCAGGGGTACCTGTGGTGGCCAAATGCTAAGGCAGGACTTCCCCTCAGGCCTTCCCTCACTCTCATTAATATTTCTCTCCTTCCTTCCCTTGTTCCTTCCTTCTTTCCTTCCTTCCTTCCTTCTTTATGCATTCTCCTTCCTTCCTTCTTTCCTTCACGCATTCTCCTTCCTTCCTTCCTTCCTTCCTTCCTTCTTTACGTATTCTCCTTCCTTCCTTCCTTCCTAAAAACATAGAAACATAAAAGATTGACGGCAGAAAAAGACCTCATGGTCCATGTAGTCTGCCTTTATACTATTTCCTGTATTTTATCTTAGGATGGATATATGTTTATCCCAGGCATGTTTAAATTCAGTTACTGTGGATTCACCAACCACGTCTGCTGGAAGTTTGTTCCAAGGATCTACTACTCTTTCAGTAAAATAATATTTTCTCATGTTACTTCTAACCTTCCTTCCTTCCTTCCTTCCTTCCTTCCTTCCTTCCTTCCTTCCTACCTTCCTTCCTTCCCCATTCTCCTTCCTTCCTTCCTTCCTTCCTTCCTTCTTCACCCATTCTCCTTCCTTCCTTCCTTCCTTCCTTCCTTCCTTCCTTCCTTCCTTCCTTCCTTCCTTCCTTCCACCCGCCTGCCTGCCAGTCACCAAGGGGTGATAGAGGGGCCCATACCAGCAAGAACCCATTACTGGAAACCAGTTGGGAACCGTTCCTCCACATGGTCAACTTCTGCCTTGATTTCTATTTAAGTGCCCATCTTTTTCAATCAACGGTGAAAAATCCTAATTCTTCCTGCTTAGTTTTTATTTTCCCCTCTATTCTCTCTCTCTCTCTTGTGTCTTTCTTGGTGGTTTCATTTTCCCTTTCTTCTCCTGTAGTTTCTCTGTGGCTGTCCGTCTTCTACATTTGCCCAGTCGCCAGCCTCCACTTTGAAGGTAACATGAGTTCTACAGATCTTCCCCTGGGGGAGGTTTGGCTTTGCCCACTTTTGCTGGACCATTGCTTTTCCTCCGGTTCTTCTCAAGTAAAGAACTGAGGGTGCTGTTTAGTTGGGTCATCATGAGATGCCTGCAAGAAACCCACTAAGTTCAGACCCCACAGCCGTCCTCCTCCTCCTCCTCTTCTTCCTCTTCCTCCTGTTCCTTCTCCTCTCCTCCTCCTCCTCCTCCTCTTCTTCCTCCTCCTCCTCCTTTTCCCCTTTGTCATCCTCCTCTTCTTCCTCCTCCTCCTCCTTTTCTACCTCCTCCTTCTCCTCCTCTTCTTCCTCCTCCTCTTCCTCCTGTTCCTTTTCCCCTTCCTCCTCCTCCTCTTCTTCCTCCTCCTCCTCCTCTTCCTCCTCTTCCTCCTCCTCCTTTTCCCCTTCATCATCCTCTTCTTCCTCCTCCTTTTCCTCCTCCTCTTCCTCCTCTTCCTCCTGTTCCTTCTCCTCTTCCTCTTCCTCCTCCTTTTCCCCTTCCTCTTCCTCTTCCTCCTCTTCCTCCTCCTCCTCTTCTTCTTTCTCCTCCTCTTCCTCTTCCTCCTCCTCCTTTTCTACCTCCTCCTTCTCCTCCTCCTCTTCTTCCTCCTCTTCTTCCTCCTCTTCCTCCTCTTCCTCCTGTTCCTTCTCCTCTCCTCCTCCTCTTCCTCCTCCTCCTTTTCCCCCTCGTCCTCCTCTTCTTCCTCTTCCTCCTCCTCCTCTTCTTCTTTCTCCTCCTCTTCTTCCTCTTCTTCCTCCTCCTCCTTTTCTACTTCCTCCCCCTCCTCCTCTTCCTCTTTCCATCCTCCTCTTCACAATCATCATCCCTTCAACCTAGTTGGGTACTGAAACGTCTGCAAGAAAAACAACCCAGCTCAAAGACCCCCAAGCACCAAAAGACCCCACACGTCCCCAATTTCTTGACATGTTTTGTGAAATTCTTGGCTATGGATGAAACATGTAAGAGTGATACCCACTGTTGTTGGGGAACTTGGCACCTAGTCCAACAATTTCACAAAACATATCAAGAAATTGGGAACTTGTGGGGTTTTTTGGTGCTTGGGGTCCCTACATTTGGTTGTTTTCTTGCATTCAATGGCCAGGTCGCAATATTTTGTAATTTTCCTGTTGTTGTTGTTGTTTGTTTGTTTATTAATTGGATTTATATGCTGCCCCTCTCCGAAGACTCGAGGTGGCATATAAATCCAAATAACAACAACATAAGTGCACTAGAGTGCCTTCCGTCCCCTGTCCTATTGCTCTCCTACATCTCCTATACCTTTCTTCTATTCCTATATCTCTTCTTCTATTCTTTCATTGATATGTTCTATTACTATACCTTCTCTTCTATTCTTTCTTAGATATATTTTACTATGAGCATCTCCTCTATAACCTTCATCATGTATTTTGCTATGTGTATATCCACTAAAACCCTCATTGTGTATTGGACAAAACCAATCAATCAATCAGTAAAATAAAAAAAAAATAAAACAACGACAATAAAGACCTTGATGCTGTTTCTGAGTGGTCTAACACATGGCAACTCCAAATCTCAACTAGCAAATGCTCTGTCCTACAGATTGGGAAGAAGAATCTGAACTCCAAACACGAACTGAATAATCAAATTATCACAGATAACCCCCACTCGGTTAAAGACCTTGGTATACTAATAACAAAAGATTTAAATGCCAAAGCCCCCTGCAACAACATAGCCAAGAAGGCTTCAAGAGTTGTAAACCTAATCCTACGTAGCTTCTGCTCTGGCAATCTCACACTACTTACCAGAGCTTACAAAACCTTCGCCAGACCCATCCTCGAATACAGCTCATCTGTTTGGAACCCATATCGCATCTCAGACATTAACACCCTTGAAAATGTCCAAAGATGCTTCACCAGAAGAGCCCTTCACTCCTCCACTCGAAATAGAAGACCCTATGAGACTAGACTTTCAATCCTGGGCATAGAAAGTTTAGAACTACGGCGCCTTAAACAAGATCTAAGTATTGCCCACAAGATCATATGCTGCAACGTCCTGCCTGTCAGCGACTACTTCAGCTTCAACCACAACAACACAAGAGCACACAACAGATTTAAACTTAATATTAACCATTCCAAACTTGACTGTAAAAAATATGACTTCAGTAACCGAGTTGTCGAAGCATGGAACTCATTGCCGGACTCCCTAGTGTCATCCCCAAACCCCCAACACTTTACCCTTAGATTATCTACGGTTGACCTCTCCAGATTCCTAAGAGGTCAGTAAGGGGCGAGTGCAAGTGCACTAGAGTGCCTTCCGTCCCCTGTCCTATTGCTCTCCTATATCACCTATTCCTTTCTGCTATTCCTATATCTCTTCTTCTATTCTTTCATTGATATGTTCTATTGCTATACCTTCTTTTCTATTATTTCTTAGATATATTTTACTATGAGTATCTACTCTATAACCTTCATCATGTATTTTACTATGTGTACATAGATATATACCCACTAAACCCCTTATTGTGTATTGGATTAACTAAGTAAGTAAGTAAGTAAGTAAGTAAGTAAGTAAGTAAGTAAGTAAGTAAATAAATAAATAAATAAATAAACAAACAAACAAATAAATAAATAAATAAATACCTTTCTTCTATTCCTATATCTCTTTTTCTATTCTTTCATTGATATGTTCTATTACTATACCTTCTTTTCTATTCTTTCTTAGATATATTTTACTATGAGTATCTCCTCTATAACCTTCATCATGTATTTTACTATGTGTATATAGATATATACCCACTAAACCCCTCATTGTGTATTGGACAAAAGAAATAAATAAATAAAATAATGATGATGATGCTGTGTAATCCTCTTCCATCCTAAAAGGCCCACTTAAATGGTCAAGGTGTCAGAAATATCTTGGGCAACTTCCAGATAAAATAAAATATAAAGAGCCACAGCATAAGTTTTTTTCCTTCAACCGGCAGGCACTTTAAGCCAGTGTTTCCCAACCTTGGCATCTTGAAGAGATCTGGACTTCAACTCCCAGAATTCCCCAGCCAGCATTCGCTGGCTGGGGAATTCTGGGAGTTGAAGTCCAGATCTCTTCAAGTTGCCAAGGTTGGGACACTGCCTTAGACGATGGGAAAACCGGAGCCCAGCGAGGCTGGAGACATTTCCTGTGTTGAGAGCCCTCCCCGCCCGCCCGAGGGGGGAAACGTCCAGCCGCTGCTGCTGTTATCTTTTCATTTCCTGACATTGATCCGTGCCCGATCCCGCTCTTCTCTCCAGGGGGCAGAGACCAGGAAGCGGTCCCCGACGCTGAGCAGCCAGTTCAAGCGCTCGCTGGAGCTCCTGATGCGCACCCTGGGGGTCTGCCAGCCCTTCTTCGTCCGGTGCATCAAGCCCAACGAGTACAAGAGGCCCATGGTGAGGGGGAGAGCGGGGTACAGGGGGGCACTGAGCCGGCTCAGAGGGCTCTTCTGGGAGGGAGGGTCCGAATGAGGCAGGCAAGAGGGTGGGAGCCTTGGCGTTTGCGGTCCTGGAAGTGTACGGTGTGCTGCACTGAAATGTTAGGGGTTTGGTTTTCTTGTGTTTTGGTTTTTCTCCTTTCATTTCGTTCTTTCTTTCCCCCCCTTCTCTCCTCCCCTTTCTTCTTTTCCTTCTTCCTTCTCTCTTCCACCTTTTCCTTTCCGTTCCTTACTTTACTTTCTCCCTCTTTCCTTTCCTTTCCTTTCTCATTTCCTCTGTCCTTTCCTCTCCTCTACCTTCCCCTCTTTTCTCCTCTTTCCTTTCCTCCTTTCCTTTCTTTACCTTACCTTACTTGACTTGACTTGACTTTCTCCCTCTTTCCTTTCCTTACTTTACTTTCTCACCCTTTTCTTTCCTTCCTTTCCTTTCTCCCTCTTTCCTTTCCTTTCTTTCCTTTCTCCCTCTTTCCTTCCCTTTCTTTCCTTTCCTTTCTTTCCTTTCTCCCTCTTTCCTTTCCTTACTTTCCTTTCTCCCTCTTTCCTTTCCTTACTTTCCTTTCTCCCTCTTTCTCCTTTCTCCCTCTTTCCTTTCCTTTCTCATTTCCTCTGTCCTTTCCTCTCCTCTACCTTCCTCTCTCCTCTCCTCTTCTTTTCTCTTTCTTTTCCTCCTTTTCTTCGTATACCTTACCTAACCTGACTTGACTTTCACCCCCTTTCCTTTCCTTTCTTCCTCTCCTCTTCCTCCTTCCCTTTCCTTTCTTCCTCTTCCCTTCCTCCTTTCCTTTCCTTCCTTTTTCCCACTCTTCTCTTTCTTCTAATCTCTCTCTTCACCTTCTCCTATTCTTTCTCTTTACTTTCCTTCCATCCTCCCTGTTTTCCTTTTCTACAAAACAGCCAATGAGATCCATTCCGCTTATTTATTCATTGCACTTACTAATCCATCAGATTTACCTAGCCACCACTGCCCAAACTTCAGAGTAGATTGTAGAACTGGAGTCTGTTATTCAGAACTCATAGAGAGATTTAGCGATGGTGCCTTGAGATATATAGAAACATAGAAACATAGAAGTCTGACGGCAGAAAAAGACCTCATGGTCCATCTAGTCTGCCCTTATACTATTTCCTGTATTTTATCTTACAATGGATATATGTTTATCCCAGGCATGTTTCAATTCAGTTACTGTGGATTTATCTACCACGTCTGCTGGAAGTTTGTTCCAAGGATCTACTACTCTTTCAGTAAAATAATATTTTCTCACGTTGCTTTTGATCTTTCCCCCGACTAACTTCAGATTGTGTCCCCTTGTTTTATGTGTGTTTTCCTGGGAGGGAGGGCCATGTTCCTTTTTAGGAGCAGAATATTTTTTAGCAAACATCTCAAAGATGAGCTGCAAAAAATTCAAATGTCAAAGGAGGCAGCAAAGAGAGATAAGTTTTCTCTGTCTCTTTACTGCCGTCTAAGTGGTTGCCCGTAAATATGCAGATTTGAAATTTGTCATCAGGCGATTTCTTTATTATCGAGCCGGGGAACCAATGTCCCCTTATGACTTGTGAACTTCAACTCTTAGGAATTTTAGGAGTTGAAATCCACGTTATAAAAGTACCAGCTGCTTCTTAATTGCACCTCTGGATTCAGCCCACCAATTCCCCCCACCTACTTTTGATTTTGATTTGATTTTGATTTTATTGGATTTGTATGCCGCCCCTCTCCATAGACTCGGGGCGGCTAACAACAATAGTAAACAGCATATGACAATCCAATTTTAAAACAATTAAAAACCCTTATTGTAAAACCAAACATACATACAGACATACCATGCATAAAATTGTGAAGGCCCAGGGTGAAAGAGTATCTCAATTCCCCCATGCCTGGCGGCAGAGGTGGGTTTTAAGAAGCTTGCGAAAGGCAAGGAGGGTGGGAGCAATTCTAATCTCTGGGGGGAGTTGGTTCCAGAGGGCCGGGGCCGCCACAGAGAAGGCTCTTCCCCTGGGTCCCGCCAAGCGACATTGTTTTGTTGACGGGACCCGGAGAAGACCCACTCTGTGGGACCTAACTGGTCGCTGGGATTCGTGCAGCAGAAGGCGGTCCCTGAGATAGTCTGGTACTTCTTTGTTGGATTGTGTAACATCCATAATTCCCATCTCGCAGAGCCTTTGGCCATGAAATGGGAAAATTGGCTGGGTCAGTAAAAATTAAAGCAAAAACAATTCTTTGGAAAAGTTGAAACTTCTGTGAGCAAGTGCTAAGAAGGGCAGGAAGCAGAGTTTCAGGAAATCAAAATAAAGAGTGGAAAATATCTGTTTCTCACAGAACGGCATTGCATGGAAGGGGGATATATCACTCTGTGTTAATACAGAGGAAACAGGTTTTTAAAATTATCATCATCAACAACATCATCATCATCATCGAAACGTAGAAGATTGATGGCAGAAAAAGACCTCCTGGTCCATCTGGTCTGCCCTTATATTATTTCCTGTATTTTATCTTAGGATGGATCTAGGTTTATCCCAGGCATGTTTCAATTCAGTGACTGAGGATTTACCAACCACATCTGCTGGAAGTTTGTTCCAAGCATCTACTACTCTTTCAGTAAAATACTATTTTCTCATGTTGCTTCTGATCTTTTCCCCAACTAACCTCAGATTGTGCCCCCTTGTTCTTGTGTTCACTTTCCTATTAAAAACACTTCCCTCCTGGACCTTATTTAACCCTTTAACACATTTAAATGTTTCCATCATGTTCTCCCCTTTCCCTTCTGTCCTCCAGACTCTACAGATTGAGTTCATTAAGTCTTTCTTGATACGTTTTATGCTTAAGACTTTCCACCATTTTTGTCGCCCGTCTTTGGACCCGTTCAATTTGATCCATATCTTTTTGTAGGTGAGGTCTCCAGAACTGGACACAGTATTATTCCAAATGTGGTCTCACCAGCGCTCTATACAGCGGGATCACAATCTCCCTCTTCCTGCTTGTTATACCTCTAGCTATGCAGCCAAGCATCCTACTTGCTTTCCCTACTGCCCGACCGCACTGCTCACCCATTTGGAGACTGTCAAAAATCACAACCCCTAAATCCTTCTCTTCTGAAGTTTTTGCTAACACAGAACTGCCCATGCAATACTCCGATTGAGGATTCCTTTTCCCCAAGGTTTAATCTTGAGAAAATTAAATGCCACTTCTTTTTCTCTTTGAAGTTATTTGACCGGGAACTCTGCGTCCGTCAGCTGAGATATTCCGGGATGATGGAAACCATCCGAATCCGCAGGGCTGGCTATCCGATCCGGTACACCTTTGTGGAATTTGTCGACAGATACCGAGTCCTCATGCCGGGGGTAAAACCCGCCTACAAACAGGTAAAGGCGAATAATCACATTGAAACAAAACCACAATTCCTTGTCAGCTGTCGCTATCGGTAGTCCCTGACTTACGACCACAACTGAGCTCAAAATTTCTGTTGCTAAATGAGACAGTTGTTAAATCAGTTTTGCCCCTTTGACTTTTCTTGCCACTGTCGTTTAGCGAAGCACTGCAGTTGTTAAGTGAGTCACTGGGTTGTTGAGTGAATCTGGCTTCCGCATTTTTTTTTAAATTTGCAAATAGAAAAACAATATAATTCAAAAAGAATAATAAACGACTATTACAAACATGTAATTAAGAGGAAGGAAAGAAAGGGTAGGGAGGAGAGAAAAAAAAGGAAAAACCTAGCAAAAGAAAAGAAACGAGAAACGAGAAAGATGGACAGAGAGACAAAAAGAGAGAAAAGAAAATAGAAGAAAAAGGAAAAAGGAAAAAGAAGTAGAAAAAGAAAGGAAAGTGGTTACATAGTACAGTACGCCATTTCCATTTTGTTTGCATTCCTGGTGAATCAAAAAGCAATATATCTCCTTATTGCTTTATCTAATCCATATATCAATTGTATTATATATTGATAACTATAAATAACACAATAAAAATGTAAACAATTGGCTTCCGCATTTTTAATAATACTAATAATAACCAGGTTGTGAAATAAGCCCACTGCAACAATATCGCCAAAAAGGCTTCTAGAGTTGTTAACCTGATCCTACGTAACTTCTGCTCCAGCAATCTCACACTACTCACAAGAGCCTACAGAACTTTTGCCAGACCCATCCTTGAATACAGCCTATCTGTCTGGAACCCATACCACATCTCGGACATCAACACCCTTGAAAACGTCCAAAGATACTTCACCAGAAGAGCCCTTCACGCCTCCACTCGAAACAGAATATCCTACGAAAATAGACTAACAATCCTGGGTCTAGAAAACTTAGAACTACGGTGCCTAAAACATGATTTAAGTATTGCCCACAAGATCATATGCTGCAACGTCCTACCGGTCAATGACTACTTCAGCTTCAACCACAATAACACAAGAGCACGCAACAGATTCAAACTTAATATCAACCGCTCCAAACTTGACTGTAAAAAATATGACTTTAACAATCGAGTTGTCGAAGCGTGGAACTCATTACCGGACTCAGTAGTGTCAACCCCTAACCCCCAACATTTCTCCCTTAGACTCTCCACGATTGACCTCTCCAGGTTCCTTAGAGGTCAGAAGGGGCGTACGTAAGTGCACTAGTGTGCCTTTCGTCCCCTGTCCAATTGTCTTTCCTTTATCTCATATATCATATATATTTTCTTCCTTTCATAGATCTCCTCTATTTTTACATATTATCTTTATATATATTACTTCATGTCTATTCTCTTCCGTATGTATTGTGTATTGGACAAATGAATAAATAAATAAAATAAAAATAAATAAATTTACTTAAGTACCGCCTTGCTTAGCAGTACAAATTCTAGCACCGGTTGAGGTTGTAAATCAAGGACGAGAGCTATGTGCTCATAGATTCATACTGTTGGAAGGTTCCCCCAGGGGTCATCTAGTCAACCCTCCCTGCTTGGTGCAAAGCTTTGAAATCCGTCCACTGGTTTCCTTTTCTTTTTTAGGGAAATCTCCATGGAACATGCCAGCACATCGCTGAAGCCGTGCTGGGCAAAGATGATGATTGGCAGATTGGCAAGACAAAAATCTTCTTAAAGGTATGTTTGGAAGGTTATTTCGAAACCCAATGGAGTTTTCTGGAAGCAGAAGAGGGGAATAAGAGCCCCCGAATAACAGAGTTGGAAGGGACCTTGGGGGTCCTCTAGTCCAACTTCCCTGCTCAGGCGAGAAGCCCTACACCACTCCAGACAAACGCCTGTCCAATCTCTTCTTTAAAGAGCCCCAGTGATGGAACAACCACAACTTCTGGTGGCAAGTAGTTCCACTGGTTAATTGTTCTATTCTGCAAATGAGTCGCAGCTGTGGATTTTGGAGAATGGTGATTTTTTTTAACCGGCATTACAACAATACTGAAAAACGTTTGCCTGTCAGGAGGTCTCAAAAGGCCATTACATGACCCCCCACCCCCTGGAACACCACGACCATCATAAATATGAGTCAGTTGCCAAGCGTCTGATTTTGATGTTCTGTTCTATTCTATTCTAATTCTGTTCTATTCTATTCCATTCCATTCCTTATTCCTTATTCTGTTCCACTCCATTCCTTATTCTGTTCCATCCCATTCAATCCCTTATTCTTTTCCATTCCATTCCTTATTCTGTTCCACTCCATTCAATCCCTTATTCTTTTCCATCCCATTCTTTATTCTGTTCCATTCCATTCCATTCCTTAT
Source organism: Erythrolamprus reginae (assembly GCF_031021105.1). Taxonomy (NCBI): domain Eukaryota; kingdom Metazoa; phylum Chordata; class Lepidosauria; order Squamata; family Dipsadidae; genus Erythrolamprus; species Erythrolamprus reginae. The sequence goes on along the minus strand of NC_091953.1, from coordinate 3,656,776 downwards.
TCTGTTCTGTTCCGTTTAATTCCTTATCCTATTCAGTTCCATTCTGTTTGTTCCATTCCATTATATTCCATTCTTTATTGTGTTCCATTTGATTCCATTCCTTATTCTGTTCCCTTCCATTCCTTATTCTGTTCCATTCTGCTCCATTCCTTATTCTGCTCCATTCCTTATTCTGCTCCATTCCATTCCTTATTCTGTTCTGTTCCGTTTCATTCCTTATCCTATTCCGTTCCATTCTGTTTGTTCCATTCCATTCTATTCCATTCTTTATTCTGTTCCATTCGATTCCATTCCTTATTCTGTTCCCTTCCATTCCATTCTTTATTACGTTCCGTTCCATTCCTTATTTTATTTTATTATTTTATTTTATTTTATTTATTTTTATTTATTTTTAATTTTTTATTTATTTATTTATTTATTTATTTATTTATTTATTTATATTTGTCATACAAGTATAGAATTATAGTTTGTATTCACATAACAAACTATAAAGAGGTGATAACAAGGATAATAGGACAATAGTGTGCTTATGGACGCCCCTTCCAGACCTCTTAGAAAAGGAGAGAGGTCAACAGTAGATAATTTAAGGCTGAAGATCTTGGGGTTAGGAGAAAAAACAACAGCGTTAGGTAGTGAATTCCAGGCATTGATCACTCGGTTGCTGAAGTCATATTTTCTGCAGTCAAGTTTGGAGCGATTTACATTGAGTTTGTATCTATTACGTGCTCTTGTGTTGCTGTTGTTGAAGGTGAAGTAGTCACTAACAGGAAGAAAGTTATGGTGTATGATCTTATGAACAACAGTTAAATCAGTTCGGAGGCGACGTAGTTGTAGTTCCTTATTCTATTCTGTTCCCTTCCAATTCCTATTTCACAGAATGGAACTTTGCTTCATTTTGAAATCCTTCCTTTACCTTATGTTCAGCTGTGGAAAGTTCTTCCTTTTCCAGAAAGTGTTATCAAGCGTTGTTCAGTTGTGTGAGCAGGAAGTTTGGAAATCTGCGGGCCCGAAAGGTCAACTTAGATAGTTGGCTCACATCCTGAAAAGGGGATTTTATTTTCAGCCATCCCGGAGAAGAATTCTGCCAGGACAAGACAAGGAAAAAATAACTTGAGCCGCCCCGAGTCTACGGAGAGGGGCAGCATACAAATCTAATAAATAATAATAATAATAATAATAATAATAACAACAACAACAACAACAACAACAACAACTTCAAGTACAGGTAGTTACAGAGCACTGCGCACCAAGATAACTAGACACAAGAACAGTTTTCCCCCCGAACGCCATCACTCTGCTAAACAAATAATTCCCTCAACACTGTCAGACTTTCTACTAAATCTGCACTTCTATTCTACTAGTTTTTCTCATCATTCCTTTCACCCATCTCCTCCCACTTAGGACTGTACCACTGTAACTTGTTGCTTGTATCCTAAAATTTTAATTAATATTGATTGTTTCTTCATTGCTTATTTGACCCCTATGACCATCATTAAGCGTTGTACCACATGATTCTTGACAAATGTCTCTTTTTCTTTTACGTACACTAAGAGCATCTGCACCAAAGACAAATTCCTTGTGTGTCCAATCACACTTGGCCAATAAAGAATTCTATTCTATTCTATATTTTCTTTTCTACTCTACTCTACTCTATTCTGCCTTCAACAGTTCATTTAGTGACAGTCTAAAGTTGCAAGGACACTTGAAAAAGTGACTTATGACCATTGTTCACACTTATGACCGTTGCTGTCAAGGTTCCAGGTAGCATCCAAGCTACATTAGAGTCTTAAGTCAAAGTACTCTTCAAAGTTCCAATTTATTTCTGGAGCTGTCCGGGCACCTAATGATCTCCATTTATAATTTTCCCAGCTGGCTTTCCACAAGCCAAATCAATGGAAGAAATCAGATTCATTTAAGGACCTCATGACTCCTTTAACAACTGCAGTAACTCCCTTAAGAGCTGACATAAACGTAAATATGGGGCTCAGTTTTGGCTGTAAGCCGAGGACTGCCTGAAAGGTCTCTTTTACATTCCTCTCTGATTTCGAAATACAGTATACCCTGTTTCCCCAAAAATAAGACGTACCCCAAAAGTAAGGCATGTCAGAGGTTTTGCAGAATTTGCTAATATAAGGCACCCCCCGAAAATAAGGTGTAGTCAATTTTACATACGATACGGTGGAAAAACATACGGTACCATTCAAAGCTGTTCATAGCGGTACCGTAATAATGTGGCGTCCCCTGCTGGCCCCTTCCATCGCTTTGTACCATCCAGTACAGCAGACACAGTCTGCTGCTGTCTCACCGCCATTACAGTCTCCACTACAGTGCGTAGACTGTAGTTCCTCTGGTGGCCGGAAGCTGCAATAGCGGGAGTATACTGTTGTACCATATAAGTGCCGTCGTTTGTGTGTGGAGGTGCCATACTGACAGGTACCGTACTGTAATCAGTGTACCGTACGGTACACTTTCTTTGGGGGTGTCAGCTTTTCTGCCTGTGAATTTGTCTTATTTGAGAAATATAAGGCACCCCCCGAAAATAAGACGTAGCACAACATTTGGAGCAAAAATTAATATAAGACAGTGTCTTATTTTCGGGGAAACACGGTAGAATGATTTTGTGTCTGTGATGACTTCAAGCCATCTTTGCTGCCCTTCAGCTAGGATCTAATCCTAATTAACCCATGGCTATACAGTGTTCCCTCGATTTTCGCGGGGGATGCGTTCCAAGACTGCCCACGAAAGTCGAATTTCCGCGAAGTAGAGATGCGGAAGTAAATACACTATTTTTGGCTATGAACAGTATCACAAGCCTTCCCTTAACACTTTAAACCCCTAAACTCCAATTTCCCATTCCTTTAGCAACCATTTAGATCATTACTGACCATGTTTATTTATTAAAGTTTAAAAAAATATATTTATTAAAGTCGGATGAAAGTTTGGCGATAACATGTGATGTCATTGGGCGGGAAAAACCATGGTATAGGGAAAAAATCCGCAAAGTATTTTTTAATTAATATTTTTGAAAAACCGTAGTATAGACATTTTGCAAAGTTCGAACCCACAGAAATCGAGGGAACACTGTACATATCTTTTTTTCCCCAGGATCACCATGATATGCTGTTAGAAATTGAACGGGACAAAGCCATCACCGACAAGGTTATCCTTATTCAGAAAGTCGTTCGTGGATTTAAAGACAGGTACCTGGGAAGAAGGCTAATATTTCTTGATGTGAAATATAACCTGGGAATTGTTCATTCTGACAGTGGTGGGTAAAGGTTTTCTATTTCCAAGATGTTGGACAACCATTTGTCTCAAGTAGTATAGGGTTTCCTGCCTAAGCAGGGGGTTGGAGTAGAAGACATAGAAACATAGAAGATTGACAGCAGAAACATAGAAGATATTGACAAAATTGAATGAGTCCAAAGACGGGCTACAAGAATGGTGGAAGGTCTTAAGCATAAAACTTATCAGGAAAGACTTCATGAACTCCATCTGTAGAGTCTGGAGGACAGAAGGAAAAGGGGGGACATGATGGAAACATTTAAATATGTTAAAGGGTTCAATAAGGTCCAGGAGGGAAGTGTTTTTAATAGGAAAGTGAACACAAGAACAAGGGGACAAAATCTGAAGTTAGTTGGGGGAAAGATCAAAAGCAACATGAGAAAATATTATTTTACTGAAAGAGCAGTAGATCCTTGGAACAAACTTCCAGCAGACGTGGTTGGTAATTCCACAGGAACTGAATTGAAACATGCCTGGGATAAACATATATCCATCCTAAGATAAAATACAGGAAATAGTATAAGGGCAGACTAGATGGACCATGAGGTCTTTTTCTGCCTTCAGTCTTCTATGTTTCTATGTTTCTATGTTTGTTTCATAAGTCGAGGACTACCTGTATTCGGCCTGCTTGAGGCAGGCGTGGGTGATAACGTCCTTTCAACACGGCAATGGGGAGAAAACAAATTTCTAATTTTGGCCTGAAGTATGTTTGGAGAGGATTTGGGAGTCTGGGAAGGAAGTCAACTTTGTCCTAGTTGAAGTTTGTGATAAGAAACCCTGGATTCCGGAAAACAACAGTCACTAAGAAAAAAAATTCCAGTTTTGTGGAAGGCGGCCGGACAAATCTCTATGTCAGAGGCAAAGGTGGTGGAACCCACCTTTACCACTGGTTCGCATTGCGATGTTTTGCGTGCTCACACTTGGCCGCACGCAGGGGCGGATTCCTATTACTGCCACCACTGGTGTGCTGTGCACGTGTGTCCGAGCATGTACTTGCTTCTGCACATGTGCACAGGGGATGGATGCGCATGAAAGATTTGGATTGGATTTTTTTTTTGCTGCCACGCATGCGCAGTGACCACTACCGGTGTGCCCAGTGATGGCTCTCAAGTGTGACTGTCATTTTTATAATAACTTTTTTTCATGGGGATTCAGTCTTAGAGATAATGTTCGACTTCTTTCTATCGTTTTGTACCTATTTATATTGTATTGACAACTTTTATTTTTATTTATTTATTTATTTTGTCCAATACACAATGAGGGTTTTAGTGGGTATATATCTATATATACATAATAAAATACATGATGAAGGTTATAGAGGAGATACTCATAGTAAAATATATCTAAGAAATAATAGAAAAGAAGATATAGTAACAGAACATATCAATGAAAGAATAGAAGAAGAGATATAGGAATAGAAGAAAGGTATAGGAGATATAGGAGAGCAATAGGACAGGGGACGGAAGGCACTCTAGTGCACTTGTACTCGCCCCTTACTGACCTCTTAGGAATCTGGACAGGTCAACCGTAGATAATCTAAGGGTAAAGTGTTGGGGGTTTGGGGATGACACTATGGAGTCATTCTATTTCGAGTGGAGGAGTGAAGGGCTCTTCTGGTGAAGTATCTTTGGACATTTTCAAGGGTGTTGATGTCTGAGATGCGATATGGGTTCCAAACAGATGAGCTGTATTCAAGGATGGGTCTGGGAAAAGTTTTGCAAGCTCTGGTAAGTAGTGTGAGATTGCCAGAGCAGAAGCTACGTAGGATTAGGTTTACAACTCTTGAAGCCTTCTTGGCTATATTGTTGCAGTGGGCTTTGGCACTTAAATCTTTTGCTATTTGTATCTCATTTAGCCACAGAAATGTGAGGTTTCTTTTGTGGTGGTAAGTCGAGGACTGCCTGGTACTTTACATACCTAATTTGAGGACATGCCAAAATGACCTTTGAAAGGTTGACATTTTTAACTCATTCGAACGACTGTATTTTGGGGGCGAGATTTCATTAATAAGAAACAGCTTCTGTGAATTTTTCTCCGCGATTGCAATGGGATTGCAAAAATTCAAAATTTGCAAGGAGCAAGGAAAGCCAAGTTGGGGGCTGCAGCTGTGAACTTGAAACCTTGTACAATTGCTTTTACAACAATTGTAAAAAAAGAGACCAGCTTTTGATCATGCAAATTGTGGCTATTTTTTAATCACCTTCTTAGAAACATAGAAACATAGAAGTCTGACGGCAGAAAAAGACCTCCTGGTCCATCTAGTCTGCCCTTATACTATTTTCTGTATTTTATCTTAGGATGGATATATGTTTATCCCAGGCATGTTTAAATTCAGTTACTGTGGATTTATCTACCACGTCTGCTGGAAGTTTGTTCCAAGGATCTACTACTCTTTCAGTAAAATAATATTTTCTCACGTTGCTTTTGATCTTTCCCCCAACTAACTTCAGATTGTGTCCCCTTGTTCTTGGGTTCACTTTCCTATTAAAAGCACTTCCCTCCTGGAACTTATTTAACCCTTTAACATATTTAAATGTTTTGATCGTGTCCCCCCTTTTCCTTGTGTCCTCCTTCACTCGAAACAGAATATCCTACGAAAATAGACTAACAATCCTGGGCCTAGAAAGTCTAGAACTACGACGCCTATAACACAATCTGAGTATTGCCCACAAGATCATATGCTGCAATGTCTTACCAGTCAATGGCTACTTCAGCTTCAACCGCAATAACACAAGAGCACGCAATAGATTCAAACTTAATACGTACTGCGCCAAACTTGACTGTAAAAAATATGATTTCAACAACCGAATTATCGAAGCGTGAAACTCATTACCAGACTCAATTGTGTCAACCCCTAACCCTGAACACTTCTCCCTTAGACTCTCCATGATTGACCTCCCCAGGTTCCTAAGAGGCCAGCAAGAGGCGTACATAAGTGCACTGGTGTGCCTTTCGTCCCCTGTCCAATTGTCTTTCCTTTCTTTCACCTATCTTATATATTCTCTTCCTTTCATATATCCTCTCCTCTAAGTTCACTTTCACCCTCTTTTATATTATCACATGTCTATTTTCTTTCTATGTATTTGTGTATGGGACAAATGAATAAATAAAATAAATAAAATAAATAAAATAAATAAAATAAAATAAAATAAATAAAATAAATAAAATAAAATAAATAAAATAAAATAAATAAATAAAATAAATAAAATAAATAAAATAAATAAAATAAATAAAATAAAATACAGATTGAGTTCATTAAGCCTTTCCTGATATGTTTTATGCTTAAGACCTTCCACCATTTCTGTAGCCCATCTTTGGACCCGTTCAATTTGATCCATATCTTTTTGTAGGTGAGGTCTCCAGAACTGAACACAGTATTATTCCAAATGTGGTCTCACCAGCGCTCTATACAGCGGGATCATAATCTCCCTCTTCCTGCTTGCTATACCTCTAGCTATGCAGCCAAGCATCCTACTTGCTTTCCCTACCGCCGTGTTCTTCTGAACTCTTCTGATCCAAAACCAAACAAACTTTGATTCTGCAATTCATGAGTTGACTCTTATTTCTCAAGAACTCTGATGTCAGTGCCTACGTTTTCATTTCCCCGCTTTAAAAGACCAACCACTTATGATTGGATTTTTATTCTTCTCTGAGCTGGGTTGTTTTCCTGCAGACGTTTCCTTCTTGGTATAGGTAACGTCATCCGTTCATTGGGGAGTGAAGTGTTGGTTGCTAAGCAGAAAACAGAGGAGATAAAGATCGTCGCCAAGGACAAACGCATCAAACAATATTGCGATTTTCTTTCCAGATCTCATTTCTTGAAAGTGAGGAATGCAGCGCTCATGATTCAACGGAATTGGAGGGGCCACAATTGTCGACGAAACTACGAGGCTGTAAGTATATTGGAATGTTGACCAATTTGCTCTCCTTGGCTGCCTTCGGCTGTTAACAGATGCTTTTTTACTGCAAACTGGATATAATCTGCATCTGGAGCACTAAGCTATAATCTAACCATCTTGGGTTGCTTCCCCACATTCCATTTTTTGTAATGTGGTGGCTTAGAGCAATGGATTAGAGCAGTGGTCTCCAAACCTGGTAACTTTAAGACTGGTAGACTTCAACTCCCAGAATTCCTCAGCCAAGGAAGGAAGGAAAGGAAGGAAGGAAGGAAGGAAGGAAGGAAGGAAGGAAGGAAGGAAGGAAAATAGGAGAAATTATAGGGCATAAAGATATCCTTTTTTGTATGTGCTTTGAAGTTTTAATGTTTTTTTAATTGTTGTAATGTTTGTTTCTGTTATTATTGTTATATATTATGTTGGATGAGGAATTAGTACCCATATCATGTATATAAACAGTGTTATATCTATGTATACAACCAATATGTACTTGACTAATACATACATATTAAATAAATAAATAAATGAGAAAGAAAGAAAGAAGAAAAAGAAAGGAAGGAAGGAGAGAGGGAGGAATGGAGGGAGAAAAGGAAGGAAAGAAAGGGAGGGAGGGAGGAAGGAGAGAGGGAGGGAGGAATGGAGGGAGAAAAGGAAGGAAAGAAAGGGAGGGAGGGAGAGAGGAAAGAAGGAAGGAAGGAAGGAAGGAAGGAAGAATTCTGGGAGTTGAAGTCCACAAGTCCTAAAATTCCCAAGATTGGAGAGAGCCCTATTCTAAGGAAGCCTCAGGACCAGACCTACAATTACGCTGTCAGCATGGCTGGCAGAGGAATTCTGGGAGTTGAAGTCCACAAATCCTAAAGTTACTAAAATTGATGGCCTCTGCTATGCAATCTTTGCTCTTCCTTCATTGGTCATCTGTGCAGGGATAACCCAGTTTCACATGTTCCCAAATCTGCCTCCCTCTCTTTAGCAATAGCATTTATATAGACTTTTTCAAACTTGGCAACTTTAAGACTGGTGGACTTCAACTCCCAGAATGCAACTGGAAGTTGAAGTCCACCAGTCTTAAAGTTGCCAAGTTTGGGGACCCCTACATTTAGACTGCATTTAGACTTCTCACTGCTTTCAGCCCTCTCTAAGCGGTTTACAGAGAGTCAGCCTCTTGCCCCCAACAATCTGGGTCTTCATTTTACCCCCCTCGGAAGGACGGAAGGCTGAGTCAACCTTGAGCCTACTGAGATTCGATCTGCCAAACTGCTGGCAGCCGGTGATCAGCAGAAGTAGCTTGCAGGACTGCGCCACTGTTTATCTTAACATTCCCGATTCCAGATGAAAATCGGCTTCCTGAGGCTCCAAGCACTTTACCGTTCCCGCAAACTCCACCGGCAGTACCACATGGCTCGACAGCGCATCATCGAATTCCAGGCCCGGTGTCGGGGCTACCTGGTGCGCCGCGCTTTCCGCCATCGCCTTTGGGCGGTCTACACCATCCAGGCCTATGGACGTGGGATGATTGCCCGGCGGCTCTATAAACGGCTGAAGGGAGAGGTAAGACTCGCACGCAGAACCCTCAAAGGTCCAATGAGATCAAAGGGCACATATATTATTGTGAGCCTCCCCAAGTTCTCAGAGAAGGGCAGCATACAAATCTAATAAAATAAATAAATAAATAAATAAATAAATAAATAAATAATAATAATAATAATAATAATGTTTGTTTATTTGTTTGTTTGTTTGTTTATTTATTTATTTATTTATTTTGTCCAATACACAATGAAGGTTTTAGTGGGTATATATATCTATATACACATAGTAAAATACATGATGGAGGTTATAGAGGAGATAGTCATAGTAAAATATATCTATGAAATAATAGAAAAGAAGGTATAGGAATAGAATATATCAATGAAAGAATAGAAGAAGAGATATAGGAATAGCAGAAAGGTATAGGAGAAATAGGAGAGCAATAGGACAGGGGACGGAAGGCACTCTAGTGCACTTGTACTCGCCCCTTACTGACCTCTTAGGAATCTGGATAGGTCAACCGTGGATAATCTAAGGGTAAAGTGTTGGGGGTTTGGGGATCACACTATGGAGTCCAGTAATAAGTTCCACGCTTCGACAACTGAAATCATATTTTTTACAGTCAAGTTTGGAGCGGTTAATATTAAGTTTAAATCTGTTGTGTGCTCTTGTGTTGTTGTGGTTGAAGCTGAAGTAGTCGCCGAGAAGCAGGACGTTGCAGCATATGATCTTTTGGGCAAGACTTAGATCTTGTTGTTGTTGTCTGCATGTCACCACAATCACAAAATCACATCTTTTCAGAGTGGCGTTGGTTGATAATAGGATTGTTGCTTTATTATCTTATTTATCTCATATACCTTTATCTCACATATTTCTTCCTTTCATATATCTTCTCCCCTATTTTTATATAAGACTCGGGGCGGCTCACAACAACAACAATACAATGCACAGAGTACAAATCCAATATAAGTTAAAAACGAAATTTAAAACCCATAGACATTAAAAACAATCATTACTGCACAATCACACCATTCTCCTGTATTACAGTCAGGAAAAAAAGGTGGTGCGGGGGGGAAGAGATACTTATTCCCCCCCATAACTGGCGACATAGATAGGTCTTCAACGTCTTGCGGAAGGCGGGAAGAGTAGGGGCAATTCGAATCTCCGGGGGGAGTTGATTCCAGAGGGCTGGGGCCGCCACAGAGAAGGCTCTTCCCCTGGGTCCCGCCAGACGGCGTTGTTTAGTCAACGGGACCCGGAGAAGGTCAACTCTGTGGGACCTGATTGGCTGCTAGATAATAAAAGATTGATTGATTGATTGGATTTGTATGCCGCCCCTCTCCAGAGACTCGGGGCGGCTAACAACAATGATAAAAAACAACATGTAACAATCCAATTTAATAAAACAACTAAAAACCCTTATTATAAAAACCAAACATACACACAAAGATATCATACATAACTTGTAATGGCCTGGGGGAAGGAATATCCTAACTCCCCCATGCCTGGCGGTATAAGTGAGTCTTGAGTAGTTTATGAAAGACAGGGAGGGTGGAGGCAGTTCTAATCACCGAGGAGAGTTGGTTCCAGAGGGCCGGGGCTGCCACAGAGAAGGCTCTTCCCCTGGGGCCCGCCAAACGACATGAGAGGCTGGTTTGGTGAAATAAATCCATGCATTGCCTAGTGCTAATATTGCGTTTCTTCCTGTAGTATTATCGACGTCTGGAAGCAGAAAAACTACGTCTGCTGGAAGAGGAACGGCTGAGGAAGGAAATGAGTGCGAAGAAAGCCAAGGAGGAAGCGGAAAAGAAACATCAGGTAGGTTCATAGACTCTTGAGGTTGGTAGGGGCCTTGGAGGTCACAGAACCATAGATTCCTAGAGTTGGAAGGGACCTTGGAGGTCATAGAACCATAGATTTCTAAGGATGGAAGAGGCCTTGGAGGTCATAGAGTTATAGATTAAGAATAGAGAAACAACGAAGGGGGGCGGTAATCATCGCCACAGCTGGCGACAGAGGTGAGTCTTCAGTAATTTATGGAAGGCGCGGAGGGTGGGGGCAGTTTGAATCTCTGGAAGGAGTTGATTCCAGAGGGCCGGGGCCGCCACAGAGAAGGCTCTTCCCCTGCGCCCCGCCAACCGACATTGTTTAGTCGACGGGACCAAGAGAAGGCCAACTCTGTGGGACCCAATCGGCCGCTGGGATTCGTGTGGCAGAAGGCGGTCTCGTAGGTAAATCTAATAAATTATTATTAATTATTATTATTATTATTATTATTATTCTGTGAAATCTTTGCTTGCTGTCGTTCTTCGTAGGTGCGCCTCGCCCAACTGGCTCAGGAAGACGCGGAAAGGGAGATCAAAGAGAAAGAGGAAGCTCGTCGGAAGAAGGAACTCTTGCAGAGGATGGAGAAGGCGCGGAACGAACCCGTGAACGATTCGGACATGGTGGACAAAATGTTTGGATTCCTGGGAACGACGGCCTCATTGCCGGGACAGGAAGGACAGGCCCCTGCCGGCTTTGAGGTAAACAAGTCTGAGGGATGAGGGAGACGTCGGGAAAGGACAGATAATCCTCGACTTATGACCAGTAGTGGGTTGCTACTGCTACAGCGGACTGCGCACCAGTAGCGGCTGCCAGATCGCGCGATTTGCGTGTGACTGCTCCGGTGCCGCCATCTTTTTTTCTTCAATTTCTCATAGTTTTTGCTTCGTGCGCATGGACAGAAGCAAAATTTTGTGATAAACGTGTGCGCAATTTTGGTGACAATTTACTTCTGCGCATGCGTGGGCGTCCCCAGTGTGTTTTTGCTTCTGCGCATGAGCAGGAAGCAAAAGTGCACTGAAATCTCGTGAGTTGATGCATGTGCAAGATTTCAGTGATTATTTACTTCTGCTCATGTGTGCACGTCCCACCAGTGTGTTTTTGGTTCTGCACATGTGCAGGAAGCAAAAACACACTGAAATCTCATGAGGGGATTCATGTGCAAGATTTTGGTGATTATTTACTTCTGCACATGTGTACATGTCCCATCAGTGTGTTTTTGCTTCTCTGCATGTGCAGGAAGCGAAAACGCACCGAAATCTCATGAGGGAGACACGAGTGTGAGATTTTGGTGATTTTATGCTTCTGTGCATGCGCAGAAGCAAAAAACACATGTGCACGCAAGACAACTGAAGCTATACGCGCAGTGCACAGGTAGCAACAGTAATAGCAACCCACCCCTGTTTATAACTGTTCTGTCGGTCTCTCTGGCAGAATCCTCCCAAAAATTCACAGGTACAAATTTCAGACACACACATGTTTGAAAATTCAAAACAATGTTCTTTATACCGAAAATTCACTTAAACCAAGCCCTCTTTTGGGATAGCCAAGAGCACTGGTCTCCAAATAAACTGGTAATTTGTACAAGTCCCTTATCAGTTCTGAGATACTTAGCTTGCAGCTGTAAGGCAATTCACAGTCCTTCTTCTTTCACAAAGTGACACACACTTTGCCCTGGTTTAGTTTCAAAGCGGGGAAAAATCAGCACACAAAAGGTCAAAGTCAGTAAAGCAGTCACGAAACACAACGATCAGATAATCCTCCACAATGGCCAAACCCACAGGCTGCTCTTTATAGCAGCCTCACTAATGACCACAGCCCCACCCAACCACAGGTGGCCTCATTTTCTTTGATAATAATCTCTCAGTTGTTGCTGCCTATGCATCGCTCTCCGCATGCGTGACTGTATCATTAACTCTTGTTCTGAATCCAAGGAGGAGCTAGATAATTGATCTCCTTCTGAGCTGTCTGCCACACTCTCCTCCTCCCTGTCACTCATGTCTTCTTGGTCAGAGGAGCCTTCATCATCAGATTCCACCAGGGCAAAACAGGCCTGTAGCATGTGGATGTCTCCCCCACATCCACAGTCCTTGGGGCAGGAGCTGGGCCAGAGCTAACCACAACAATAACCATTCATTTATTGGCCATTCAATGTTACAACAGTTCTGTAAATTTGTGACTTGTGACTACTTTTCACACTTACCAAAATTCAGATGCAAAACAGATAAATTGTTCTCTGCAGGATCTGGAAAAAGTTGGAAGGGTGTTGGAAGAAGACGACTTAGATACATCTCTCCCTCTGCCGGAGGAAGAAGAAGAGGACTTATCGGAGTATAAATTTGCAAAATTTGCGGCCACCTACTTCCAGGGCACAACCACACACACGTATATTCGCCGGCCTCTGAAACAACCTCTGTTGTACCACGAGGATGAAGGAGACCAGCTGGTGAGTTTCTTTGGGCAGCTTGGGAGGGAATGAAGGTTGTGGAGATCTCTAGCTTCTCACCAGAGGTTCTCCACTTACGACCAATTTTTTCTTTAAAAAATAACATTTGGAATACTGTGTTCAGTTCTGGAGACCTCACCTACAAAAAGATATTGACAAAATTGAACGGGTCCAAAGACGGGCTACAAGAATGGTGGAAGGTCTTAAGCATAAAACGTATCAGGAAAGACTTCATGAACTCCATCTGTAGAGTCTGGAGGACAGAAGGAAAAGGGGGGACATGATCGAAACATTTAAATATATTAAAGGGTTAAATAAGGTCCAGGAGGGAAGTGTTTTTAATAGGAAAGTGAACACAAGAACAAGGGGACACAATCTGAACTTAGTTGGGGGAAAGATCAAAAGCAACGTGAGAAAATATTATTTTACTGAAAGAGTAGTAGATGCTTGGAACAAACTTCCAGCAGACGTGGTAGATAAATCCACAGTAACTGAATTTAAACATGCCTGGGATAAACATATATCCATCCTAAGATAAAATACAGAAAATAGTATAAGGGCAGACTAGATGGACCAGGAGGTCTTTTTCTGCCGTCAGACTTCTATGTTTCTATGTTTCTATCTTTATTAGGGGTTTTTTTTCATTAAAAAGACAACAATCAAAATAAAAATAAGCAAAAAAAAATGCAAAAAAGTATTCCTTTCCCCCCCAAACATACCCCAGGCAGCCCTCGCGGTGTGGATCACCATTCTTCGCTTTATGGGGGACCTTCCTGAGCCAAAATACCACACCGCCATGAGCGACGGCAGTGAAAAAATCCCGGTCATGACCAAAATTTACGAGACGCTGGGGAAGAAGTCCTACAAGAAGGAACTCCAGGCCCTTCAAAGCGAAGGAGAAGTAAGTGAGAAGCTGCCGAGATTTGTTTGGGCAGTTTGAGCGTCCTGAGCTGGCGCAGAAAGAACATTCTTCGTGGTGCTTTTTTGATGATGTTTTTGATGTTAGGTGACCATTTTAGGTCTTGAGAGATGATAGAACCTAGAAATTTGAAGGTCTCTACTGTTGATACTGTGAGAGGTGGGTGGAAGGGTTTCTCCTAAAGTCTACCACCATTTCTACGGTTTTGAGTGTGTTCAGTTCTAGATCTAGGGGCATGGGGTGAGGTATCATAAGTTCGCAGATGATACCCAGTTATACATCTCCACCCCATGTCCAGTCAACGAAGCAGTGGAAGTGATGTGCCGGTGCCTGGAGGCTGTTGGGGCCTGGATGGGTGTCAACAGACTCAAACTCAACCCAGATAAGATGGAGTGGCTGTGGGTTCTGCCTCCCAAGGACAATTCCATCTGTCCGTCCATAACCCTGGGGGGGGGGGGGGAATTATTGACCCCCTCAGAGAGGGTCCGCAACTTGGGCGTTCTCCTCGATCCACAGCTCACATTAGAGAAACATCTTTCAGCTGTGGCGAGCGGGGCATTTGCCCAGGTTCACCTGGTGCACCAGTTGCGGCCCTACCTGGACCGGGACTCACTGCTCACAGTCACTCATGCCCTCATCACCTCGAGGTTCGACTACTGTAACGCTCTCTACATGGGGCTACCTTTGAAAAGTGTTCGGAAACTTCAGATTGTGCAGAATGCAGCTGCGAGAGCTATCATGGCTTCCCTAAGTATGCCTATGTTACACTAACACTCCGCAGTCTGCATTGGTTGCCGATCAATTTCCGGTCACAATTCAAAGTGTTGGTTATGGCCTATAAAGCCCTTCATGGCATCGGACCAGAATATCTCCGGGACCGCCTTCTGCCGCACAAATCCCAGCGACCGGTTAGGTCCCACAGAGTTGGCCTTCTCCGGGTCCCGTCGACTAAGCAATGTCGTTTGGCGGGACCCAGGAGAAGAGCCTTCTCTGTGGTGGCCCCGACCCTCTGGAACCAGCTCCCCCCAGATATCAGAGTTGCCCCCACCCTCCTTGCCTTTCGCAAGCTCCTTAAAACCCACCTCTGTCGTCAGGCATGGGGGAATTGAGATTTCCCTTCCCCCTAGGCTTATAGAATGTATACATGGTATGCTTGTATGTATGAGTGGTTCTTTAAATTGGGGTTTTTTAGATTGTCTTTTAATATTAGATTTGTTTTCATTGTCTTCTTATATTGTTGTTAGCCGCCCCAAGTCTTCGGAGAGGGGCGGCATACAAATCTAATAAATACAAATACAAGATTGTTCTGGTCACCCCACAAGGTAATTTGTAGATGGGTAATTTGTGTATCCTAGTCCAAAATCTTTTTGTATCAGGGCACAACCATTTGTGCATCCTAGATTACACGTTTTAAAGTGGCCAAGATTTAGTACATTGATGCAAAGTATGATTATTCCTGACACTACTTCACTATTTCTTTGAAAGAGTGCACATCTGGATAGCCACAAGAAGAGCAGCGTGCGGCAGAAATTGGTCTCCTTGACCCTCAAGAAAAAATCAAAGCTAACGGAAGAGGTGAGTCACTCGCCTCAAGCCATTGTCCAGCCTTTTGATCACGGTCTGAGTGGAGAAACTCAGCTTTTCGCCGGTTCCGTCACCTTGACCCATTTCACAAATTGTACCTGTGCCTGTTGCTTCGTCAGGTGACCAAGCGCCTTCACGATGGTGAGTCCACCGTCCAGGGGAACAGCATGTTGGAGGACCGGCCGACGTCCAATTTGGAGAAACTACATTTCATTATTGGGAACGGCATCCTGAGGCCAACTTTAAGGTTAGAAATTAGGAAGAAAAAAGGAAAAAATGCTCCAGATGTGTGCATTGAGGAAGTATACCCCAAATATCTGAAGCCCATAAGAGGTCAAAAAAGGCAAGATGGTGACACAACCATGGAATCAATGTCCAGTAGTGAACAGTGAAAGCAAGTGGACTTTCAATCAAGACACAATGGTGACCATCACAACTCTCTTTGAATCTACCCTGTGGACACCATTGGCCTTTCTTTTTTACCCGAGTGGGTTTGGAGAAACTTCCAAGATTTGGAGAACTCCAAAATTTCCAAACTCCTGAATTTGGAGATTCCAAGATTTGGAGATTCCAAGATCTGGAAAATTTCCAAAATTTGGAGAACTTTCCAAGAGTTCCAAACTCCTAAATTTGGAGATTCCAAAATTTAAGTTTCCAAGATTTGGAGAACTCTCCAAAATTTCCAAACTCCTGAATTTGGAGATTCCAAGATTTGAAGATTCCAAGATCTGGAGAATTTCCAAAATTTGGAGAACTTTCCAAGAGTTCCAAACTCCTGAATTTGGAGATTCCAAGATTTGGAGATTCCAAGATCTGGAAAATTTCCAAAATTTGGAGAACTTTCCAAGAGTTCCAAACTCCTGAATTTGGAGATTCCAAGATTTGGAGATTCCAAGATCTGGAGAATTTCCAAAATTTGGAGAACTTTCCAAGAGTTCCAAACTCCTGAATTTGGAGATTCCAAGATTTGGAGATTCCAAGATCTGGAGAATTTCCAAAATTTGGAGAACTTTCCAAGAGTTCCAAACTCCTGAATTTAGAGATTCCAAGATTTAAAGTTTCCAAGATTTGGAGAACTCTCCCAAATTTCCAAACTCCTGAATTTGGAGATTCCAAGATTTGGAGATTCCAAGATCTGGAGAATTTCCAAAATTTGGAGAACTTTCCAAGAGTTCCAAACTCCTAAATTTGGAGATCCCAAGATTTGAAGTTTCCAAGATTTGGAGAACTTTTCCAAAATTGGGAGAACTTTCCAAGATTTCCAGTCTCCTGGAATTGGAGATTTGAAGATTTGGAGACACCAAGAGTTTTCAAATGGATTTGATTAGCGGGTGAAGTTTATTTATTCATTTGTTTGTTTGTCAAACATGTACAAGATAACAAGTATAAACATAAACATGAACAAAGGAAATAAATACAAATATATGGGAACAGTAGGACAGGGCCGGTAGGCCCGCTGGTTTGCTTATGCACCCCATTTTACGGCCCTCTTAACAATGGGGTGAGGTCCACAGTAGACAGTTTAAGATTGAAGCTATGAGGGTTTGAGGCTGTAACAGCAGAGTCGGGTAGAGCATTCCAGGCGTCAATGTTTATTTATTTATTTTATTTATCTTATTTTGTCCAATACACAATGAGGGTTTTAGTGGGTATATATCTATACTGTATACACATAGTAAAATACATGATGAAGGTTATAGAGGAGATACTCATAGTAAAATATATCTATGAAAGAATAGAAAAGAAGGTATAGGAATAAAACATATCAATGAAAGAATAGAAGAAGAAATATAGGAATAGAAGAAAGGTATAGGAGATTTGCCTTTTGTAAACAACTTAAAACCCACCTCTGCCGCCAGGCATGGGGGAATTGAGATCCTCTTTCCCCCTAGGCCTTTACAATTCTATGCATGGTATGTATGTATGTATGTTTGGTTTTTATATTAATTGATTTTTAATCATCAATACCAAATTACTATTGTACACTGTTTTATTGTCGCTGTTAGCCGCCCCGAGTCTCTGGAGAGGGGCGGCATACAAATCCAATAAATAAATAAATAAATAAATAAATATAGGAGAGCAATAGGACAGGGGACGGAAGGCACTCTAGTGCACTTGTACTCGCTCCTTACTGACCTCTTAGGAATCTGGATAGGTCAACCGTAGATAATTTAAGGGTAAAGTGTTGGGGGTTTGGGGATGACACTACGGAGTCCAGTAATGAGTTCCACGTTTCGACAACTAAGTTACTGAAGTCATATTTTTTACAGTCAAGTTTGGAGCGGTTAATATTAAGTTTAAATCTGTTGTGTGCTCTTGTGTTGTTGTGGTTGAAGCTGAAGTAGTCGCCAACAGGCAGGACGTTGCAGCATATGATCTTGTGGGCAATACTTAGATCTTGTTGTTGTTGTTGAAGTCGTATTTTCTGCAATCGGGTTTGAAGCAGTTTACCCCAAGTTTGTATCGATTGTTTTCCCCTGTGTTATTGGGATTGAAACTGATGAAGGGAGGATCGGTGGATCACATTATTATTATTATTATTTTCCTTCTTGTGGCAGGGATGAAATCTACTGCCAAATCTGCAAACAGCTGACCCAAAATCCTTCCAAAAACAGCCACGCCAGAGGGTGGATCCTGGTGTCATTATGTGTGGGCTGCTTTGCCCCCTCCGAGAAATTTGTCAAGGTAAGTCAAGGATGGGGTCACCATCTTGGTCTAGGTGGCGGCAATTTATTTTATTTTATTATTTTATTTTATTTTATTTATTTGTTTTGTCAAGTATGTATTGGTGGTATACAGAGATATAATAATATTTATATACATGATACTAGTAAAAGAGAAATATAGAAACATAGAAACATAGAAGTCTGACGGCAGAAAAAGACCTCATGGTCCATCTAGTCTGCCCTTATACTATTTTCTGTATTTTATCTTAGGATGGATATATGTTTATCCCAGGCATGTTTCAATTCAGTTACTGTGGATTTACCAACCACGTCTGCTGGAAGTTTGTTCCAAGGATCTACTACTCTTTCAGTCAAATAATATTTTCTCGTGTTGCTTTTGATCTTTCCCCCAACTAACTTCAGATTGTGCCCCCTTGTTCTTGTGTTCACTTTCCTATTAAAAACACTTCCCTCCCGGACCTTATTTAACCCTTAACATATTTAAATGTTTTGATCCTGTCCCCCCTTTTCCTTCTGTCCTCCAGACTATACAGATTGAGTTCATGAAATCTTTCCTGATACGTTTTATGCTTAAGACCTTCCACCATTCTTGTAGCCCGTCTTTGGACCCGTTCAGTTTTTTCAATATCTTTTTGTAGGTGAGGTCTCCAGAACTGGACACAGTATTATTCCAAATGTGGTCTCAACAGCATTCTATATAGCGGGATCATAATCTCCCTCTTCCTGCTTGTTATACCTCTAGCTATGCAACCAAGCTTTCCCTACCGCCTGACTGCACTGTTCACCCATTTTGAGACTTTCAGAAATCACATCTCATATACATGAGATGGGTACTATAAGAGGGAAACATTAAGACAGGGGATGGAAGGCACACTGGTGCACTTATGCACGCCCCTTGCTGACCTCTTAGGAATTGGGAGAGGTCAACAGTGGACAGTCTAAGGGTAAAGTTTTGAAGTCCGATAGTGAGTTCTGGGCGTTAACTCCTCGGTTGCTGAAGTCGTATTTCCTGCAGTCAAGTTTGGAGCGGTTTCCTTTGACTTTGTATCTGTTGTGTGCTCGTGTATTGTTGTGGTTGAAGCTGAAGTCGTCGTTGACAGGAAGAACATTGTTATGTTTCGGTCGTGTGAAAGGCGATGTAGTTCTAAGCTTTCTAAACCTAGGACTTCAAGTCTGGTTGCGTAAGGCAGTGTTTCCCAACCTTGGTAACTTGAAGATATTTGGACTTCAACTCCCATGCTGGCTGGGGAATTCTGGGAGTTGAAGTCCAAATATCTTCAAGTTGCTAAGATTGGGAAACACTGGCGTAAGGTATTCTGTTGCAAGTAGAGGAGTGGAATGTACATTCCTGGATGTAATTGAGTATTTTAAGGTACAGTTTTATCAGCATTAGATAAATAAACAGGTTGTTATCCTAATAAGATGTTTAAAGTATACCCTATTCTATTTATTTCATAACTGACAATGTATAACTCCATCTATTTTCTTGATCCTGATTCTATTTCCTGCTGGGTTCCCCCCCCCCCCCTTTCCTTTTTATTATTTAATGTTGCTGGTCAGTAAGCAAATAAATCAATACATTGGAGAAAAAAATTCCTGGATGTACATTGAGTGAAGAAGTAGGCTAAATCACGGACCAAAATTATTGATTTTGTTTTTTCAAAATAGAAACATAGAAGACTGACGGCAGAAAAAGACCTCCTGTTCCATCTAGTCTGCCCTTATACTATTTCCCCCCTTTCCCTTCTGTCCTCCAGACTACACAGATTGAGTTCATGAAGTCTTTCCTGATCAGTTTTATGCTTAAGACCTTCCACCATTCTTGTCACCCGTCTTTGGACCCGTTCAATTTTGTCAATATCTTTTTGTAGGTGAGGTCTCCAGAACTGAACACAGTCTTATTCCAAATGGGGTCTCACCAGCGCTGCATACAGCGGGATCACAATCTCCCTCTTCCTGCTTTTTATACCTCAAGCTATGCAGCCAAGCATCCTACTTGCTTTTCCTACTGCCCGACCACACTGCTCACCCATTTTGAGACTGTCAGAAATCACGACCCCTCAATCCTTCTCTTCTGACGTTTTTGCTAACACAGAACTGCCAATGCAATACTCAGATTGAGGATTCCTTTTCCCCAAGTGCATTATTTTACATTTGGAAACATTAAACTGCAGTTTCCATTGCTTTGACCATTTGTCTAGTAAAGTTAAATCATTTACCATATTACAGACGCCTCCAGGAATATCAACCCTATTGCACACTTTAGAGTCATCGGCAAATAGGCAAACCTTCCCTACCAAACCTTCCCCTATGTCACTCAGAAACATATTAAAAAGAATCGGACCCAGAACAGACCCTTGTGGCACACCGTAACAGTTACGGCTAATTGTTGTTTGTGTGTTGGCTTTGTGTCTCCACAACAGTATTTAAGGAACTTCATTATCGGGGGTCCCCCGGGGTACGGCCCTTATTGTGAAGAGAGGCTCAGAAGGACGTTTGTCAACGGGACCAGGACGCAACCCCCGAGCTGGCTAGAGCTTCAGGTAGCCCTTTGGAAGGCTTGCAGTGGGCACACTCACAAAATGGAGGCCATGGGCAATTTGAAAATACCCATGGGCAATTTGAAAATACCCAATGTTTTCGCTGCTTTCTTTTCTACAGGTAGTCCTCGACATATGACCCAAAAATTCTGTTGTGAGACATTTGTTAACTGAGTTTTGCCCCATTTTAAAGCTTTTCTGACCCCAGTTGTTAAATGAGTCAGTTGATAAGTTACTAACCCTGTTGTTAAGTGAATTTGGATTTCCCCATGGACTTTGGTGGTCAGAAGTTCACAAAATGGACACTGCAACCGTCATAAAAATGAATCGGCTGCCAAGCCTCTGAAATTTGATCTCGTGACTACGGGGAACGTTGAAACGAAAAATGGGCAATATGTCACTTTTTTCAGTGCCGTTGTAACTTGGAACGGTCACTAAACGAACAATTGTAAGTCAAGGACTTTGACTGGGTCAAAAACTTGAAGAAAATGCCAGTTTCAGTCAAAAACATCACAAATTGCCTTGAAATGTCGTCAGACAGCTGCAAATAGCCGTAAATGCAAGCTGGTCATGTGGCCACCCACTGGAAGTCCAAATCCATGCGTAACTTTTTTTGGAGTTGGTCGTAACTTTGAATACTCGCTAAGCGGCCAGTTGTAAGTCGAGGACTACTCGTAACGGAAAGCTGCATCACAGCTTCAGATTGCAATTGTTGTGCGTTGTTGACTTGCCTTCCTCTTCCAGGCGACCAAATCCAAGAAGCCGATAATGCTCCCGGTCACATTTATGGACGGCACCACCAAGACCTTGTTAACCGACTCGGCCACTACGGCTAAGGAGCTTTGCAGTTCTTTGGCCGACAAGATAAGCTTGAAGGACCATTTTGGCTTCTCCCTTTACATCGCGCTCTTTGACAAGGTAAGAATCCGCGGTGGGAGAGAAGACCACAAGGTGTAGCTGGGGAGACTCCGGGAGTGGAAGTCCAAACGTTTTAAGCTTGACAAGGTTAGGAAATCCTGATTTAACATTTTCACCCATCTGGCTTTCATGCCTAAGGTGGGACGGGAACTCACTGTCTCCTGGTGATTGGCCCAAAATCACCCAGTTGGCTTTCATGCCTAAGGTGGGACTAGAACTCACCATCTCCTGCTGATTGGCCCAAAATCACTTAGTTGGTTTTCATGCCTAAGGCGGGACTAGAACTTTCCGTCTCCTGGTGATTGGCCTAAAATCACCCAGTTGTTTTTTATGATTAAGATGGGACTATAACTCACTGTCTCCTGGTAATTGGCCCAAAATCACCCAGTTGGCTTTCATGCCTAAGGTGGGACTAGAACTCACTATGTCCTGGTGATTGGCCCAAAAACACCCAGGTTTTTTTTTTATGATTAAGATGGGACTGGAACTCACTGTCTCCTGGTGATTGGCCTAAAATCACCCAGTTGGCTTTCATGCCAAAGGCGGGACTAGAACTCACCATCTCCTGGTTATTGGCCCAAAATCACCCAGTTGACTTTCATGTCTAAGGCGGGACTAGAACTCATTGTCTCCTGGTGATTGGCCCAAAGTCACCCAGTTGGTTTTCATGCCAAAGGCGGGACTAGAACTCACCATCTCCTTGTGATTGGCCAAAAATCACCCAGTTGACTTTCATGTCTAAGGCGGGAGTAGAACTCATTGTCTCCTGGTGGTTGGCCCAAAATCAGCCAGTTGGTTTTCATGACTAAGGCGGGACTAGAACTCACCATCTCCTGGCGATTGGCCCAAAGTCCCCCGCCTGACTTTCTCTTCCTCTCTTCTTTGCCAGGTCTCGTCCCTCGGAAGCGGCAGTGACCACGTCATGGATGCCATCTCGCAGTGCGAGCAGTTTGCCAAAGAGCAGGGCGCCCAGGAACGCAATGCCCCTTGGCGACTTTTCTTCAGGAAGGAAATCTTCACCCCCTGGCACAATCCCACCGACGACTACGTCGCCACCAGCCTCATTTACCAGCAGATTGTTCGAGGGGTGAAGTTTGGGGAGTACCGGTGCGATAAGGTAAACCGGCATTCGAAGTCCTTGCCACGTCCAAATTCAGGGCAAGTTGAAATCTTAGATAAAACAAATGAGACCCTAGATTGGGGATGGATTACTTTATGTTTTTTTTCAAGAATAGAATAGAATAGAATTCTTTATTGGCCAAGTGTGATTGGACGCACAAGGACTTTGTCTTTGGTGCAGATGCTCTCAGTGTACATAAAAGAAAAGATACACTTGTCAAGAATCCAGAGATACAAAACTTAATGATTGTCATAGGGTACAAATAAGCAATCAGAACACAATCAATATTAATATAAACCATAAGGATAGAAGCAACAAGTTACAGGCATACAGTCATAGGTAGGAGGAGATGGATGATAGGAACGATGAGAAAAAATAGTAGTAATAGTGTTCTGGTACAAGTTCAACTTTTCCCAGTCAGATAACTCAGCACAACGAGGTATCCCAGATCATTTTATTGCAGGAATTCTCACAATAACTCACAGTTATGATGCGATTCTTCTGCAGTATAATCTTTCCCATTGTGCAGGTAAAAAGAGGTTGAATTGACCCAGGCTCTAGGTGGAGCATCTACATGCTGGCTGACTTAGTGAAAGAGTGAAGACAAAGACCCTCTGGAATGTTCTCTCCAATTACCCCTCATCCCGAGTCAGAGCCAATAGAAATACACAAATGTGGTCACATGTAAAACTGCATTACCCAGAGTGCAATTTCACTACATTTCCCCTAATGCAATATCTTAAAGAGACATGCACAAATAGTAATACAGCCTTAGTGAATAGTTTGACAGTGTGACGAATGGTTGTAGGTTTAGGGTCGCCTCTCTTCCCTTAGCAGGCGTCTATCTCTTTTCCGAGCGGTTCTTCTCTTATGTCTTTGCAGGAGGAGGACATGGCTGAGTTAGCTTCCCAGCAATACTACGTGGATTATGGATCCGAAATGGTCTTGGAGCGTCTCCTGAACCTGATTCCCTCCTACATTCCCGACCGAGAGATCACGCCTTCCAAAACGGTTGAGAAGTGGGCTCAGTTCATCATCGCTGCCCACAAGAAGGTAAATAAATAAACCAGGATGGAGCTGAGAGAATGCAGGATAGGTCCTGTCAAACGTCATAGAAGAACGAGCTGCAGCGGATAAGACACCAGGCTAGACAGCAAGACGCCGTGAGTTCTAGTTCTGCCGTAGGTGTGAAATCCAGCTGGCCAACTTTGGGCCAATCACCAAAGAGGCAGTGGTTGTAGTCCTGCCTTAGATACAAAGCCTGCTGCATGACTTTAGCCAATCACCAGGAGATGGTGAGTTCTAGTCCCGCTTTAAGCATGGAAAGCTGCTGCATGACTTGGGCCAATCACCAGGAGACGGTGAGTTCTAGTCCTGCTGTAGGCATGAAAACTATTTGGGTGACTTTGGGGCAATCATAAGGCGAGTATGAGTTCTAGTCCCGCCTTAGGCGAGAAAGAAAAGAAGGCCTAGGGGAAACATGATAGCAGTGTTCCAATATCTCGGAGGCTACCACAAAGAAGGAGGAGTCAACCTATTCTCCAAAGCACCTGAGAGTAGAACAAGAAGCAATGGGTGGAAACTAAACAAGGAGAGAAGCAACCTGGAATTAAGGAGAATTTTCTTATGGTGAGGGCAATTAACCAGTGGAACAGCTTACCTCCAGAAGTTGTCAATGTTCTGTTATTCTTTCAGTCTGTGTCAAGAGGTTCCCAAGACTATATTTTTTTTTTGTCTTCCAGGGAATTTATACTCAGAAGAGGATGGATCCTAAAAGAGTTAAGGAAGAAGTGGTGGACTTTGCTCGTTTCAAGTGGCCTTTGCTGTTCTCCAGGTTCTACGAAGCATTTAAGTTTTCAGGTATGCCTAAAGTTTCCCATTGCTTGAAGACAACAGGTTCCCAAACACTGGTGCACAACCAGTAGCGGTCACTCATGCAATTAAGTTGCCAACTTTTCCTTACCCCAAGGGCTCTTATGCAGGAGTTTGGGAGGCCCCAGGCTCCTGCTCCAATCACAAAATGCTGCAAGATTTCGTCTCCTGGATATTTGCCCCATACATTTTTCAATCCGGCAAACATTTTCTATTAGGTCCCACAGAGTCGGCCTTCTCCGGGTCCCGTCGACTAAAGAATGTCGTCTGGCAGGACCCAGGGGAAGAGTCTTCTCTGTGGCGGCCCCGGCCCTCTGGAACCAACTCCCTCCAGAGATTAGGACTGCCCCCACCCTCCTCGCCTTTTGTAAGTTATTAAAAACTCATCTTGGCCGACAGGCATGGGGAAATGAACACACACACACACACACAAACACACACACACACACCAGTTATCAAGGTTGGTGCATGGTTTTGTTTGATTGGATTGTGTGATTATTTTATTATAAGGGTTTTTAATTTTATTTTTTTTAAATTGGATTTGTACACTTTTTATGTTGTTGTGAACCACCCCGAGTCTTCGGAGAGGGGCAGCATACAAATCTAATAAATTATTATTGTTGTTGTTGTTATTATTATTATTATTATTATTATTATTATTAATAATAATAATAATAATTAGATTTGTATGCCGCCCCTCTCCAAGGACACATACTCTTTTGGCCCGTGAACCAAAAAATGTTTGCCATCACTGTGCCTAGTCCCTCTTTTCATTAAACTAGACATACCTAGAAACATAGAAGACAGACGGCTGAAAAAGACCTCATGGTCCATCTAGTCTGTCCTGAACCTAATTTGGTTCAGAACACAGCTGGAAGGGGCCTTGGAAGATCTTTCTGGCCCAACCAGCTGCTGAAGGAGGATGCCCAAGGTGTCCTTGGAGTGGGGTGGCATATAGAGTAAATCCAATCCACCCACCCATCCATCCATCTATCCATCTATACATCCATCCATCCACCCATCTATACATCCATCCATCCATACATACATACATACATACATACATACATACCACTTCAGACCAATGATTGTGCAATCTCTTCTTAAAAACCTCCAATATTGGAGCACCCACAACTTCAGGTGGCAAGCTGTTCCACTGGTCAATTGCCCTCACTGTTAGGGAGTTTCTCCTTAGTTCCAAGTTGCTTCTCTACTTGATTAGTTTCCATGCATTGTTTCTTGTCCTGCCTTTGGGTTGCTCGGGGTGACGTTTGGGGCAAGATGACCGCACCTCCCTTTCCTTCAGGTTTTTCTGCATTTTTGTTTAAACCCTAGGTCCCAGCCTTCCACAAAACGAACTGATTGTAGCCGTGAACTGGACCGGGGTGTATTTTGTCGATGAACAAGAACAGGTCCTCCTGGAATTTTCCTTCCCAGAGATCACCGCTGTCTCCAGCAATAGGTAAGACCTTAAAAAAACACACACAACAACCCAGGAGATAACCCATAATAGAACATTGAATAGAATTCTTTATTGGCCAAGTGTGATTGGACACACAAGGAATTTGTCTTTGGTGCAGATGCTCTCAGTGTATATAAAGAAAATATATATTTGTTAAGAATCGTGAGGTACAACACTTAATGATGGTCATAGGGGTCAAATAAGCAACCAGGAAACAATATTAATAAAAATCTTAAGGATACAGACAACAAGTGACAGTCATACAGTCATAAGTGGGAGGACATAAAACTACATAGGCTAGGGGGAGATGTCTCAGTTCCCCCATGCCTGACGGCAGAGGTGGGTTTTAAGAAGTTTACAAAAGGCAAGGAGGGTGGGGGCAATCCTAATCTCTGGGGGGAGCTGGTTCCAGAGGGTCGGGGCCACCACAGAGAAGGCTTTTCCCTTGGGTCCCGCCAGCCGACACTGTTTAGTCGATGGGACCTGGAGAAGGCCAACTCTGTGGGACCTAACCGGCCGCTGGGATTTGTGTGGCAGAAGGCGGTTTCGCAGATACCCTGGTCCGGTGCCATGAAGGGCTTTATAGGTCATAACCAACACTTTGAATTGTGACCGGAAACTGATTGGCAACCAATGCAGACTGCGGAGTGTTGGAGTACATGGGCATACCTGGGGAAGCCCATGATTGCTCTCACAGCTGCATTCTGCACGATCTGAAGTTTCCAAACACTCTTATCTAATGTTTAATTTGTACAATAATTGTTGGACAAAATAAATAAATAAATACATAGTTCCTTCATCAGTGGCAGGATTCCTTCTGTAATAGCCACGTTGCCTTTGCTCCAAGGAAGATGTTTTTTTGCCAAAAGGGCTGAGAAGACGTCTAGCGTTAAAACGTTTGGTCTGATCCGCAGGCTGAATTCTTTCCTTTTGGGTCCGTCTGTCTTTTCCGCAGCGGAGGGAAACTCCAAGGACAGAGTTTCACGCTGGCGACCATCAAAGGCGACGAGTACACGTTCACGTCCAACAACGCAGAGGACATCCGGGACCTGGTGGTCACCTTCTTGGAAGGGCTGAGAAGGAGGTCGAAATACGTGGTCACGCTGCAAGACAATCCAAACCCAGGTAAGGCGAGGAGTCAAAGGGAAGGAAGGATTAGAGGGAGGAAATTGAGGGAGTTAATTCCTTAAGTGAAAAAGCTTTCCTTTTCTTTTTTTCTCCTTCCTTCCTCCCTCCCTCCCTCCCTCCTATCCTTTTTCTTTCCTTTTTACCTTCCCTTTTCCTCCTATCTAACTTCCCCTTTCATTCTCTCGCCCATTTTCCTTCCTTCCTTCCTTCCTTCCTTCCTTCCTTCTTTCCTTCCTTCCTTCCTTCCTTCCTTTCTCTCTCCCTCCCTCCCTCCCTCCTATCCTTTTTCCCTTCCTCTTTCCTCCTATCTTCTTACTTCCCCTTTCATTCTCTCGCCCATTTTCCTTCCTTCCTTCCTTCTTTCCTTCCTTCCTTCCTTCCTTCCTTCCTTCCTTCCTTCCTTCTTTCCTTCCTTTCTCTCTCCCTCCCTCCCTCCTATCCTTTTTCCCTTCCTCTTTCCTCCTATCTTCTTACTTCCCCTTTCATTCTCTTGCCCATTTTCCTTCCTTCCTTCTTTCCTTCCTTCCTTCCTTCCTGCTTTCCTTCCTTCCTACCTTCCTCCTATCCTTTTTCTTTCTTTTTTCCCTTCCCCCTTTCTCCTATCTTTTTTCCTTCCCCTTTCAAGCTATTGCTCTTTTTCTTTCCTTCCTCCCTCCCTCCTTCCTATCCTTTTTCTTCCCTTTTTCTCTTCCCCTTTTCTCCTATCTTCTTACTTCCATTTTTATTCTCTTGCCATTTTTCCTTCTTTCCTTTCTCCCTTCCTCCTATCCTTTTTCTCTTTTTCCCTTCCCCCTTTATCCTATATTTTTCTTCCCCCTTCACCCTATTGCTCTTTTTTCCTTCCTTCCTCCTCCCTCCCTCCCTCCCATAAATATATACATATATTTTCTTTCTTTCTTTCTTTCTTTCTTTCTTTCTTTCCTCCCTCCCTCCCTCCCTCCCTTCCATCCATCAGTCTTAAAGTTGCCATAATTGGAGAGCCCTGGTCTAGTTCATCCTTGGCCTTGAATGAAAGCGTCATTGGTCTGGAGCCCACATCATCATGGCAATCACGATAGTCTTCTCTATATCAATCCAGATCTTTCTCTTGTCCTACATACCGACATCTTCCAATTCTGTCTCCCTCCAGCTGGCGATGATTCCGGTTTCCTCAGTTTCCTCAAAGGGGATTTGCTGATTCTGGACCAGGATACGGGAGAAAACGTGATGAATTCTGGCTGGGCCAACGGAGTCAATGAACGGACCAAGCAGAAGGGAGACTTCCCAACTGATTTGGTCTACGTCTTGCCCACTATGACCACGCCTCCTCCGGACATCGTGGTAAACCACCTGGCACACGTGTGAACAGAAAAAATAGGTGTTTTCTGGGGGAAGTCCTCTAGAATTACTTGGTTGAGCTGGGAAGCCATCACAATTGAATGAATGAATGAATTAATTAATTAATGAATGAATGAATGAGATGGGTGGGTAGATGGATAGATGTGTTGGTTGGTTGGTTGGTAGGTAGGTAGGTTGGTTGGTTGGTTCATTGGTTGATTGGTAGGTTGGTTGGTAGGTTGGTAGGTAGGTTGGTAGGTTGGTTGGTTGGTTGATTGGTAGTTGGTTGGTTGGTTGGTTGGTTGGTTGGTTAGTAGGTTGGTTGGTTGGTTGGTTGGTTGGTTGGTTGGTTGGTTGGTTGGTTGGTTGATTGGTTGGATGGACGGATGTGTTGAATGGATGGGTGGTGAGTGGGGTGATGGATGGATGGATGGATGGATGGATGGATGGATGTAGTTGATGGATAGATGCAAGGTTGCTGAAACTGGATGCAAAGAGGTAAGTCAATAACTATAGATGTCTGTAGAATTTTCAAATAATTAGACATATTTTTTTAAAGGCTGTTTTATTATTGTTCTAGACAACTTAACAACATGAAGAAGCTTTGTAAAATGAATGCTTGATTTGAAGAGGTCCAGTGTTATTGTATCTTCTTTTAAATAGCATCAGTTTTAAAGATCTGAAAAAGTATAATCTCAAATGTAACAGTCTCCCTTTTAGTATGAAGATAAGGCAGCTGAGTTAAACCCTGACTTAGTCATGTTTAGAGTAGATCCATTTAAATAATTGGGAGGAGTTAGTGTGCCTACATTTAAGAAAACTTTCTGGCATTAATATACTGCCGCCATGTACATTTCTCCAATTCTTTGCTATTTCTATGGGTCAGGCAGACATGCACAGAAACACACAACGAACAGTGTATATCATCTATGCTGTTTGCTGCAAGGAGGCAAATTGCAGGGAGGCAGAGGCAGACTGTTTTTCTCCTTGTTTTCCACCCCCAAAACTAAGATGCGTTTTATACTTCGAAAAATACGGTAATTTTGGGGAGGATGTTAGAGAAAGGGGACTTCATCTTATTCATTTTCGGTCAATTTTTATTTGCAATAACTAACTGGGATCTTCTCTGCCCCCACCCCCAGGCTTTGGTTACCATGACTCCGAATCAGAGGCAAGAAGTTGTAAGGACATCCCAGCTGGTGATGAGTGACAGCGAAGAGAGAATCAAGCCCTACACGCTGGAAGAATTCTCTTATGATTATTTTAGGTAAAATTGCCAAAATTGAGCTTCATTGATTGGATTGGATTGGATTGGATTTGTATGCCGTCCCTCTCCGTAGACTCGGGGCAGCTAACAACAGTAGTAAACAGCATATGACAATCCAATATAAACAGTTAAAAACCCCTATTGTAAAACCAAACATACATACAGACATACCATGCATAAAAGGTGTAAAGAATTTGGTGAGTTCACAGCACACAGCAAGAGTTAATTATTCGGCTCACAAATCTAATAACTTAAATTATAACCCCTAAACTAGACTATACAATCATACGCACATACACACCAAACGAATCATAGTTCGGCTGTGACTAGATATTAATTCTCATGGCAAAGGTAGGTCTTCAAGGTCCTCTCCTGTGGGCACGCCAACCTCCACTGCTTAGTCGACAGGACCCGGAGAAGGCCAACCCTACGGGATCTAATTGGTCTTTGGGAGGTATGCGGTAGGAGACGGCCCTAAGCCATGTAGGGATTTATAGGTGATAACCAACACCTTGAATTGTGAACGGAGACCAATTGGCAGCCAGTGCAGTGCGCGGGGCATAGGTGTTTTGTGGCTGTACCTAGGTACACCCACAACAGCTCGCATGGTTGTGTTCTGGACTAACTGCAGTCTCCGAGCACTCTTCAAGGGTAGCCCCATGAAGAGTTCATTGCTTGTTCTCAGGTGTTTTGGAGAATAGCTTGACTCACTCTTCTTAATGGCAACCCCTGAGATACTGGATTTAGATCTTGCCCCCCTGACCAATAAATGTGATGCATGGTGTGATTGGATTGTTTGATGGATTAATACATTGGGTTTTTAGCTGAAGTTTTTTAATGTATTAGATTTGTCTTGTATGCTTTGTTTTTATATTTATTCTGTGAGCTGCCCCAGGTTTTCAGAGAAGGGTCTGTAATATGGTAAATGATTTAGCTTTACTAGATAAATGTTCAAAGCAATGGAAACTGCAGTTTAATGTTTCCAAATGTAAAATAATGCACTTGGGGAAAAGGAATCCTCAATCTGAGTATTGCATTGGCAGTTCTGTGTTAGCAAAAGCTTCAGAAGAGAAGGATTTAGGGGTAGTGATTTCTGACAGTCTCAAAATGGGTGAGCAGTGTGGTCGGGCGGTAGGGAAAGCAAGTAGGATGCTTGGCTGCATAGCTAGAGGTATTACAAGCAGGAAGAGGGAGATTATGATCCCGCTATATAGAGACCACATTTGGAATACTGTGTTCAGTTCTGGAGACCTCACCTACAAAAAGATATTGACAAAATTGAACGCGTCCAAAGACGGGCTACAAGAATGGTGGAAGGTCTTAAGCATAAAACGTATCAGGAAAGACTGAATGAACTCAATCTGTAGAGTCTGGAGGACAGAAGGAAAAGGGGGGACGTGATCGAAACATTTAAATATGTTAAAGGGTTAAATAAGGTTCAGGAGGGAAGTGTTTTTAATAGGAAAGTGAACACAAGAACAAGGGGACACAATCTGAAGTTAGTTGGGGGAAAGATCAAAAGCAACGTGAGAAAATATTATTTTACTGAAAGAGTAGTAGATCCTTGGAACAAACTTCCAGCAGACGTGGTAGATAAATCCACAGTCACTGAATTTAAACATGCCTGGGATAAACATATATCCATTGTAAGATAAAATACAGGAAATAGTATAAGGGCAGACTGGATGGACCATGAGGTCTTTTTCTGCCGTCAGACTTCTATGTTTCTATATACTTTTGTCAGCCAATCAGATTATGCATATTCACCGTGATTAAGCAGTTTTACACGGTTGAAGTCATTGCATTTCTTCTCTCTCTGCAATTTGGAATATTGCATCAAGGAGGCCCCTAACCTGACAGAAGTCTGTGTTTTTCCTTGCCAGGCCTCCACCCAAACACACCCTGAGCCGAGTGATGATCACCAAAAACCGTGGGAAAGACAAGCTGTGGTCCTACACCAGGGAGCCCATCAAGCAGCCCTTGCTGAAGAAGGTGCTGAGCAGTGAAGACCTATCTCAAGAAGCCTGCATGGCTTTCATTGATATCTTTCTGGGTTGGGGGTCAAGAGTTTTTCCCATACGTGAAGCATCTTATGGGGTCTGATGCTGGTCTCCTTGGAATCTAAGCGGTGGCTGGATGGATCTAGCCCAGGACTTGTTCTCCTAGAGCAGGGGCCTCCAACTTTGGCAACTCTAAGCTTGTGGACTTCAAGTTTATTTTTATGAATGCGATTTATAAGCATTAGTAAATAAGAAAGAAGTCCCAGAATTCCCCAGCCAGCAAAGTCCACAAGTCTTAAAGTTGCCAAGGTTGGAGACACAGAAGGCTACCAAACTGCCCAAGGAAGCCCACTCATCTCCCAGTAGAGGGCCTTCAGAGGAAGCCTCGTCACCAACAAATGACCAAATGAGAGAGGAAGGGAGGGAAGGAAGGAAATGACAGAATGACGAGGGAAAGAAGGAAGGAAATGACAAGAAATTACAGGAAATGACAGTATGATGAGGGAGAGAGCGAGGAAGGAAGGGAGGGAGGAAATGACAATGAGGGAAGGAAGGAAGGAAATGACAGAACAGGAAAGAAGGAAGGAAATGAAAAAATGAGGGAAGGAAGGAAATGACAGAGGAAGGAAGGAAGGAAATGAAAAAATGAGGGAAGGAAGGAAATGACAGAGGAAGGAAGGAAGGAAGGAAATGAAAAAAAGGGAGGGAGGGAAGGAAGGAAATGACAAGAAATGACAGGAAATGAGGGAATAATGAGGGAGAGAGTGAGAAAGGGAGGGAGGGAGGAAATTACAATGAAGGAGGGAAGTAAGTAAGTAAGGAAATGATAGAACAGGAAGGAAGGAAATGACAGAATGAGGGAGGGAGGGAGGAAGGAAATGACCAAAAGGGAGGGAAGAAGGAATCCTTATCTTTACTTACATATCCTTAACCTGGACACCCATCCTGAAGTACATGGGCGATTATCCCTCCAAAAGGACCCGCTCAGTCAATGAGCTAACAGATCAGATCTTTGAAGGGGCTTTGAAAGCCGAAGCGCTCCGAGACGAGATTTACTCGCAGGTCCTGAAGCAGCTGACCGACAACCATGTGAAGTAAGTGCTTTTGCCTTCTCTCCCTGCTGGGTTGCCTTGCCCTACCTTCGCCAACTCTTTCTCTACAATAAGTGGCACCGCCGTACGCTGAATTTTGATCATGTGACCACAAGGATGCTACAACAGCCATAAGTTGAAATAATAATAATAATAATAACAACAACAACAGTAATAATATTAATTTATTAGATTTGTATGCCTCCCCTCTCTGAGGACTCAGGGCAGCTATATAACGCTGTTTTCAGTACCGTTGTAACTTCAAACGTCACTAAACGAACTGTTATATCTCAAGGACTACCTGTATATCCTAAAGATCGAGATCATTAAGAGCCTAGCTTGCTTTGAAGGAGTCTGTTACCTTTTTCAGAATATTATAGTGTACTTTGTATTCTGCTATGTTCCATCATAGGCCCAGTGCTCTTGAATATTTTCATTTATTTATTTATTTTTTATTTTATTTTATTTATTCATTTGTCCAATACACAAATACATAGGAAGAAAAATAGACATGTGATAATATAAAAGAGGGTGAAAGTGAACTTAGAGGAGAGGATATCTGAAAGGAAGAGAATATATAAGAATAGAATAGAATAGAATTTTTTATTGGCCAAGTGTGATTGGACACACAAGGAATTTGTCTTGGTGCATATGCTCTCAACGTACATAAAATAAAATATACATTTGTCAAGAATCATGTGGTACAACACTTAATGATTGTCATAGGGGTCAAATAAGCAATGAAGAAGCAATATATAAGATAGGTGAAAGAAAGGAAAGACAATTGGACAGGGGACGAAAGGCACACCAGTGCACTTATGGACGCCCCTTACTGGCCTCTTAGGAACCTGGAGAGGTCAATCGTGGAGAGTCTAAGGGGTTTAGGGGTTGACACAATTGAGTCCGGTAATGAGTTCCACGCTTCAATAACTCGATTGTTGAAATCATATTTTTTACAGTCAAGTTTGGCACGGTTCGTATTAAGTCTGAATCTGTTGCGTGCTCTTGTGTTGTTGCGGTTGAAGCTGAAGTAGTCATTGACCAGTAGGACGTTGCAGCATATGATCTTGTGGGCAATCCTCAAATCGTGTTTAAGTCATAAACGACTTAGATAAGGGAATAGAAGGGGAACTTACCAAATTTGTTTTTTTTTTAAATAATCTTTATTAAATTTCTACATATAAAAACAGTCAAAACAAACAAAACACACAAAGAAAGAAAGAGAAATGAGGGGGGGGGGGGGAATGAGAAAAACATATCTTCAGGTTGCCAAGGTTAGGAAACACTGACCTAGAACATAAGAACCTAAGAAGAGCCATGTTAAATCAGGCCAAAGCCCATCGAGTCCAGCATTCTGTATCCCACAGTGGCCCACCAATTGTCCATGGGGATTTTGAGTAGAAAGAGAAGGCAAGACCCTCCCTTTCCCTTGACCCCCAACAAATGGTACTCAAGGGAATCCTGCCTGCCTCAACCGACATAGAAGCGGCACATGGACATCCCTTTCCATAACCACCTATGATACACTTGGCATCCATGAATCTGTCTAATCCTGCCTTGAAGCTCTCCAGGCTGACAGCTGTCACGGCCTCTTCAGGAAGTGAATTCCATAAACCAGTGACCCTCTGGGTGAAGAAATATTTCCCTTGATTTGTCCTCACTTTCTTACCTATGAGCTTTACGGAGGGCCCCCTCGTCCTGGTATTGTGGGACAGAGAAAATAATTTTTCTCTATCCACCTTTTCTATCCCATGCAGGATTTTATACACTTCAATCAAGTCAACCCTTAAACACCATCTTTCAAGGCCGAAGAGACCAAGGTGTTGCAACCTGGTTTCATAAGGGAGGGGCTCCATTCCCTTGATCATTCTTGTTCTCCCTTTTTTGCACCTTTCCCAGTTCCATCCTATCTACCTACAAAGTCCCTTCCAACTCTGTTAATCTATACCTGTATTTCTTGCGGAAAAGGTACAGCGAAGAAAAGGGCTGGGAATTGCTCTGGCTGTGCACGGGCCTCTTCGCGCCTAGTAACGTCCTGCTCCTTCACGTCCAGAGGTTCATCCAGTCTCGGAAGTATCACCCGCTCGCCAGCGACTGCTTGCAGAGGCTGCAGAAAGCTCTGAGGTTCGTGCGCTATAGCTGAAAAATCCACCTTTGGGGAATGACAAATTGGGCAGGAAGCCGCTATCCGACCAAGAATGGGAGAACCAATTCACTGAGCCGAGAAGTAATGAGAGACAGTTGGGGCTTCAAGCTAGGCACCAGCTGGAGTTCTAGTTCCATTTTAGCCATGAAAGGCGGCTGGTTTGGGCCCTTTGGGCCAGTCACCGGGAAACAGGGAGTTCTAGTCCTACCATAGGCACCAAAGCCAGCTTGAATAACTTTGGGCCAATTGCTAGGCGATGGTGAATTCTAGTTCCCCCTTAGGTAGAAAAACTGGTTGGGTGTCTTTGGAGCAATCACCAGGACCTGGAGAATTCTAGTCCCAGTTTAGGATTAAAAGCCAGCTGGATGAGTTTGGGCCAGTCACCGGGTGACTGTGAATTCTAGCCCTGCCTTAGGCATAAAAGCTGGCTAGGTAACTTTGGGCCAATTGCTAGGAGATGGTGAATTCTAGTTCCACTTTAGGCATGAAAGCTGGTTCGTTGGCTTTGGTCCAATCACCAGGAGACTGCGAGTTCTAGTTCTGCCTTAGCCATGAAAGCCTGCTGGGTAAGTTTGGCCCAATCATTAGGGGACTGTGAATTCTAGTCCTGATTTAGGCATAAAAATCAGCTGGGTAACTTTGGTCCAATCACTAGGAGATAGTGAATTCTAGTTCCACTTAAGCACGAAAGCTGGTTGGGTGTCTTTGGACCAATCACCAGGAGACTGTGAGTTCTAGTCCCACCCTAAGTGACTCTTTTTAGCACAGCACAAGACAACAACATTACAACCTCAACTTTTTACTTCTGCACATTAGTACATAACTAGTTGTTTCTACAAAGGATCCGTCTAATTGGAAAAAAACAAAGTCAACTTTTCATATATTTTTTTTCATAACCCGAAGCGATATCCCAATTTAAAAAAAAAGATAAATATATTCTCCTCTTGGACTACAACCATCCATTTAACTTCCAGCGTTGTCTCTCCTAGGAACGGGTCCCGAAAATACCCTCCCCATTTGGTGGAAGTGGAGGCCATTCAGCATAAAACCACACAGATTTTTCATAAAGTCTATTTCCCGGACGACACGGATGAGGTAACAGCAAAAACTCCGGGCTGGATCGCTTAGAAAAGTCCATCCTGGCTCCCTTTCGGTTCAGGAAATACAGGTTGTCTTGTTTTACGACCGCAACAGAGCCCAATCAAAATCCCCCATCCCCGGGAGGCCCTCTGGAAACCAGAAATGGCCTGTTTCTCAACTTCTGCCTCATGTATCCCAGCGGCCAGTTAGGTCCCACAGAGTCGGACTTCCCCAGGTCCCGTCGGCCAGACAATGTCGACTGGCGGGGTCTAGGGGAAGAGCCTTCTCTGTGGTGGCCCCGTCCCTCTGGAACGAACTCCCTCCAGAGATGTGAAGCGCCCCCACCTTCCTGGTTTTTTGCAAAGCGTTAAAAGCCTACCTTTGCCGGCAGGCATGGGGGCCGTGAGTAATGAGATTGTCTCTGGCCAATATGAGACGTGATTGGATTGGATGAGTGTATGCGAATGTGCGTGGGGATTTTAAATGTGTTTAGAATTTTTTTATTTTTAGAGATATTAGATTTCTTGTATACTGTTGTATTAATGTTGTCCGCCACCCTGAGTCTCTCCGAAAAGGGCGGCATAGAAATCTAAATGAATGAATGAATGAATGAATGAATGAATGAATGAATGAATGAATGAATGAATGAATGAATGGTGGAAGGTCTTAAGCATAAAACGTATCAGGAAAGACTTCATGAACTCAATCTGTATAGTCTGGAGGACAGAAGGAAAAGGGGGGACATGATCGAAACATTTAAATATGTTAAAGGGTTCAATAAGGTTCAGGACGGAAGTGTTTTTCATAGGAAAGTGAATACAAGAACAAGGGGGCACAAACTGAAGTTAGTTGGGGGAAAGATCAAAAGCAATATGAGAAAATATTATTTTACTGAAAGAGTTGTAGATCCTTGGAACAAACTTCCAGCAGACGTGGTTGGTAAATCCGCAGTAATTGAATTTAAACATGCCTGGGAGAAACATAGATCCATTGTAAGATAAAATACAGGAAATAGTATAAGGACCATGAGGTCTTTTTCTGCCGTCAGTCTGAACGAACGAACGAACGAACGAACGAACGAACGAACGAACGAACGAACGAGTGAGTGAGTGAGTGAGTGAATGAATGAATAAGCCACTTTCGGAGGCAGGCTTTCATGTTTCCTGCTATCAGGGTTAATAAACTATCATGATTTAAATAGTTTGGCCAAATGGCTTCTAACCTCTCCCAGCTGGGCCCATCCAACCGGTTGATTTGTATTTAATTGAGTAAACCATGTTTAAACCCTAGTTTAAACCCAAGAGGTGAAACTCGGCTTGTGTGAAACCAGGTTGCTTCTTCTCCTTTCTCATCTCGCCAGGCATTTGAAGTGGAGTCTGGCACCAAAGCCAAGGATTTCTGCCACAGCATTTCCAAACGGCTGCACTTGAAATCGTCCGAGGGATTCAGCCTTTTTATTAAGATATCGGACAAGGTGAGTCTTACAACTCATTGCTTTTGTTCAGAGTTATATCCTGTATAAATGGATATAATGTCTATCCATTTTTACAGGATACAAAAGCCCAGTCCGTTAATACTGGAACCCTAAAACGCACGAAGAACGGTTGCAGGAATTGGGTATGTCTAGTTTCATTTAATTTAATATATTTGATTCGTGCCACAAGGGTCTGTTCTGGGTCCTATTCTTTTTCATATGTTTGTGAGTGACATAGGGGAAGGTTTGGTAGGGAAGGTTTGCCTATTTGCCGATGACTCTAAAGTGTGCAATAGGGTTGATATTCCTGGAGGGGTCTGTAGTATGGTAAATGATTTAGCTTTACCAGATAAATGGTCAAAGCAATGGAAACTGCAGTTGGATGTTTCCAAATGTAAAATAATGCACTTGGGGAAAAGGAATCCTCAGTCTGAGTATTGTATTGGCAGTTCTGTGTTAGCAAAAACTTCAGGAGAGAAGGATTTAGGGGTAGTGATTTCTGACAGTCTCAAAATGGATGAGCAGTGTGGTCGGGCTGCAGGAAAAGCAAGTAGGATGCTTGGCTGCATAGCTAGAGGTATAACAAGCAGGAAGAGGGAGATTGTGATCCCCTTATATAGAGCGCTGGTGAGACCCCATTTGGAATACTGTGTTCAGTTCTGGAGACCTCACCTACAAAAAGATATTGACAAAATTGAACGGGTCCAAAGACGGGCTACAAGAATGGTGGAAGGTCTTAAGCATAAAACGTATCAGGAAAGACTTCATGGACTCAATCTGTATAGTCTTGAGGACAGAAGGAAAAGGGGGGACATGATCAAAACATTTAAATATGTGAAAGGGTTAAATAAGGTTCAGGAGGGAAGTGTTTTTAATAGGAAAGTGAACACAAGAACAAGGGGACACAATCTGAAGTTAGTTGGGGGAAAGATCAAAAGCAACGTGAGGAAATATTATTTCACTGAAAGAGTAGTAGATCCTTGGAACAAACTTCCAGCAGATGTGGTTGGTAAATCCACAGTCACTGAATTTAAACATGCCTGGGATAAACATATATCCATCCTAAGATAAAACACAGGAAATAGTATAAGGGCAGACTAGATGGACCATGAGGTCTTTTTCTGCCGTCAGTCTTCTATGTTTCTATGTTTCTATGAGCTGCCAGACACCTGAAGGAAAGACAAGAAGCAATGGGTGGAAATTAATCAAGGAGAGAAGCAATTTGGAACGAAGGAGAAAATTATTGACCATTAACTGGTGGAACAGCTTGCCACCAGAAGTTATGGGTGCTTCATCACTGGAGGTTTTCAAGAAGAGATTGGCCAACCATTTATCTGAAATGTTAGAGGATTTCCTGGTTGAGCAGGGGATTGCACTAGAAGACCTCCAAAGTATCTTCCAACTATGTTATTTCTGTGATTTTGTTACTATTTGGATGGGAGACCACTAGGAGACCCCCCCCACACACACTATTGAATAGCCAAAAATGAACCTAGAGGTAGATGGTAGCATATCTGATCAAGAATATTAGATGGCTACATCGGGACTCCCCAAACGTGAGTTAAATTCAGGAAAACATTTTCAAGCAGGAAAAAAAACCTTTTAAAAATGATTGTACAGATTGACACAAATAACAGCGTGACAAAGTAGCAACAATGGTGGTTTGGAACAGTGTTTCCCAACCTGGGCAACTTGAAGATATTTGGACTTCAACTCCCAGAATTCCCCAGCCAGCGAATGCTGGCTGGGGAATTCTGGGAGTTTAAGTCCAGATATCTTCAAATTGCCAAGGTTGGGAAACACTGGTTTGGAAGATCTGCAGGAAATATTTATGGAGATTCTCATTCATCCCGTTCATGGTTGTCCCAAAGGTGCTTTTTCAAAAGACAACTGGATTTTCTTTATTTTTCCTCAAAGATCTTTCACTTCTCACCCAAGGAGCTTCCCCAGTTCTGACTGAATGTTGGAGAATGGAAGGCTTTATGTTTCTTGCAGTCATCTGGCCCTTAGCACTCTCTCTGAGAGTCGTAGACTCGATGTGGACTCTCAGAGACAGTAGTAACGACCGGATGACGGCAAGGAAGATAAATCCTTCCATTCTCCACCATTCAGCCAGAACTGAAAAAGCTTCTTCTAGGATAGTGATGGTGGACCTATGACATGAGTGCCACAGGTGACACCCAGAGCCGTATCTGCTGGCATGCGAGCTGTTGCCCTAGCTCAGCTCCAATGTGCATGTGTGTGCTGGCTAGCTGGTTTTTGGTTCACACAGAGGCTCTGGGAGGGCGGTTTTGGCTTCCAGAGAGCCTCCAGGGGATGGAGAGGGTGTTTTTACCCTCCGATGTCTCCAGGGAAGCCTTTGAAGCCTGGGGAGGGCAAAACACGAGCCTACGGGGCCCACCAGAAGTTGGGGAACAGGCCGTTTCCAGCCTCCAGGGGGCCTCCACTGTTTTCATCCTCCCCAGGCATTGAATTTTAGGTGTGGGCACTCACGCACGCCCATGCTCTTTCGGCACCCGAGGAAAAAAAAAGTTCACCATCACTGTTGTAGGAGATGCAAAATTTCATAAAAATGTTCAATATCATATACTCATGTCAAAAAGCTAAAGTACAATGGTCCCTCTACTTAAGAACTTAATTCGTTCCGTGACCAGGTTCTTAAATAGAAACGTTTGTAAGTAGAAGCAATTTTTCCCATAGGAATCAATGTAAAAGCAAATAATGCGTGCAAAACCATTAGGAAAGAAATAAAAGCTCTTCGAAAATTAATAAAAATATTTTTATTTTTTTTTAAAAGGAAAGAAATAAAAGCTCGGAATTTGGGTGGGAAGAAGAGGAGGAGGACAGTGGCTGCCCAGAGCGAAGGGAGCGTTTCTTTTCTCTGGGCGCTGGCAGAGGTTTATTCCCTCTCCAAGCACCCAGATAAAGGAAAACGCTCCGTTTGCTCTGGGCTGCCAAAGCCTCCTTAAGCACCACCGAAAGGCTCCTCTGGCAACCCAGAAAAGCCCGAGATGGCCGGAATTAAAGGGGAAATGGCAGGAAACTGGCCTTTGTGCCGCTCTCAAATTTCTTGGGAAATTTTTCCAGGCTCGGGTTCTTAAGTAGAAAATGGTTCTTAAGAAGAGACAAAAAAAGTATTGAACACCCGGTTCTTATCTAGAAAAGTTCTTAAGTAGAGGCATTCTTAGGTAGAGGTACCACTGTAATTATTAACGACGAGGTAACAGAGAGTTTTCAAATTCGAAAAGGAACGAGGCAGGGCTGTCTGCTTTCACCACTATTATTCATACTATCACTGGAAGTTTTATTAAGAATAATTAGAGCAGATAAACAAAACAAAGCAGTGAAGGGTTGCCAGCTCCTGCCGCTTCCCGCGGAGCTCCGTGACCCCCAGTGCGCGCCCACGTGAGATTTTGCTTCTGTGCATGCGCAGGACGCAAAATCACGTGAGAGGACGGGTGTGAGATTTCCACGCATGCGCAGAAGCAAAAAACCTCCCTGAAATCTTGCTCGTGTTTCTTTGTGAGATTTTGCTTCTGTGCATGCACAGAAATAAAATCTTGCTCGGGCGTGTGCATTGTTGCGCATGCAGCTCCATTTCCCCTAGCAGAGCTACATCAGGGCCCGTATTGGTAGGAACCCGAAATTGAATTACAGTAGTACCTCTAGATACGAGCTGCTCCACATGTGAGTATTCCAAGATACGAGCCACGAGGGGAGAGAAATTTCTTTTCGAGACCCGAGCTGAAATTCGGGATACGAGCCGAGCGTCCACTAGGTGGCGCAAGAATCCTTGCTTCTGGTTATCTCGGAGGGGAAAAACAAAGTCTAAAGCCATTTGTTCCAGATACGAGTTGTTCGACATACAAGCTCCCTTCTGGAACGAATTAAACTCGTATCTAGAGGTACTACTGTATAGGTATGGAAATAAAGGGAGAAACTTATAAGATTCAAGCATTGGCAGATGATTTGGTATTTATAATTGAGGAACCATTAAAATCGGGGAATAGGCAAATGGCGGTATGGGTGGACTATGGAAAATTGGATTTAAAATTAGCAATGAAAATGATAGTTAAAAATACGACCAGATTGCAGGAATTAGGATTAATAGAAAAATTGGGAATACAAACGGCAAAGAAAATGAAATATTTAGGGATACTCTTATTTATTTGGTTGGATTTCTATGCTGCTCTTCTCCGCAGACTCAGGGCAGCTTACAACAATAAAAATACAATACAATATGACGAGTGAAACCATCATATTAGCATCAAGGTTTGCCCTGTTGAAAAAAGGTAATTATGATAAATTAACCGAACAAATTAAAACAGACGGATGGTCAAATCTGCAGCTCTCCTTTATGGGAAGAATAGCGCTAATTCAGATGAAGATTTTACCTAAATTGTTATTTCTATTTCAATCCATACCAATAAAATTAGAGAAGAGGGATTTTTTTTTTCAAAATCTGAACAAAATTACATTAAAGTTCGTATGGTTAAAAGGGTCCAGATTTGAGAGAGACCGCTTGCCTTTTTCCAGGTCATCAGTGTCCCCGAAGGAGATTTCTTCTTTGACTTCGTCAGGCATCTGACCGACTGGATCAAGAAAGCAAGACCAGCGAAGGATGGTAAATCTTGCTTGACTTCAATATACAGTATAAATCTTTACTTCCTCATAGTTCCCTCTAGTGGCCAACTTTCAGAATTACATCTTGTCATGTTTTTTTTTAAGTGAATTGAAAACGATAGCAATTTTTTCCACCAGAAGGATTCTTATAAATAATATCTGGAATCTTATCTGAAAACCCTCTGAACCCCATTGTCTATTTGTAAATTTGTTTAAACTTGTTCAAAATGTGTGGACTTCAACTCCCCAAATTCCCCAGCCAACCTATGCACATTAGCAGGTGGCTTTCTGCAGCACCCCCTGCAGTCAGGAGTGTGAATTGCACCCCCAACCTCTAATTGTAGATCAGTGCTTCTAAACTTTGGTGTGTTAAGATGCATGAACTTCAACTCCCAGAATTCCTCAGCCAGCAAATGCTGGCTAGGGAATTCTGGGAGTTGAAGTCCACTTATCTTAAACATGCCAAGGTTGATAAACACTGCCTTAAATTAACCATGGGTTGCCACCAGAGGTGAGTTCCTCCCAGTTCGGACTGATTCGCCCAAACCGGTATTGACCTGCTGGTGAGGCCACGATGATATCAATGAACTGGATTGGTCAATGCCGGTCGGTGGGCACCGCCATCTTTTTTTCTTTTATTTTTTTTCTACATTTTACCAATTGGTTTTTAAATATGATGATGATGATGATAATAATATTAATAATAATATTAATAATAATAATAATAATAATAATAATAATAATTTATTGGATTTGTATGCCGCCCCTCTCCGCAGACTCGGGGCGGCTAACAATAATAAACACAACATGTGCAATCCAATAATAAAAAA
The DNA here is from genome assembly GCF_031021105.1 of Erythrolamprus reginae. NCBI lineage: Eukaryota > Metazoa > Chordata > Lepidosauria > Squamata > Dipsadidae > Erythrolamprus > Erythrolamprus reginae. Next base: position 3,613,743 of record NC_091953.1, on the reverse strand, counting down.
CAACTTAAAAACCCCTATTATAAAACGAAACATACACACACACAAACATACCATGCATAACTTGTAATGGCCTAGGGGGAAGAGCTATCTCAACTCCCCCATGCCTGGCAGTATAAATGAGTCTTGAGTAGTTTACAAAAGACAGGGAGGGTGGGGGCAGTTCTAATCTCTGGGGGGAGTTGGTTCCAGAGGGCCGGGGCTGCCACAGAGAAGGCTCTTCCCCTGGGGGCCGCCAAACGACATTGTTTAATTGATGGGACCCGGAGAAGGCCAACTCTGTGGGACCTTATCGGTCGCTGGGATTCGTGTGGTAGCAGGCGGTTCCGGAGGTAATCTGGTCCATTGCCATGTAGGGCTTTAAAGGTCATGACCAACACTTTGAATTGTGACCGGAAACTGATCGGCAACCAATGCAGACTGTGGAGTGTTGGAGTAACATGGGCATATTTAGAGAAGCCCATGATTGCTCTCGCAGCTGCATTCTGCACGATCTGAAGTTTACAAACACTTTTCAAAGGTTGCCCCATGTAGAGAGCGTTGCAGTAATCGAACCTTGAGGTGATGAGGGCATGAGTGACTGTGAGCAGTGACTCCCTGTCCAAATAGGGCCGCAACTGGTGCACCAGGCGAACCTGGGCAAACGCCCCCCTGGTCACAGCTGAAAGATGATGTTCCAATGTCAGCTGTGGATCGAGGAGGGTTTTATATGCTTCTTTTTTAATATTAGATTTGTTTCGCTATAATATTGTTTTTTTATTATTATTGTTGTGAGCTGCCCCGAGTCTTCAGAGAGGGGCGGCATACAAATCTAATAAATTATTATTATTATTATTATTATTATTATTATTATTATTATTATTATTATAAATAATTATTTTATCTTCCGTGCATGCACAGAAAGCGAGTTTTCTGCAGCATGTATGTGCTACCATTTTGTTATTGGCTTTTAAAAAAAAATGTGTGGGGTTTTTTCACGGCTTGGGCGGAAATGAACCGGCAGGGAGGTAAGTTGGAACCCACCCCCTGGTCGTCACACAATGTGCAACCGGTTTTGGACATTGTGCTGCATTTGCTCTGCAGGGCTTGTGCCTTCTCTCACGTACCAGGTGTTTTTTATGAAGAAGCTTTGGACCAACACCATGCCTGGGAAGGATTCAATGGCGGACTCTATTTTCCATTATTATCAGGTATGTCACATATTTTGCAGGGTTCCCCAAACTTTTTACACAGGGGGCCAGGTCACTGTTGGAGGGCCGGACTATAAAAAAACCCTATGAACAAATCCCTATGCACACTGTACATACCTTATTTTAAAGTAAGAAACAAAATGGGAACATACTATTTAGAGGGGGGGGGGGAAAGAAGTCTGAAATTCATATATGTTTATGTTTTGTTTTTAATTTTCCTTTGTTAACATCTGATTGGCTATACAAGGTTTTCTTGGCTCATGGAAAAATGTATAAAGAAAGAAGGAAGCACTTTGGCATAATGGTTAATAAGTTAGAAATATAATTGGTGTACTTTTTTGAGGAGGGAATTTAATTAAAAGAAAATGAATGTAACTGGATGACAAAATTAGGAAAAAAAAACTTTTGCAACTTTTTTGATGATTGATATTAGTTACTAACAAAATACCGCATTTTATTCATGGAAAATTAGATGTGCTCCTGTCACTCACTCGCAGGCCGGATAAATGGCCTCAGTGGGCCCCATGTGGCCCGCGGGCCATAGTTTGGGGACCGCTGTTTAAAGGGTTCATCAATGGAAGAATCTAAGCCAGGTTACGGTGGACAAGCCTTTTTCCATCTTTACACTAGTAGTAGGTTCCTACCGGTACAGTTGACACCATCGTACTGGTAGTGAAAATGGAGCTCCGTGCATAGTTCTGTGTCTCCGGCGCACGAGCGCATGTGTCCGAGCAAGAGTTTGCTTCTGCACACCCCAATCAGTGAACTGCCAAACAAGCTAACAGTAAAGAACAAGTCAAGAAAGGAGAATATTTTTAGCTAATGGTTGGAGTCCTTGGTCCTTGTTTCTCTCGGAGTTTGGCTGTTATTCTTGCAGATGTTTCATCACCCCGTTATGGAAAATCATCAGTGCTAGAGGAGAGTGGGGTGTGCTCTCTGTTTGTAAACCAGCAGCTTGGTCGGAGAGAGGAAACACTACTCTCTACTGGCACTGATGGTGCTGTCTAGTTGGGTCGTGAGATGTCTGCAGGAAAAGCACCAAGCTCAGAGAATATCAAGGGCCACGCAGTTCTCTTCCTCCTCCCCTTCCTCCTCTTCCTCCTCCATCTCCTCTTCCTGTTCCTCCCCCTCTTTTTCCTCCTTCTCCTACCCCCCTTTCTCATCTTCCTCCTCCTTGTCCTCCTCTTCTTCCTCCTCTTCCTCCTCCTCCTCCCATTCCTCCTCTTCTTCCTCCTTCTCTTCTTCCTCTTCCTCCTTTTTTTCCTCCTCCTCCTTCTCCTCCTCCTCCCCTTTCTCATCTTCCTCCTCCTTCTCCTCCTCTTCTTCCTCCTCTTCCTCCTTCTCCCCTTCCTCCTCTTCCTCTTCCTTCTCTTCTTCCTCCTTCTCTTCTTCCTCCTCCTCCGCCTACTCTTCTTCCTCCTTCCTCCTCCTACTCTTCTTCCTCCTCCTTCTCCTCTTCTTCCTCTTCCTCCCCTTCCTCCTCTTCCTCCTCTTCCTCCTCCTCCTCTTCCTCCTTCCTCCTCCCTCCTCCTCCTCTTCTTCCTCCTCTTCCTTCTGCTTCCTCTTCTTCCTCCTCCTCCACCTCTTCCTTCTCCTCCTCCTCTTCCTCCTCTCTGCAAATTCTGCTCCCTTCTAGCACTGATGAATTTACCTAGTTTGGTCATTAAATGCCTGCAAGAAAACAATGAAGTTCAGAGGGCAGCACCTCCAAAACCCCTCTCACTAAAGCTGAAAGAGCAGGCTGCTTGTATAGCAACCAAAGACACCCCACCCCTTCCCTGTAGCATTGATAACATTCCCTAGTTGGCTCACGAGACGTCTCCAAGAAAAGGCTCAGGTTCAGAGGCCACCCAGGACCCCCTGTTTCCTTCATCCGCTTTCGAGATGATTCAGAAAGTCGTCTCACCACTATCTGACCTTCCTTCGTGCCACAGGAGTTGCCCAAATATCTCCGGGGCTACCACAAATGCACCCGGGAGGAAGTCCTGCAGCTTGGAGCCCTGATCTATCGGGTGAAATTTGAAGACGATAAATCCTGTTTTCCTAATATTCCGAAACTTCTCAAGGAGTTGGTGCCTGAACCTCTTATCCGACAGCTGTCGCCGGATGACTGGAAGAGAGTAAGTTTGCTCCAAGAATTGTCTGCCTCCATCTTTCTCTCTCTCTCTCTCTGTCTCTCTCTCTCTGTCTCTCTCTCTCTGTCTCTCTCTCTCTGTCTCTCTCTCTCTCTGTCTCTGTCTCTCTGTCTCTCTCTGTCTCTCTCTCTGTCTCTCTCTCTCTGTCTCTCTCTCTGTCTCTCTCTCTGTCTCTCTCTGTCTCTGTCTCTCTCTCTGTCTCTCTCTGTCTGTCTCTCTCTCTCTGTCTCTCTCTGTCTGTCTCTCTCTGTCTCTCTCTGTCTCTCTCTGTCTCTCTGTCTCTGTCCCTCTCTCTCTCTCTCCCTGCAAATAGTCCTTGACTTACTGTTCTGCCTCCAGTTACGAACGCATCAAACCCACGGTATCAAAACACAAACTTAACTTGAGCCATGAACCACTGCTAATAACTGGCTTAGCAGTGGAGACACACACACAAATCCAAAAGCAGTCCTTTCTTGCAAAAGGTCAGCTGCTAATTAATCTTCATTAGTTCAGCAAAGTCTTATCTCAGAGCAATGCAGTTAGTTCTCGCTATCTCACATAGTGTCCAAAGGCTTGGCAAAATGCCCAGGAATAGTGATGGGCGAAGCAAACCCGCACAATTCGGGCCCGTACCGAATTTTGCTGTGTTCGGTATGCCGAACACGAACACAAATTTTTTTGAAACTTTGGGCAAAGTTTGGAGTTGCGTTCGGCGTTCGGAGCTCTCCGCTGGTTGTGTGAACTTCATGCCTCGTCCCAGGTTATCACAGATTGTGATGCTCGACTCTGCTCTTTTTTTGCAGTCCATCGTGGCCTATTTCAATAAACACGCAGGCAAAACGAGGGAAGAGGCGAAGCTGGCTTTCCTCAAGATTATATTCCGGTGGCCCACGTTTGGGTCGGCTTTCTTCGAAGTGAAGGTGAGGAGGCGACCGACCTCGGTTGCACTTAAGAAGTGAGGAAGGAGCCATAAGTGGTATCGTACATCTGCTCAACCTGCGGACTTCTATCAGAATGTTAAGGGCAACTGTTGGGGGAAAGATCAGAAGCAATGTGAGAAAATATTATTTTAGTGAACAAGGGGACACAATCTGAAGTTAGTTGGGGTAAAGATCAAAAAAGAATAGTAGATCCTTGGAATAGTAGATCCTTGGAACAAACTTCCAGCAGACGTGGTTAGTAAATCCACAGTAACTGAATTTAAACATGCCTGGGATAAACATAGATCCATCCTAAGATAAAATACAGGAAATGGTATAAGGGCAGACTAGATAGACCATGAGGCCTTTTTCTGCCATCAGACTTCTATGAATATAGAAAATAGAACAGAATAGAATAGAATCAAATATAGAATATAGAATAGAATGGAAGTGAATATAGAAAATAGAATAGAATATAGAATAGAATGGAATAGAACATAGAACATAGAATATAAAATATAGAATAGAATATAATTCTTTATTGGCCAAGAGTAATTGGACACACAAGGAATTTGTCTTTGGTGCAGATGCTCTCAATGTACATAAAAGAAAAAGATACATTTGTCAAGAATCATGAGATAAAAACACTTAATGATTGTCATAGGGGTCAAATAAGCAATCAATGAGGAAACAATCAATATTAATAAAAATCTTAGGGATACAAGCAATAAGTTACAGTCATGCAGTCCTAAGTGGGAGGAAAAGGGTGATGGGAATGATGAGAAAAAACTAATAGAAATAGAAGTGCAGATTTAGTTTAAAGTCTGACAGTGTTGAGGGAATTATTTGTTTAGCAGAGTGATGGCATTCGGGGAAAAACTGTCCTTGTGTCTAGTTGTCTTGGTGTGCAGGGCTCTGTAGCGACATTTTGAGGGTAGGAGTCAAAACAATTTGTGTCCAGGATGCGAGGGGTCCGTCAATATCCGCTCATCCGCCAATCCGCCCCTGGTCATGACTATGGTCTAACAAAAATCTATTCCTGATCCGTATGGAGGGCTGGGGGATCTTCCGTAAAGCTGTGCCGTAGCCGAACCGCGCTGGCTAGCTGGCATGTCATCTTCTCAGCCAACTGACACACTTCCACCTTCCTTTCTCAACAGCAAACCACGGACCCAAATTATCCAGAACTGCTCCTGGTTGCCATCAACAAACACGGCGTCAGCCTCATTGACCGGAAAAGCAAGGTGGGTCCCTGAAGTGGGAACGCTATTTTCTTTTTTTCTATTTCTATTTGGCTTTTCTTCTTTGTTTTTTACTAAACAAATAATTCCCTTACTAAGTCTGCGCTACTACAGTGTTCCCTCGATTTTCGCGGGGGATGCGTTCCGAGACCACCCGCGAAAGCTGAATTTCCGCGAAGTAGAGATGCAGAAGTAAATACACCATTTTTGGCTATGGACAGTATCACAAGCCTTCCCTTAACACTTTAAACCCCTAAATTACCATTTCCCATTCCCTTAGCAACCATTTACTCACCATTATTACTGGTACTCACCATTGAATAAGACACTTAGTAATCCTAATATTTATAAACATAATTATTTATTAACAATAATTATTTTTTTTGTTATTCGTTTGCAAAAATTATTAGTTTGGCGATGACGTGGTATCGAAAATAACCTGCGAAGTATTTTTTAATTAATATTTTTTGAAAAGGCTTCAGTGAGGCCTGTCCACAGGCATGGGGAGGCAGCACAGGGGGTTGTGCGCAAGCGCGGGGGAAGGGCATTGCATTATGGGTGTAGACCCACGCTCGCGTGCGCACCCTTTTGGCACCCGAGTCAGAAAAGGTTCACCATCACTGTTCTATATTCTGTATTCTGTTCCATTCCGACGAGATTGCCTTCTGCTGCACGAATCCCAGCGGCCGATCAGGTCCCACAGAGCTGGCCTTCTCCGGGTCCCGTCGACTAAACAATGTTGTTTGGCGGAACCCAGGTGAAGAGCCTTCTCTGTGGTGGCCCTGGCCCTCTGGAATCAACTCCCTCCGGAGATTTGAACTGCCCCCACCCTCCTCGACTTCCACAAGACTCTGAAGACTTACCTATGTCGCTAGGCATGGGGTAATTGATATAGCCCCTTTGGCTAGTAAGATTTATGTATGGTTATGATTGGGGAGTGTTGACTTTTTTTAAATTGATGGTGGGTTTTTTAACTATAGTTTTAATTATTGGATTTGTACCATATTGTTTATTGTGTTGTGAGCCGCTCTGAGTCTTCAGAGAGGGGTGGCATACAAATCTAATTAATAATAATGATAATGATAATGATTATTATTATTTATTAGATTTGTATGCTGCCCCTCTCCGCAGACTCGGGGGAACGCACAGCAACAATAGAAACAATATATTACAAATCTAATAATTAAAAAATCATTAAAAAACTGCATATTAAAAAACAAAACATACACACAAGCATACCATGCATAACTTGTATAGGCCTGGGGGGAATGGAATATCTCAATTCCCCCATGCCTGACGACAGAGGTGGGTTTTAAGGAGCTTGTGAAAGGCAAGGAGGGTGGGGGCAATTCTAATCTCTGGGGGGGAGCTGGTTCCAGAGAGTCGGGGCCGCCACAGAGAAGGCTCTTCCCCTGGGTCCCGCCAAGTGGCATTGTTTAGTCGACGAGACCCGGAGAAGGCCAACTCTGTGGGACCTGATCGGCCGCTGGGATTCGTGTGGCAGAAGACGGTCCCGGATATTATTATTATTATTATTATTATTATTATTATTATTATTATTATTATTCCATTCCTGAAAGGCGCCTAATCCCTTGTCCGTGTCTCTAGGACATCCTCATCACCCATCCCTTCACCAAGATCTCCAACTGGAGCAGCGGCAACACCTATTTCCACATCACCATCGGCAATTTGGTGCGAGGAAGCAAGTTGCTCTGTGAGACGTCACTGGTAAGGAGGAAACGTGGCTGGGACGTGTGTGGGGGGGAATCAGATGAGAAGCAGTGAGAGAAATGGCGGGAGAACTAGGGAGATTGCGATAGTTGTCGCAAAAGTGATTTTTCCAAAGGCGACTGGATTTCAGGGGCGGGCTGCTCCCGGGACAGGGGGAGACACCGTTCCGGTAGCAGAAATAGAGCTGCATGTGCAGCTCCAGCTGAGCGGTGGTTGGGTGCATGCGCCCGGCACAAGATTTGCTTCCGACATGTGCACAATGTTACATGAGGATGCGCGAGGATGTGAGATTTTGGCGCTTTTCGGCTATTTTTTCCTTCCGCGCATGCGCAGGGCACATAAAACTGGTTCAAATCGCCAAAATCTCATGGTCACACGCATTCTCGCATAAGATTTCACTTCCTGTGCATGCGCAGGAAGTAAATCTCGTGTTGGGTGCATGCACCCGACCCCCACCCATGCTTCCACGACCACTGCCCATGCCCCCCGCCTGCTCGGAGGCGTCCCGGTAAACAAAGGTAAGTGTTGCCCCTCACTTCCGGACTTCCTTTCTTTTTGCTTGAAGACCTTTCACTTCTCATCCAAGAAGCTTCTTCAGTTCTGAAAAGCGAACACTCGAACACGTATAGCTAGCCCTCGACTTACAGTTATATGTTTAGGATTTATCTTCCTGGTCATTTGCATCCTTTTTTAGAGCCGTTGAGGCTTATCTGTCTGCAATCCTTCCATTCCCCACCATCCAGTCAGAGCTGAAGAAGCCGCTTGGAGGAGAAGCGAAACGTCTTCAAAGAAAAAAGGAAGTACAGTGGGTGAATCGAACCTATTCCCCCCCCCCTTCTTCTCCTCTTTTGCGCCAGGGTTACAAGATGGACGACCTGCTGACCTCTTACATCAGCCAGATGCTGACCGCCATGAGTAAGCAGAGGGGCGCAAAAGGGAGCAAGTGAACTGAGACCACCCGTTGGCCGCCCCTCTGCCAACTGAGGGCCGTGGGCTACCCTTGCAGCTGGGGCAAAACTTTCGCAACTCACGTGTGGAAAATGAGCAGGACACCTCCTGAAAACCTGTCGGATTCTGAGGACTCCGAGCAAATGTCCACTTCGAGCGAGGATGACTACTTGTGAGAGGAAAAAAACAACCACCTTTCTTTCTTTCCCACCAGCACTGATTGATATTATTATTATTATTTTTCCTCTCAGCTTGTGGAATATCCACCTCTGCTTCTCTTTCGGTTGTGGTTACAGATTGACAAAGGAAAAAAAATCTGCTTTTTTTTAGGGCACGTGGAGAGGACTTCCCTTTAGGATCTTTTTGCAAACGGGCCTTGAGAAAGCCATTAAGGAAGCCAGAACTGTACTAGAAATGGGATAATTCCATTTTTAAAAATATATTCTGGAATTGGTTGGTTGGTTGGTTTGTTTCCTGAGGGAAACCCGAGGGAAATTTCCTGAGGGAAACCCAAAGGAAATTTCCTGAGGGAACTTTCTTGAGGGAAATTTCTTGAGGGAACTTTCTTGAGGGAAATTTCTTGAGGGAAATTTCTTGAGGGAAATTTCTTGAGGGAAATCAAGTAATTTTTTAAAGAGTGGGTTTGGTTTTTTGGGTTGCTGGTTTTTTTTTTTTTTAGAAAGCGTTGGGAAGACAGAAAAAAGGATGTTTTGCACCAAAAAGAAAGAAACAAGGAAAAAAGTGGTTGGACAAACAGAGAGAAGAGACTTTCAATGTGCAATAACTGAACTGAGGACTTGGTTTGCATCTCCAACCAAACGAAAAGAGGGTTGGACTAGAAGACGTTCCAAGGTCCCTTCCAACTCTGCTATTTTGTTCTTTTCTGTCATATTTATCGCGGCAAGGGGTCCATACAAAGTTGACCTGAATTGAGACCCCCCTATGAGTCAAATTTCTGATAGTTCTGCCTCCTTTGTTTGAAAAAATTAAGTTTAAAAAAGAAACACCCTGTTTCTGAGGGTTGGAGAGTGAAGGAATTTTCAGGACACTGTCTCGGGAAACTTGAACTGAGGAATGATGCTGAAAACACGTTGCTAAAAAAATTATAATAATTTCTCTGTTCCAGGCTCAATATAGGATTGAGCTGACAAATTTTTCCAGGTTGAATATTAAAATCAGAATGCCGTTTACTCCTTTTTGAAGTCGGTATTTCGTACTTCAGGAGGAATGCTACTGAATTCTTTCAATTTTGAACGTGCAATAAAGAAAGAAAGAAATTTGTCCGATTTGAATTTCTTGATATGTACCTGGTGAGTTTTAGGAAGACCGGAGGGACGAGACAGAAACATGATCGTAAGGGGGCACCCGGTTAGGTTCTCCTTATAATTTATCCACAAATGTTGACGTAGAATGGAGAGATTTGAATGTTGACTTAGAAGAGCACAACTTAAAAGAAGGTTTTAAAAAGAAATATGTTAGAGATCTTCAAACCTGGCAACTTTAACACTTGTGGAGATATAGATAGATAGATAGATAGATAGATAGATAGATAGATAGATAGATAGATAGATAGATAGATAGATAGATGATAAAGAGAGAGAGAGAGAGATAGAGATAGATAGATAGGTATATAGAGTCTTCGGAGAGGGGCGGCATACAAATCTAAGTAATAAATAAATAAATAAATATAGATAGATAGATAGGTATACAGTGGTACCTCGACATTTGAGTCTAATTCTTTCCAGACCCAAGCTCGTATGTCGATCAACTCGCATCTCGAACGAATGCCTTTAGATTTTGTTTTTCGCGCCGAGATAACTGGAAGCAAGGAATTCTTGCGCCACCTAGTGGAAGCTCAGCTCATATCCAGAATTTGAGCTCAGGTGTCGAACTGAAATTTTGCTTGCGTCTCGGCTCGTAACTTGGAATACTCGCATGTGGAGCAGCTCGTATCTAGAGGTACTACTGTATAGATAGATAGGTATATATATATTGATGAAAAATTCAGTTTGATTCTGGTACAGGTAGTCTTCACATTATAAATATTTGTTTAATCACAGTTTGAAGTTAAAATGACACTGTACAAAGTGATTTATTTAAGAAAGAAGGAAAGAAAGAAAACAAAAGGATTTCCCCCATATTTTCTGTTTCAAGAAAACACAAAAATTAAAAAGAATTGTCCAGTCTCATTACGTGGTGTGTTAGCTTCACATTAATTTCTCTGGAAGGACGAGCAGCCTGGGCCGGAATCTCCCATCTGAATGGCGCCGTGATTCTCTACGCAAGAGATGAGTCTCCATCATTCCTTCACCACCGGCATCTTCGGCAATTCTGAAAATACGCAAGGATGTGAGAGTCCTTCGTGCGGACACCAATCCAGGCCGCTGAGGACAAAGAAAGCTTCATCCAAACTTAGATGAATTATGTAGAATCGTATCTCTTCTGCCTTCTTAAGCAGAAGGTTGGACTACCCTGTTTTTTATTATTATTTTATTTTTATTTATTAGATTTGTATGCCACCCGTCTCCGAGGACTCGGAGCGGCTAACAACAAGAAGCAGTACAAATCCAATAGTACTTAAAACAATTTAAAACCCTTAATATAAAAACAATCACACATCTCATACAGACCATATATAAAGCGGAAAACGGCCCAGGGGAATCAATTCCCCCATGCCTGATGACAGAGGGGTCGGGGCCGCCACAGAGAAGGCTCTTCCCCTGGATCCTGCCAGACGACGTTTTTTCGTTGACGGGACCCGGAGAAGGCCAATTCTGTGGGACTTAACCGGTCGCTGGGATTCGTGCGGCAGAAGGCGGTCCCGGAGATATTCTGGTCTCAAAAATAAGTCACCCCCAAAAGTAAGACCTAGGAGAGGTTTCGTAGAATTGCCTAATATAAGGCATTCCCCGAAAGTAAGACGTAGGAGAGGTTTCGTTTCTCAGCATTCCCGAACAGAACATATATTACACTGCTGTCCATAAATTGCATCCCCAAACGCTGCATCAATCAGATGTAAAACACATCCAACAACACATCCAGCATGCGGCTGCGTGTTTGGATGTGTTTTTGCTGCAGCAGGATACAGGATACAATTCATTGGGGAAAAAAATAAGACATCTTTGGGAGCAAAAATTAATATAAGATGCTGTCTTATTTTCGGGGAAACGGGGTGCTAGAAGACCTCCAAGGTCCCTTGCTTAGTTATTCCGTTTCCCCCCCCCCCATCTTATCTACAGGGGGTGGACAAAAGAATGGAAACACTTGACTTTTTGGCCTCATAGAAACATAAAAGTCTGGCGGCAGAAAAAGACCTCATGGTCCATCTAGTCTGCCCTTATACTATTTTCTGTATTTTATCTTAGGATGGATATATGTTTATCCCAGGCATGTTTAAATTCAGTTACTGTGGATTTATCTACCACGTCTGCTGGAAGTTTATTCCAAGGATCTACTACTCTTTCAGTCAAATAATATTTTCTCACGTTGCTTTTGATCTTTCCCCCAACTAACTTCAGATTGTGCCCCCTTGTTCTTGTGTTCACTTTCCTATTAAAAACACTTCCCTTCTGGACCTTATTTAACCCTTTAACATATTTAAATGTTTCGATCATGTCCCCCCTTTTCCTTCTGTCCTCCAGACTCTACAGTTGGAGTTCATTAAGTCTTTCCTGATACGTTTTATGCTTAAGACCTTCCACCATTCTTGTAGCCGGTCTTTGGACCCGTTGAATTTTGTCAATATCTTTTTGTAGGAGAGGTCTCCAGAACTGAACACAGTCTTCCGAATGTGGTCTCACCAGCTCTCTATACAGCGGGATCACAATCTCCCTCTTCCTGCTTGTTATACCTCTAGCTATGCATCCTACTTGGTTTCCCTACTGCCTGACTGCGCTCATAATGTTTGAACATGTTCAAATCAATCAAAACTTGACATATTTTAATGTTGTTTTATAAATTCTGTTATTTGATATGTTTTTTTAAACTACCTTTTTTTTTTAACAGAAATTTAAGGAAATTGGTTATAACCTTTTAGAAATGGCAGACCTCTCAGACTTTCAAAGAGGCCAAATTGGTGGTGCTCGAATGGCAGGCGCTAGTGTAACAGAAAGTGCCTGAATGTTTGGCGTTTCAAGAGGTCATGTCTCCAAAGTCATGACTGCTTTTGAAAGAGAAGGGAAAACGTCCTCAGCCAAACACAGGTCTGGTCGAGAGTCGAAGTTGTCCGAGAGAGACCGTCGGACTCTAAAGCGAATGGTTAGAGCGGATCGCAAGGCCACAGCTCCTAAAATCACTGCAGAGCTCAATGGACACCTACAGAACCCAGTTTCCATAAAAACTGTTCGAAGGGAGCTTCACAAATCTGGATTCCACGGAAGAGCTGCAAGGGGTTTCCATTTGTTTGTCCACCCCCATGTCTCAGCAAGGTGACTTTTCAAAGTTGGCCTAGGCTAGTATGAGTCACATTTCTGATAGATTTACTTCCTTTTTTGAAGAAATCATCTGGGAATTAAATGGAAGGAATTTTCGTCAAACTTTAATTGATGAATGAAAAAAAAGATATTTGTTTGTTCCAGGTTCAAATCTAGAATTGAGCTGACAAATTATTCTAGGCCAGTGATGGCAAACCTTTTTTTTGGTTCAGGTGCCAATACCCAATACAGCAACACACAAAGCCGATGCCTTACCATTGTGTGGAAGTTCCCACATTTTCAGGTGCAATTCTGTTTCCGTGGCTAGGGCCTAAAGGAATGTTTAAAAAGAGATTATGTGTGTACTGTACGTATGTATTTATTTACTTAAATTTATATGACGCCCAATTCCCAAAGGGCTCTGGGCTGCTTAGAAGCGGAATAAAATATTAAAAAATCCAAAACATTAAAACAATTTAAAACCTATATATATCATTCCATGGCCGGATCTTGTCGATTACAGACGCGAGATCAGCGACCCCAGGCCTACATTAGATAAAAATCTACTTTGAGCTCTTGATGGACAATTCTATTGTGCGCCTAATGTAGAAGTCCCAGAAAAAGAAACATAGAAGACTGACGGCAGAAAAAGACCTCATGGTCCATCTAGTCTGCCCTTATACTATTTTCTGTATTTTATCTTAGGATGGATATATGTTTATCCTAGGCATGTTTAAATTCAGTTACTGTGGATTTATCAACCACGTCTGCTGGAAGTTTGTTCCAAGGATCTACTACTCTTTCAGTAAATAATATTTTCTCATGTTGCCTTTGATCTTTCCTCCAACTAACTTCAGATTGTGTCCCCTTGTTCTTGTGTTCACTTTCCTATTAAAAACACTTCCCTCCTGGACCTTAATTAACCCTTTAACATATTTAAATGTGTCGATCATGTCCCCCCTTTTCCTTCTGTCCTCCAGACTATACAGATGGAGTTCATGAAGTCTTTCCTGATACGTTTTATGCTTAAGACCTTCCACCATTCTTGTAGCCCGTCTTTGGACCCGTTCAATTTTGTTAATATCTTTTTGTAGGTGAGGTCTCCAGAACTGAACACAGTACAGTGATCCCTCGATTATCGCGAGGGTTCCGTTCCAAGACCCCTCGCGATAATCGATTTTTCGCGATGTAGGGTTGCGAAAGTAAAAACACCATCTGCGCATGCGCGCCCTTTTTTTTCATGGCCGCGCATGCGCAGATGGTGGAGTTTGCGTGGGCGGCGGGGAAGACCCAGGGAAGGTTCCTTCGGCCGCCCAGCAGCTGATCTGCTCGGCAGCGCAGCAGCAGCGAGCAGACGAAGATCGGGGTTTCCCCGCCGCCCACGCAAAGGGGAAACCCCGATTCCGCTCCTCGCTGCTGCCGCTGCTGAGCAGATCAGCTGCTGGGCGGCCGAAGGAACTTTCCCTGGGTCTTCCTCGCTGATGCCCCCGCTCGCCCGCCCGCCGCCCGCCAGCAAGAGGGGGAGAGATAGAGAAAGAGAGAGAAGGAAAGAAAGAGATGAGAGAGGGAGGAAGAGAGTGTGAGAGAGGAAGAAGCAAGAGAGAGAAAGAGAGAGAGAAAGAAAGATGAGAAAGGAAGGAAGAGAGTGACGTCATCGGGTGGGAAAAATCGCGATATAGCGTTTCGCGAAGAACGAGATCGCGAAAATCGAGGGATCACTGTATTCCAAATGGGGTCTCACCAGCACTCTAGAACAGTTCCAGAATTGGGTATGTCTAGTCTAGTGAAGAGAAGGACCAAGGGAGACATGATAGCAGTCTTCCAATATCTCAGGGGTTGCCACAAAGAAGAGGGAGTCAAACTATTCTCCAAAGCACCTGAAGGCAGGACAAGAAGTGTTATGGTTCAAAAAGAAGCAACAAATAGGAACTAATCCAGGAGAGAAGAAACCCGTGTTAAATAGGGTGAATGGAAAGTGCAGACAGAAATGGCTTCCAAACAGCAGCTCTTTATTTGGCAATTGTTTACAATCCAGCAAAGGCTCTGTCTGAAGGCAGCCATTTTATAGGGAGCTCCCAGACAGTCTAGCCAATCAGCAGTCAGTACTGTATTTTTCCCTCCAGAATGGAGGACTTGATTGGAACTTATGGGCTTCCGTCTGAGAATGTAACAACTGAGGAGAAATCATCGGTGGAACAACTTGTCTCCAGAAGTTGTAACTGCTCCAACACTTAATATTTTTAACAAAAAACTGGACAGCCACTTGTCAGGAATGGCATAGCAGTGGGTTGAAGTAGAAGACCCCCAAAATCCCTTCTGACTCGGTTACTCTGTTAGCAATTTCAGGAACAGAATACAGCTAGTCTAACGAAAAAATACAGACTGACATGATAACATCTTCCCATATTTGTGGGGCTGCCACAAAGAAGAGGTGATTGACCTATTCTCCAAAGCATCTGAGGGCAGGACAAGAAGCAACAGATGGAAACTAATCAAGGAGAGAAGCAACCGAGAACTAAGGAGAAATTTCCTGACAGAACAATTAACCAGGAGAACAGCTTGCCTCAAGAAGTTCTGGATGTTCCACCACTTGGGAATGCTCTAAGGCAGCGATGGCAAACCTTTTTTCCCTCAGGTGCTGAAAGAGCATGTGCTTGCGCTATCGCGCATGCTTGAGTATCACACCCATAATTCAATGCGTGGGGAGGCCAAAAACAGCTTCCCCCATTCCCTGGAGGCCCTCTGGAGGCTGGAAATGGCCTCTTTCCCAACTTCTGGTGGACTCAGTAGGCTTGTGTTTCGCCCTCCCCAGGCTCCTGGAGGTTTCAAGGCTTCCCTGGAGGCAGGGAAGGGTAAAAATGCCCTCCCCTTCCCCCCAGAGGCTCTCTGGAACCCAAAAATGCCCTCCCAGAGCCTTTGTGTGAGCCAAAAATCAGCTGGCTGGCACACACATGGATGTTGGAGCTGAGCTAGGGCAACGACTCACATGCCAGCAGATATGGCTCCACGTGCCACCTGTAGCACCTGTGCCATAGGTTCGCCATCACTGGTGTAAGGTCTCCTGACTGAGCAGGGGGTAGGAAGACCTCCAAAGTCCCTTCCAACTCTGTTATTCAGATTAAATTCTTGGAACCTCCAATTGAAAGGATCAAAACCTGGAGATGGGAACGTCTGTTACGGGAGAACGTCTAACGGGGACCTCAGGCCAAGGGTCTTCCTGTGGTTGACCGCGGAGAGAAGACACCCCCAAAGAAGGAAAGACTCACCGCTTGGCACTTCATCCAAATCATGCTTCCAAGCTGCCTGTTGCAACTTCTTTTTCCTTTTCCACCTGGAAAGAAATATTTGCACCATTCAACACACCTGCCCAGCTTTTTTTACTGCAAGTTGGCTGAGGGACTTGCATCGCATGGGTAGTACTTAAACAAAGATGTAAGAAACCAAGATGGCACTGAGAGAACCGATTCGGGGTATGGCAGGCCTGGGTTGCTGCCAGTTCCAATGACCCAGGCTGCCAAGTTACTACTGGTTCTATAGAACTGGTCCGAACTGTTTGATTGATTGATTGATTGATTTGATTTGATTTGATTTGATTTGTATGCCGCCCCTCTCCGTAGACTCCGGGCGGCTCACAACAACAATAATAAAACAGCATATGACAAATCTAATATTTAAAATAACTAAAAACCCTTATTAAAAATCAGACATACCATGCATAAATTGTATAGGCCTGGGGGGAAAGGAATATCTCAATTCCCCCATGCCTGATGACAGAGGTGGGTTTTAAGGAGCGTACGAAAGGTGAGGAGGGTGGGGGCGATTATGATCTCTGGGGGGAGCTGGTTTCAGAGGGTCAGGGCCGCCACAGAGAAGGCTCTTCCCCTGGGTCCCGCCAGACGACATTATTTAGTCGATGGGACCCGGAGAAGGCCAACTCTGTGGGACCTTACTGGTCGCTGGGATCCGTGCGGCAGAAGGCGGTCCCAGAGATAATCTGGTCCGGTGCCATGAAGGGCTTTATAGGTCATAACCAACACTTTGAATTGTGACCGGAAACTGATCGGCAACCAATGCAGACTGCGGAGTGTTGGTGTGACATGGGCATATTTAGGGAAGCCCATGATTGTTCTCGCAGCTGCATTCTGCACAATCTGAAGTTTCCGAACACTTTTCAAAGGTAGCCCCATGTAGAGAGCGTTACAGTAGTCGAACCTTAAGGTGATGAGGGCATGAATGACTGTGAGCAGTGACTCCCGGTCCAAGTAGGGCCGCAACTGGTGCACCAGGCGAACCTAGGCAAACACCCCCCTCGCCACAGCGTTAATGCTGCCCCTGACTCCCAACTCTCCTCCTCCTCCTCTGATTCAGCCATTGGAGGGGCCGGCGGCCGACAGGCCACAATAGGAGGGCAACGGAACAAATATTACAAAAAGCTGAGGGGGAAGACCCTGCCCTGTCCAAATTTTAACCAGGCGCCATCTTGGCACCTTGACTCAGCCGCCCTGAGTCTGTGAGGAGAAGGGCGGCCTACAAATCAAAGAAAGAAAGAAAGAAAGAAGGAAAGGAAGGAAAGGAAGGAAAGAAGGAAGGAAGGAAGGAAAGGAAGGAAAGAAAGGAAGGAAGGAAGGAAGGGAAGGAAGGAAAGGAAGGAAGGAACGAAAGGAAGGAAGAAAGGAAGGGAAGGAAAGAAAGGAAGGAAAGAAAGGAAGGAAAGAAAGGAAGGAAGGAAGGAAGAAAAGGAAGGAAAGAAAGAAAGGAAGGAAAGGAAGGAAGGAAGGAAAGGAAGGAAGGAAGGAAGGAAAGAGAAAGGAAGTTAGGAAAGGAAGGAAAGAAAGAAAAGGAAGGAAGGAAAGGAAGGAAGGGAAGGAAGAAAGAAAGAAAGAAAGAAAGAAAGAAAGAAAGAAAGAAAAATTTACCAATGAGCGAGGAAGACGAGAGGTATGAAGATCAGGGCCAGTACGTCTGTGGTGATCCAGATGGCTCTGTATTTCTGTGGTGTCTGTAAGAGAAGAGCAAACAAAAATCAGTTGAAACGGAGTCGATACACCCAGTCCTCGACTTACGACCACAATGGAGCCCAACGTTTATGTTTAGCAACAGTTCAAACTAACAATGGCAACGAAAAAAGTGACTTATGACTTTTTTCAGACTATTTCACCATCTTACGGATACTTTGTGAGGTTGGGTGTGAAACCTCCCCACCCAGGAACCTGGTTTGTTTGGTAGATTTTCAGACAGTCCTTAGAATGATTCATTTAGTGACCACTCAAAATTACGATGACACTGAAAAGAAGTGACTTGTGACTGTTATTCACACTTGTGAGTTGTGACCATTTCAGTATCCCTGTGGTCACACGATCGAAATTCAGACGCTTGGCTACCAACTCATATTTATGATGGTTTTAATGTCCTGGGGTCATGCAATGCCCTTTTGCAAACTTCTGACCAGCAAAGTCAATAAGGAAATCCAATTCACTTCACCAACTGTGTTACTAACTTAACAACTGCAGTGATTCGCTGATCTGTGACAAGAAATGTCACAAAACCAACAAATGCTGTACCCTCCACATTGGCAAAAAGAACCCAAACCGCACATACGAACTGAATAAACAATCTCTCGCTCCTAACCCACATTCTGTAAAAGACCTTGGAATACTAATATCGAATGACCTAAGTGCTAAAGCCCACTGCAACAATATCGCCAAAAAAGCCTCTAGATTTGTTAACCTGATCCTACGCAGCTTCTGCTCCGGCAATCTCACTCTACTCACAAGAGCCTACAAAACTTTTGCCGGACCCATCCTAGACTATTGCTCATCTGTCTGGAACCCATACCACATCTCAGACATCAACACCCTTGAAAATGTCCAAAGATATTTCACCAGAAGAGCCCTTCACTCCTCCACTCGAAACAGATTACCCTACGAAAATAGACTAACAATCCTAGGCCTAGAAAGCCTAGGACTACGACGCCTAAAACACGATCTGAGCATTGCCCATATGCTGCAATGTCCTACCAGTCAATGACTACTTCAGCTTCAACCGCAACAACACAAGAGCACGCAACAGATTCAAACTTAATACGAACCGCTCCAAACTTGACTGTAAAAAATATGATTTTAACAATCGAGTTATCGAAGCGTGGAACTCATTGCCGGACTCAATTGTGTCAACCCCTAGTCCCCAACACTTCTCCCTTAGACTCTCCACGATTGACCAATCCAGGTTCCTAAGAGGCCAGTAAGGGGCGTACATAAGTGCACTGGTGTGCCTTTCGTCCCCTGTCCAATTGTCTTTCCTTTCTTTCACCTATCTTATATATTCTCTTCCTTTCATATATCCTCTCCTCTAAGTTCACTTTCACCCTCTTTTATATTATCACGTCTATTTTTCTTCCTATGTATTTGTGTATTGGACAAATGAATAAATAAAATAAAAAATAAATAAATAAAATAAGTAAAATGGGACAAAACTCGCTTAACATCCGTCTCACGTAGCCACATAAATTTTGGGCTCGACTGGCTCAACTATACATTCTCTATAGCCGATTAAATATGACTTAATGGTCTAAATTACTCATTATTAAAGATAGTTAATTTAACAGAGAATAGGAAAAAAATATAAGAAAAAAAAAGAAAAAAACCCAAGTGATATTCTTAATTATATACACGTATCTTTATCTCCTTTATACAATAGACTTTTACACCAGGTAAGTTTCTTTTACATAGTTAAGAATGTAAGGTTTATTTGGCACGTTTGTTTTATTTTCAAGCCAATGATTAAAAAAAGATCTCAGCAATTGTAAAATTGAGATTCATCATTGTTTCTTAATTCCAATGTTAATTTAACCGTTTCTGCACAGTGTCTAATTTTCTCCAATACTGTATTAGCTCTTCCTGTGGTATTTCTTCACTTTTCCACATTTGAGCGAAAGCTATTCTAGCTGCGGTTGTGATATGGATTATCAAATATATATGATTTTTATTTAGGTGTTGCCGTAAAATTCCTAAAAGAAAACATTCTGGGGTTTTATCTAACTTAACATGTAAAATTTCATCAAGCCAATTTCCTATTCTTTTCCAGTAAATGTGAGATTTTTCGCATTCCCACCATAAGTGGAATCATGTATTACCATCTCCAGGCCTTTAATAGAAACAAAGAAACATAGAAGTCTGACGGCAGAAAAAGACCTCATGGTCCATCTAGTCTGCCCTTATACTATTTCCTGTATTTTATCTTACAATGGATATATGTTTATCCCAGGCATGTTTAAATTCAGTTACTGTGGATTTACCAACCATGTCTGCTGGAAGTTTGTTCCAAGGATCTACTACTCTTTCAGTCAAATAATATTTTCTCACGTTGCTTTTGATCTTTTCCCCAACTAACCTCAAAATGTGTCCCCTTGTTCTTGTGTTCACTTTCCTATTAAAAACACTTCCCTCCTGAACCTTATTTAACCCTTTAACATATTTAAATGTTTCGATCATGTCCCCCCTTTTCCTTCTGTCCTCCAGACTATACAGATCGAGTTCATGAAGTCTTTCCTGATACGTTTTATGCTTAAGACCTTCCACCATTCTTGTAGCCCGTCTTTGGACCCGTTCAATTTTGTCAATATCTTTTTGTAGGTGAGGTCTCCAGAACTGGACACAGTATTATTCCAAATGGGGTCTCACCAGCACTCTATATAAAGGGATCACAATCTCCCTCTTCCTGCTTGTTATACCTCTAGCTATGCAGCCAAGCATCCTACTTGCTTTTCCTACTGCCCGACCTTACTGCTCACCCATTTGGAGACTGTCAGAAATCACGACCCCTCAATCCTTCTCTTCTGAAGTTTTGCTAACACAGAACTGCCAATGCAATACTCAGATTGAGGATTCCTTTTCCCCAAGTGCATTATTTTACATTTGGAAACATTAAACTGCAGTTTCCATTGCTTTGACCATTTGTCTAGTAAAGTTAAATCATTACAGACGTCTCCAGGAATATCAACCCTATTGCACACTTTAGAGTCATCGGCAAATAGGCAAACCTTCCCTACCAAACCTTCCCCTATGTCATTCACAAACATATTAAAAAGAATAGGACCCAGAACAGACCCTTGTGGCACACCGCTTGTAACCTGTCTCTGCTCAGAAGAGCAACTAATCACCTTAGTTGCTCTTCTCTGCACTCATAACTTCTGGTAGCAAGTGGTTCCACTTGCTACCAGAAGTTACCAACGTCCTTCCAGTCAACGACTACTTCAGCTTCAACCGCAACAACACAAGAGCACACAACAGATTCAAACTTAATATTAACCGCTCCAAACTTGACTGTAAAAAATATGACTTTAACAATCAAGTTGTCGAAGCGTGGAACTCATTACCGGACTCAATAGTGTCTACTCCCAACCCCCAACACTTCTCCCTTAGACTCTCCACGATTGACCTCTCCAGGTTCCTAAGAGGCCAGAAAGGGGCGTATATAAGTGCACTGATGTGCCTATCGTCCCCTGTCCAATTGTCTTTCCTTATCTCATATGTCATATATATTCTCTCCTTATCTATATCTATATATCTATATCTATATCTATATATATTCTCTCCTTATCTCTTATATCATATATATTCTCTCCCTCCCATCTACTTCTCTTCTTTTTACTTTCTATCGTCATATATATTACTTAATGTCTATTCTCTTCCATATGTATTGTATATTGGACAAAGAATAAATAATAATAAAATAATTCATTGTTCTAACTATCAGGAAATTCCTCCTTGGTTCTAGGTTGCTTCTCTCCTTGAGTAGTTTCCATGCACTGGAGCACATTTGCACAGGATCAAAAATATTTCCTCAACTTACCAAGATGAAGAACGGTTTGGTAACGTTGCCCAGAATCTGCACAGCATCGGTGGTGACCGATTCAGCTCCGTAGCACCAGGCCAAAGAATAAAGCCACGGCTCGCTGACCACCCAAAGGTTGGTGGTGATGTTGGCTTTTGCATATTTCCTTTTAAAAAAGAAAAACATCACCAGATGCTCTTTCAAGAAGAGATTGGAGTGCCATTTGTCAGAAATGGTGTAAGGTCTCCCACTTGACAAAGGGGTTGGACTAGATGACCTTCAAGGTCCCTTCCAACTCTGTTCATTTGCTAAAGGGGACTTATAACAACCCCTCTCCGAAGACTTGGGGCGGCTCACAACAATAATAAAAACAATATTCCAGCGAAAACAAATCTAATATTAAAAAGCACATAAAACCCTATCATATTTAAAAAAGCAAACAACATATACATACCAAAACATAAATATAAAAAAGCCTGGGGGAAAGGTGTCTCAACTCCCCCATGCCTGGCTGCCGATAGGTTTCCGGTCACAATTCAAAGTGTTGGTAATGACCTTTAAAGCCCTACATGGCATTGGGCCAGAATACATCCGGAACCGCCTTCTACCGCACGAATCCCAGCAGCCGATAAGGTCCCACAGAGTTGGCCTTATCCGGGTCCCGTCGACCAAACAATGTCATTTGGCGGGCCCCAGGGGAAGAGCCTTCTCTGTGGCGGCCCCAACCCTCTGGAATCAACTCCCCCCAGCGATTAGAACGGCCCCCACCCTCCTTGTCTTTCGCAAATTACTCAAGACCCACCTTTGTCGCCAGGCATGGGGGAGTTAGGATATTCCTTCCCCTAGGCCATTACAAGTTATGTATGGTATGTTTGTGTGTATGTTTGGTTTTTATAATAAGGGTTTTTAGTTGTTTTATTAAATTGGATTTTTACATGTTGTTTTTTATCATTGTTGTTAGCCGCCCCGAGTCTGCGGAGAGGGGCGGCATACAAATCCAATAAATAATAATAAATAATAAAATAATAGATGGGTCTTAAGTAATTTACGAAAGACAAGGAGGGTGGGGGCAATTCTAATCTCCGGGGGGAGTTGATTCCAGAGGGCTGGGGCTGCCACAGAGAAGGCTCTTCCCCTGGGGCCCACCAAACAATATTGTTTGGTCGACGGGACCCAAAGAAGGCCAACTCTGTGGGACCTTATCGGTTGCTGGGATTCGTGCGGTAGCAGGCGGTTCCGGAGGTACTCTGGTCCAATGCCATGCTCTAAAGGTTTTCCTGGGAAATCATGCACCCTTTTTTTCTCCTTGAACAGAAAGGGAGGCGAGATCTTTACCGAATATCGACTGTAGCCAACCGTCGGTAGTCCAGATTGAGTTTTCTAATCTTCTGCTTTCGGAGGTATTCGATACTGTGGGCGGCGGATGAAATATGTTGGAATCCTGGAGCCTTATACTGAACGTAGCCCCGGTTTCGACTGTCCAACCAGAGGATCTGTGTTTCACAAAATAGCAGCGTTTGAGGGGAAGAAAGAAGGGAGGGAGGGAGGGAGGGGAGAGTAGAGGAGGAAAAGATGGAGAAGGCGAAGAAGGAGACCAAAGGAGGAGGAGAAAGAAGACAAGGAGAGAAAGGAGGAGAAGGAAAAAAAGGTGAAGGATGAAAGAAAGAGGAAGGAGGGGGAGGGAGGCAGGAGGAAGAGGAGGAGGAGGAAAAAAAGAAGAAGAGGAAGAGGAGGAGGAGATGATGAAGAAGAAGAGGAGGAGGAGGAGAAAAAAGAAGAGGACACGGAGGAGGAAGAAAAGAAAAAGAGGAAGAGGAAGAAGAAGAGGAGGAGGAGGAGGAGGAGATAGGAAAGTGAACACAAGAACAAGGGGACACAATCTGAAGTTAGTTGGGGGAAAGATCAAAAGCAACATGAGAAAATATTATTTTACTGAAAGAGTAGTAGATCCTTGGAACTAACTTCCAGCAGACGTGGTTGGTAAATCCACAGGAACTGAATTTAAACATGCCTGGGATAAACATATATCCACCCTAAGATAAAATACAGAAAATAGTATAAGGGCAGACTAGATGGACCATGAGGTCTTTTTCTGCCGTCAGACTTCTATGTTTCTATGTTTCTATGAGATGATGAAGAAGAAGAGGAGGAGGAGAAAAAGAAGAGGAGGTGGAGAAGAACTACTACTACTACTACTACCACTACTACTACCACTACTATCAAACCAAGAACTTCCCTCTTAGCCATAGAAGTCTACTCCTAGCCCAATCTTTCCCACAGAGTTACCAATGTATAGATTCATTCATTCATTCATTCATTCATTCATTCATTTGTCAGGTACGTATTGGTGATATACATAGATATAACATAGTTTATATGCGTAAGATGGGTACTGATGAGAGGGAACATTAGGACAGGGACGGTAGGCACGCCACCTACATATTCAGGAAAGACCCCTTCCCCAAGTTGCCTTGAACTTAGCATCCTATGAGCTGAGGTGGCGCAGTGGGTAGAGTGCAGTACTGCAGGCCACTAAATCTAAATCTACAGGTCAGCAGTTCAAATCTCACCACCGGCTCAAGGTTGACTCAGCTTTTCATCCTTCCGAGGTGGGTCAAATGAGGGCCCGGATTGTGGGGGCAATAGGCTGGCTCTGTTAAAAAGGTGCTGTTGCTAACATGTTGTAAGCCGCCCTGAGTCTAAGGAGAAGGGTGGCATAAAAGAATCGAAGAAAGAAAGAAAGAAGGAAGGAAAGAAGGAAAGAAAGAAAAGAAAGAAGGAAGGAAGGAAAGAAAGAAAGAAGGAAAGAAAGAAAAGAAAGAAAGAAGGAAAGAAAGAAAAGAAAGAAAGAAGGAAAGAAAGAAAGAAAAGAAAAAAGAAAGAAAAGAAAGCAAGGAAAGAAAGAAAGAAAGCAATCACTCAATCAATCCTCAGGAGGAGTCAGAAAAGAGAAGGTGGCACCTCCGACTCCATCCCTTTCCACTGGCCTCTTGGAGCACAAGGTTGTGGCGGCCATTTTGATTTTCTTCACTCCTCCACCCACTTCCTGTAGATCCCTGTGTGTCCCAAAATGGCGGTGGGGATGAAAGAACCAGAGAAAGGGTGGTGTGATGATCTCAGGATCAGCAAAGTTTAGAGAAGACAAATCCGTCTGGTGGTAGGGAACCCGAAGAAGAAGAGCTCCCATACCTACCAACTGGGGTTTAATCTTGGATTCTTCCGTGAGCACTTGTAAAGTTCTGGTGATCCAGCTGTTCCGGTATGGATGAAACCTCGGAGGGCGATACAGGTCAAAGATGACCAGTTTGTTGGCCTTCGCTGCAAGGATCAGAAGTTCACTCAGCGTGAAAATGGTCTGGTTCTTGGCCAGTTCCTCCTCTTCAGTGGACAAAGGGGGCATGTGGTAGAAGGGCTTGTTCTAGGTGGAAAGGGGGAAAAAATAGCAAGCAGGCAGCATTAGATCTTTAATAAATACAGTGGTACGTCCACTTACGGACTTAATTCATTCCGTGACCAGGTCCTTAAGTAGAAAAGTTTGTAAGAAGAAGCAATTTTCCCCATAGGAATCAATGTAAAAGTAAATAAGGTGTGCAATTGGGGAAACCACAGGGAGGGTGGAGGCCCTGTTTCCTCCCAGGAGATTCCTAGAGAGGCCCCATGTAGGCTTCCCCCCACCTTTTCCGGACCTATTTCCTCCCAGGAGATTCCTAGAGAGGCCCCACATAGGCTTCTCCCCGCCTTTTTCCGGCCCTGCTTCCTCCCAGGAGATTCTTAAAGAGGCTCCGCGGAGGCTTCTTCCTGCCTTTTCCAGTTAATGTTTCTTGAGAAGAGGCAAAAAAATCTTGAACACCTGGTTCTTATCTAGAAAACTTTGTAAGTAGAGATATTCTTAGGTAGAGATACCCCTGTAAATGAAACCAAAAGCATATTCCAAAGTTGCTTTTTCAGGAGGCAACTGGACTTCATTTATTTGTTTGTTTGTTTCTTTATTTGTTTGTTTTGTCAAGTACGTATTGGTGGTATACAGAGATATAATATTTATATACATGATACTAGTAAAAGAGAAACATTAGGACAGGGCACAGAAGGCATGCTGGTGCACTTATGCACGCCCCTTACTGACCTCTTAGGAATCCGGAGAGGTCAACGGTGGAGAGTCTAAGGGTAAAGTTTTGGGGGTTAGGGGATGACACTAGAGAGTCTGGTAGTGAGTTCCATGCATCAACTACTCGGTTATTAAAGTCGTATTTCCTACAGTTGAGTTTAGAGCGGTTTACTTTAAGTTTGTATCTGATGTGTGCTCGTGTGTTGTTGTTGAAGCTGAAGTAGTCGTTGACAGGGAGGATGTTATAGCAGATGATTTTATGGGCTATGCTTGGTTCGTGTTGAAAGCAACGTAGTTATAACCTTTCTTGTTTTTTTCTTTGAAGACGTTTTGCTTCTAATCCAAGAAGCTTCTTCAGCTTTGACTGGATGGTATTTAGATGTATATCTACGTATCTGTATCTGTATCTGTATCTATCTATCTTCATATGTAGGTATGTATGTATGTATCTATCTATCTATCTATCTATCTATCTGAAAAGTCAGGACTCCGGTAGTTTAAATCAAACTGGTTTATTCATAACAAGGTGAATCACGAGCTCTGGAACAGTAGAACTTCCGAATGAGGGCAACGGCTAACCCGTTCCCCTTTTATACTCTTTAAAACGGCGGGCTTTCTTATAACTGACAACCATTTAACTTTCGCGGCTATTTTCTGAATAGCCGCGTCTTAACCAATCACAGATTTTCTGCGATTATTTTTAAACAAACACAACACCCCTCCCTCTTTGGCTGAGACCACGATTACGTGTTAATCCACGTCACATAGTCCTGCAAGCGGATTGGTGGCTTTACAGATCTCTGGGACCTGCGCAGTTCATTTTGCTGGGAGCTGCTTGCCTGGACGGCCGGCTCCGTTGCTCCGCTAAGGCTAGTCTCTGACGGGCCTGGTTGCGATGATGCGTTTTGATCTTCGCCGGCCGCCAGGGGCAACAAGCAGCCATCGCTGGAGTCTTGAGTTGGTTCTGGTAAGTCCTCTATTGGTTTGTCTACAGTAGGCAAAATGTCGGGGTTAGTCTTAATTCTTTTGCGTAGTTGGTCGACATGCCGATGCCAACTGCGCCCATCTGTTAATATTACGATGTATGTTTTAAAACCTGTTTTATCTAATACCGTTCCTTCTTTCCATTTGTCGTTCGAATCATAGTCTTTAGCATAAATTAAATCTCCAATGTTAAACTGTCTCTCGCTTTGTACTTTTATTTCTTTTTGGTCATTCTGGTAATTTGGGTGAATTCTGTCTAATTTAGAACGAAGGTTTCTGCCCATTAAAAGTTCTGCCGGGCTTTTGTTTGTGGACGCTGATGGCGTAATATGCTGAATGGTTAAAAATTCATCGATTTGTTGTTGCCAATCTCCTAATGGTGCTTTGTTTAATGCTTCTTTTGTGGTTCTAACCATTCGTTCTGCTTGCCCATTAGCTTGGGGAAAATGAGGTGGAGTGAGCACATGTTTTATGCCCTGGTCTGCAAGAAATAGTTCCATTTGACGGGCTGTTAACTGAGGCCCGTTGTCAGATACCAAAGTGTCTGGAATACCATGTGTGGCAAACATTTTCCGTAATGCTTTTATAGTTGCACTAGTAGTTGTGGATGCCATGAGTTCAATTTCCAGCCACTTGGAGTATGCATCCACAACCAGTAAAAAGGATTGGCCCCTGATTGGTCCTGCAAAGTCAATATGTATTCTGGACCAGGGCCCTCTTGCTGTTGGCCACTCTGATGGTGTGACTTTTGGTGGGTTGGGTCTTGTTCTCTGGCAGGGTACACAACCACCCACCCATGACTCTATGTCCTTATCCAACCCTGGCCACCATAAATGACTTCTGGCAATAGTTTTCATTTTGACTATTCCTGGGTGACCTATATGCAATAACTGCAATGCTTGCTTTTGTAAGGATTTTGGAATAACAACCCTGTCTCCCCATAATATACAATCTTTTAACGCGTTTAATTCAAACTGTCTATTCTTAAAGGGTTGAAATTGATTTGGTTGTTGTTCAATTGGCCATCCCTTTAATATCCATTGTTTAATATATTTTAAAATTGGATCTACTTGTGTCTGATTGGCTATTTCTGTCGCTGTTAATAGAGTTTGTTTACTAGTTTCAATTAATAAAACGCTTGAGGCAGGGGCTGGATCACTGACTAATTCTGTTTGGGGGCACCTGCTTAATGCATCAGCATTTCCTATCTCTTTCCCCCCCCTGTGGATTAATGTATAATTATAAGCGGCTAAAAAAATAGTCCAACGAGTCATGCGAGGGGAAAGAAAGGCGGGAGTCTGCTTGTTTCCCGCCAAAATACCTAAAAGCGGTTTATGGTCGGTAATTAAGGTAAAGGGGCGACCACAAAGATAATAATGAAATCGTTTAACTCCAGCGACAAGGGCTAGCGCCTCCTTGTCGAGTTGGGAGTAATTCCTTTCAGCTGACGAAAGAGTTTTAGAATAATAGGCTATTGGGGCTTCTGTGCCGTCTGGGAAGTTATGGCTGAGGACGGCTCCTATGCCGAACGGTGAAGCGTCGCAGGTTAGGGATAAGGGCATAGCTACATTATATTGTACTAAGACACTGTTGGAGGAAAGTAAATTTTTTACTGCTGTAAAAGCGGCTTGTTCTTTTGGTCCCCACGTCCAGGCAGAGTCTTTCTTTAGGAGGTTATGGAGCGGTTCTGCCACCGTCGCTTTCTGTTTAAGAAAGACGGAATAAAAGTTAAGGAGTCCTAGGAATGCTTGTAAGTCTGTCCTATCTGAGGGGGTGGGAGCATTTCTTATAGCATCAACTTTGTCGTTTGTGGGGTGAATTCCAAAACGATCTATTGTAAAACCCAAGAATTCAACTTTGGGAACGGCCCAGGAACATTTGTCTGCTTTTAAATGGAGTCCTGTTTCTTTAAATTTAGTTAAAACGCGCCTGATTCTGTCCCATAATTCAGATTTGGATGTGGCTGATATTAATACGTCGTCGAAATATGGGACGACCCCAGGAATATTATTTAAGATGCGTTCCATCAAACCCTGAAAGATGCCTGGGGCGGTAGAGACTCCAAACTGGAGGCGGGTGCATTTAAAGGCACCTCTATGTGTTACAATTGTCTGGGCCTCAGAGGTGTCTTGATCTACGGGAAGCTGTTGATATGCCTGCGCCAGGTCCAACTTCGCGAAGATGGACCCATTTCCTAAGGTGTGCAAGAGTTGTTGCACGACTGGGATTGGATAGGCATTATGCTGTAGGGCTTTATTAATTGTGGCTTTATAGTCTGCGCAAATTCTAATAGAGCCATCCGGTTTAACGGGCGTTACAATAGGAGTTTCCCATTTAGCATGATCAGTGGGAATTAAGATGCCCTGAGCTATTAATTTGTCCAATTGTTCATCCACTTTAGGCAGAAGTGGAATGGGAATTCTGCGGGGCTTTAATCGGATGGGCGAAATGTTTGGGTCCAGATTAAATGAGATGGGGCTGCCTGTATATTTACCCAGAGTGCTAGAAAAAACTTCGGGAAATTCTTTCAATAAATCATTTGAGTCAAAAGAGTCACATACATTGTTAACCCCTACAATTTCAATGCCTAAAGGTTGTAACCATGTAAGTCCCAGTAATGTGTGTTTGGGACCGTCAACCACTAAAAGAGGTAAAAACCCTTGAAATTTTTTAAACGCAATAGGAACATTTAAACATCCTAATACTGGAATTGAATGGCCCTGAAAATCACTCAAACCCGGTTCCCAAGGTTTCAAGTCAGTTTGTTTAACACGAGGTAAATATAATTTAAGTTTTTCCCAAGGCATTATGGAATGTCTGGAACCGGTGTCTAATTCCATTTGACAGGGGTGGCCGTTGAGGAAAAGAGAAACAAATAGCTTGTTTTCCGCAGCGGGGAAATTGCAGTTTACAGAAGAAGGGGAGTTACCTCGTTGGTTTGGAGAGTGCGAGTTGTCAGCCGGGCGGGAAACGTTGTGTGAAAACGGCGGTCGTCGATTCCTCGGTGAAAAATAGGGTCGTTGGTTTTGCTGAGTTGCTGGAGTTGGGTTGGCGGCGCGGCAGACTTCAGCGATGTGGCCGCGGCGCTGGCAACGGCGGCAATAGGCGTCCTTGAAATGGCAGCGAAAGCGAGGATGGTTTCCGTTGCAGCCGGCACATCTGTCTGCACGGGGTGCGTCTTTGGCGTCATGGTCGGAAGCTCTTCGGATTTGGAGGCAGGTGTCGTCTGGAGAAGCGGCTTCCGAGTGTTTTTCATCGGGAGAGCAGGCTTGCCAAGGTGATTCATCGGGGATGTGATGAACGGTTGAGGTTGCGCGTTTAATTTCGGCAACAGATGTTTCAGATACCTCGGAGGCTTTTGCTGCCTTAAGAATGTCTTGGAGAGAGGCATCCTCATCAACTAAATATTTCTTCTGAAGCGTGATATTGGTTAGACCGAAAATAAGGCGGTCAATCAACTGTTCTTCTGGATCCTTGTATTTGCACTTTGGAAGGAGTGCGCGTAGCCGAGTTATAAAATCGTTGGTAGATTCTCCGTCCGTTTGCCGCATTTGGGCGAACTGATGGCGGTATACGCGGACAGGAGTCGTCGGCTGGTAATGAGCGGCAAGTTTTGCTTGTAGAGTTGACCATGCGATGGTTTCCAGGGTATCTGGGTCAACGAGTGTAGAGGCTAGGCTGTAGACTTCTGTGCCGCAATACGCGAGGAATATAGCTTTCTTCCTATCGTCATCGGCGTCATGTAGGTTGCTCGCTTTCAGGAAAAATGTGAATTTGGACATGTAAGAGGTCCAAGCTTCCGTCTCGGAGTTGAACACAGGCGGCGGTGGAGCCATGGCCGAGTTCATGGCTGCGTTAGCGGGAGTTCGACCTCCTCGTCGCCACTGAAAAGTCAGGACTCCGGTAGTTTAAATCAAACTGGTTTATTCATAACAAGGTGAATCACGAGCTCTGGAACAGTAGAACTTCCGAATGAGGGCAACGGCTAACCCGTTCCCCTTTTATACTCTTTAAAACGGCAGGCTTTCTTATAACTGACAACCATTTAACTTTCGCGGCTATTTTCTGAATAGCCGCGTCTTAACCAATCACAGATTTTCTGCGATTATTTTTAAACAAACACAACACTATCTATCTATCTATCTATCTAACTATCTATGTATCTATCTTCATATCTATCTTCATATCTATCTATCTTCTATTTATCTATTTTCATATCTATCTATCTATCTATCTATCTATCTATCTATCTAACTATCTATGTATCTATCTTCATATCTATCTATCTTCTATTTATCTATTTTCATATCTATCTACCTACCTACCTATCATCTATCATATCTGTCTGTCTGTCTATCTATCTACCTACCTACCAACCAACCAACCAACCAACCAACCAACCTACCTACCTACCTACCTACCTACCTACCTACCATCTATATCTATCATCTATCAAATCTATTATCTATCTATTATCTCTCTATCTCTCTATCATCAATCTATCATCTATCTATCATCTATATCTATTATCCATCCATCCATCCCCCCTCTCTTTATCTATCTAGCTACAGAGAGAGAGAGAGAGAGAGAGAGAGAGAGAGAGAGAGAGAGCTGAAAAAGCTGAGTCTCCCCACAAAGTTGATTTCCCGATCAGGTTCACCTTCTCTCGGGTTGACATCAGTCCTGCGAGTTTTTCCATCCCATCCTTCCCTCTCCCTCCAAGGATCCAGTCCCCTGGGATCCATTCCAGAGTTCCAATCCATCCTCCTTCCACAACAACCCTACCTTGAAAAACCACTTCCCCGCGTTCAGCCGCTCCAAGGTCTCCCAGGTGAAGAAAGCGGGGTCTTCGTTCCTCAAATAAGGAAAGCGGTTATCAATGTCAGTGGTCCTTTTTAAGGTGTGGTCATGCATAAGGAAGGGCACGCCATCATAGCTGTCACAAAAGAGAAGCAAGGTCAGGGGGCATTGGCCTTCCACAGGTTTTATCAGAGCTGCACTTTTGGAAACTAACCAGCCCAACCAGCTAACCAGCCCAATTAGCTAGCCACAGACCAATAGATATGGAGTTGAAGTCTTCAATGAAACACACCAGCAGTAGGAAGTCTTAGAAAAATATACAGTAGTACCTCTAGATACGAGTTGCTGCACATGCGAGTATCTATCTATTCCAAGTTACGAGCCACGAATCAAGCGAAATTTCTGTTCGACACCCGAGCTCAAATTCGGGATACGAGCTGAGCTTCCACTAGGTGGCGCAAGAATCCTTGCTTCTGATTATCTCGGCGCGAAAAACAAAGTCTAAAGGCATTCGTTCGAGATGCGAGTTGATCGACTTACGAGCTCAAGTCTGGAACGAATTAAACTCGTATGTCGAGGTACCACTGTATTTACTTCTTGTTTACACCACTAACTGTATTCTACTTTACTATACAAACATCACACTAGTATCTCACTACAACTATCACAGTTACAATAACTCATAGGAACCAACAGATCAATGCAGCAACTCCAAAGCAGACTTCACACAGAGCAGGGTCCAGAGATCAGAGAGAGAGAGAGAGCAGAGAGCTCTTGCATATTTAAATACTTATCACCTAATGAGGTTGCTGCATGCTTAATTGCCTCAGAATGACTCAGCATTCTCTATGTAGGCCTGCCTTCTTCATTGGGATATTGGCTCCGTATATTGCTAAATCCTGACAGGTTTGTGCCACGTCTATCCAGGTGGTCAAAATCCAGATACCAGGGCACATTTCATTTGCATGCTCCTGGGGGCTGTGAGAAAGCAACCTCCCTCCCGTTTTTGTGAAAAAATACTAATAATAATTAATAATAATTTTGTATGCCGCCCCTCTCTGGAGACTCGGAGTGGCTCACAACAATAATAAACAGTACAAATCCAATACTTTAGAAACAATTAAAAACCCTTGTTATTAAAATAGTCACACAACCCAATCAAACCATACATAAACCGTAATAGCTAGGGGGTATATCAATTTCCCTATGATTGGCGACATAGGTGGGTTTTCAACAACAAGCGAAAGGCGAGGAAGGTGGGGGCAGTTCTAATCTCTGGGCGGAGTTGATTCCAGAGGGGCAGGGCCGCCACAGAGAAGGCTCTTCCCCTGGGTCCCGCCAGACGGCATTGCTTAGTCAACGGGACCCGGAGAAGGCCAATTCTAATCGGCCGCTGGGATTCATGCGGCAGAAGGCGGTCCTGTCTGGCCATTTTTTACAAAAATCGGTGTTCTTGCATTCCCCCAGCCCCCAGGAGCTCTCTGCAGGCTTCCCAAGTCTTCTGCGTTCCACATTTTTTGCAAAAACGGGTGAAAAATGCACCAAATTTTTCAAAAAGCAGGGCACAGAGAGGGTTTGGGAAGCTTGCAGCGTGCTCCTGGGGGGCTGGGGAGGACAAAAACTTTTTTTCCTTATGTGCCTCTTTGAAATCTTGCTGCATCTTATACACCGGTGTGTTTTACAGTGTGGATAAGTCTTTTTTTTCCTAGTCGTAACTTTGAATAGTCACTAAAAGAACGGATGTAAGTCAAGGACTATCGGTTAAAAAAGTCAATCAAAAAAGACAGTTTGTTTGTGGGTGGCAAGATTTCAAACGGCTGACTTTGGGACCACCCAGCCAACCTCAAAAAGTTAAGATTGAAGGGTTTTTTTCCCCCTTAAGGAAATGTTTCCGTTTCAAGGACTGTGGCTAAAGACATAAACCATGATTGATCAACCCAACATTCTTACCTAATGGTGACATCCGTCTCCAAACCAATAGCGCCGTGATCGATGGTTCTGACAAAGGACATCTCGGTATTCTCAGGAGCCAGCTAGGATTAAAAATAAAACATTCAGAATTTGGAAAGAATCGGTGACTTTGGGCCTAAGTTAGCACGTGTATTTCACCGTAACTACATTAAGCTGTTTTTAAAATTACACGTAGTTCTTGACTTACGACCATAACAGAGCCTGAAATTTCTGTTGCTATGGGAGACAGTTAATAAGTGGGTTTCGTCCCATTTATTGACCTTTCTTGCCACAGCTGTTAACTACTACTGCTGCTACTCTGTGTGCATGTGTGTGTGTAACATACTTTTGCTGAGTTGAAAATGAAGGGAGACTAGTATAGATCTATTTTGAGGTTGTTTCCTCTCATCAGCTAGACATACCCTCACTGGGATTTGATCCTGCAGCCTCTAGGCAGAGAATTAACCTCTAGGCCACAGGATCTCATCCTTTCGACTTTGTATATATATAATTAATTCTGTTTTTAATGCTTAATTTTACTGATTATATTATAGGCTGCCCAGAAGGCCCCCTCTGGGGAAGCCAGATGGTTTAAAAGTATGGAAAATAATTAAAATATTAATTTCTGTGCTTAATGATGGCCTCCATCCTCAACTAGGTGAAGTTCCAAACTTATTATTTTGTTGTGGGACTCTGTTGGTCTCCTAATTCAGCTTGCCTGGGTCTCCGAACTAGTCCACTTTAAGACTTGTGGACTTCAACTCCCAGAATTCCTCCCCTTTAAGATTTGTGGATTAACTCCCAGAATTCCTCCCCTTTAAGACTTATGGGCTTCAACTCCCAGAATTCCTCCCCTTTAAGATTTGTGGATCAACTCTCAGAATTTCTCCAATTTAAGACTTGTGAACTTCAACTCCCAGAATTCCTCCCCTTTAATACTTGTGGACTTCAACTCCCAAAATTCCTCCCCTTTAAGACTTGTGGGCTTCAACTCCCAGAATTCTGGGAGCTGAAGTCCACACGTCTTTAAGAGGCCATGTTTGGAGACCCCTGCCCAACTGTGTCCTTCATTCATACATGGACCAAAACATACAAATCCTGCCCACACATCCAAGGGCTCGGTCAATATTGAAGTTCTAGCTTCAACACATCTTGAAGGAACTTACTTACTACTTACTTGAGGGAACTTACTACTTCAACAAATCTTGAGGTGGCTTTGAAACATAGAAACATAGAAGACTGACGGCAGAAAAAGACCTCATGGTCCATCTAGTCTGCCCTTATACTATTTCCTGTATTTTATCTTACAATGGATATATGTTTATCCCAGGCATGTTTAAATTCAGTTACTGTGGATTTACCAACCACGTCTGCTGGAAGTTTGTTCCAAGGATCTACTACTCTTTCAGTCAAATAATATTTTCTCACGTTGCTTTTGATCTTTCCCCCAACTAACTTCAGATTGTGTCCCCTTGTTCTTGTGTTCACTTTCCTATTAAAAACACTTCCCTCCTGAACCTTATTTAACCCTTGAACATATTTAAATGTTTCCATCATGTCCCCACTTTTCCTTCTGTCCTCCAGACTCTACAGATTGAGTTCATGAAGTCTTTCCTGATACGTTTTATGCTTAAGACCTTCCACCATTCTTGTAGCCCGTCTTTGGACCCGTTCAATTTTGTCAATATCTTTTTGTAGGTGAGGTCTCCAGAACTGAACACAGTATTCCAAATGGGGTCTCACCAGCGCTCTATACAACGGAATCATAATCTCCCTCTTCCTGCTTGTTATACCTCTAGCTATGCAGCCAAGCATCCTACTTGCTTTTCCTACCGCCCGACCACACTGCTCACTACCCCTAAATCCTTCTCTTCTGAAGTTTTTGCTAACACAGAGCTGCCCATACAATACTCAGATTGAGGATTCCTTTTCCCCAAGTGCATTATTTTATGTTTGAAAGCCCTTCTTTTGGCTATGGGAGTTACTCCTGGTTCCACCTACCATGGGTGCCCCTCTGTGACCGATCAGGGCCGGCTTGGGACCCAAGGTCTCCTTCTCCCGGATGCAGGGGGAGTACATGCCCAGGGGGACAAAGATAAGGCAGCTAAGGACAAACAGGTAAGGAGTGAGAATCAACGCCTGTAGGACTGAAGGAGAGAAAAGGCATCAGGTTGCTGTTTCAGACCATGAACTGTAACAATAACAGATCCTAGTGATATTTAGAAATGGGACCTCTCCACATACTAACAGAGCTGGAAGGGACCTTGGAGGTCATCTAGTCCAACCCCCTGCTTAGGCAAGAAACCTTACACCACTTCAAATGGTTATCCAACATTTTCTTTACAACTTCCAGGGTTGGAGCATCCACAACTTCTGGTGGCAGGCTGTTCCACGGATTAATTGTCCTAACTGTCAGGAATTTTCTCCTTAGTTCTAAGTTGCTTCTAGGCCCCGACCCTCTGGAACCAGGTCCCCCCTGAGATTAGGATGGCCCTTGACTTTCGTAAACTTCTTAAAACCCACCTCTGCCGTCAGGCATGGGGGAACTGAGACATCTACCCCGGGCCTATGCAGTTTAAACATGGTATGTTTGTGTGTATGTTTACTTTTAATAATGGGGTTTTTAGTGTTTTTTAAATTATTAGATTTGTTCTTACATTGTCTTTATTATTGCTGCGAGTCTACGGAGAGGGGCGGCATACAAATCAAATCAATCAATCGATCGATCAATCAATCAATCAATCAATCAAATAGATAGATAGATAGATAGATAGATAAATAAATAAATAGATAGATAAATAAATAAATTCTGTTTAATGATAGCTTAATGTATTTGTAACCTATAATGTATATATGATATGTAAGATGCTCCGAGTCTATGGAGAGGGGTGGCATATAAGTCCAATCAATCAATCAATCAATCAATCAATCAATCAATCAATCAATAAGACAAAGACAGGCTTGTAATATTATTATTGCCTTGGGAGATATTGATTGATTTGAATTTGAATGACTGGACTGTTTAACCTGACTGTGCTATTTCCCAAAGTAAACAGTAATTGAACTTTGATGTATCTGTTTTGTCTGATTGAATAATTATTCATATCTCCCGGATGGCAGATCTCTGCTCTTGGAAACTTGGCCTTCTGCTACTAACAGGCACCAAGAGAACAGGAGCCTCACGTTTTAGGAATCGGCTTGAAGGGCTGAGGAAGGAGGTCCACTTCCGATGTGGAAGACTCTTACGTGGGGCCTGAGTGGTTATTAGCTGGAGATACACTACCTTTATCACGTACCCGGAAGAAATGCAGAGAGACGGGCCAAGCCAAGAGCACCATGGTGAATATGGCAAGCACGTGAAGGAAAGGAGCTGTCACCTGTTAGGAGGAGGAGGAGGAAGAAGAAGAAGAAGAAGAAGAAGAAGAAGAAGAAGAAGAAGAAGAAGAAGAAGAAGAAGAAGAGCAGCAGCAGCAGCAGCAGGAGGAAGAAGAAGAAGAAATAGAAGAAGAAGAAGAAGAAGAAGAAGAAGAAGAAGAAGAAGAAGAAGAAGAACGACAACAACAACAACAACAGGAGGAGGAGGAGGAGCAGGAAGAAGAAGTAGAAGAGGAAGAGGAAGAAGAAGAAGAAGAGAAGGAGGAGGAGGAGGAGATAAAGGAGAAGGAGGAGAATGTGGAGGAAGAAGAGTAGTAGTAGTTGGAGATGGAGGAGGAGGAGGAGGAGGAGAATGTGGAGGAAGAAGAGGAGGAGAAAGTGAAGGAAGAAGAAGATAAAGAGGAGAAAGAGATAGAGGAAGAGGAGATGGGGAGAGGAGGAGAAAGAGATGGAGGAGGACGAAGAGGAGATGGAGGAGGAGGAAGAGAAGAAGATGATGGAGGAAGAAGGAGGAGGAGATGGAGATGAACAGTAAGAAGAAGAGATGGAAAGAAGATGGAGGAGGAAAAGGTGGATTATTATTGTTGTTGTTATTATTGTTGTTGTTGTTGTTATTGTTGTTGTTATTATTATTATTATTATTATTATTATTATTATTATTATTATCTCTTCTTACCTGAAATGACAAGTAGAACGTGTGCCACTGACGGGTCCAAAATATTGTGATCATTGCTAACCCCGTGAAGGAGAGGACCAGGGTGAAAACAGCCACGCGCTAAAGAAATCAAGGAGATTATTTATTGATTTAAGCGGCATTGTTCAGGCAATTTCAGCAAAACCCTGAGAGTTTTAGATCAATTGTTTTCAAGGCCACCTGAAGTCCTTCGAAGAAAACCCCCACCACTTTGGGTGTGAAATTTACTTTGGGACAGGGGTGGAATCCGAATGTTTTTACTACTGGTTCTGTGGGCATGGCTTTCTGTTTTTTAAAATTCTGTGCATGTGCAGAAGCTGGGTTTTCCAGCGCTGTGCATGCATCACCATCTTGTTTTCAGCTTTTATTGCCACTGCGCATGTGCCCATGATGCGCAACCACCGATAACACAACTACTCTCCAAAAAGACCTGGACTCTGTTTCTGATTGGTCTAACACATGGCAACTCCAAATCTCAACCAGCAAATGCTCTGTCCTACACATCAGCAAAAAGAATCAGAACTCCAAATACAAACTGAATAATCAAATTATCACAGATAATTCAGTTAAGGACCTCGGAGTACTAATTACAAAAGACCTAAGTGCCAAAGCCCACTGCAACAACATCGCCAAGAAGGCTTCAAGAGTAGTTAATCTAATCCTACGTAGCTTCTGCTCTGGAAATCTCACACTACTTACTTACCAGAGCTTACAAAACCTTTGCCAGACCCATCCTAGAATACATCTCATCTGTTTGGAACCCATACCACATCTCAGACATTAACACCCTCGAAAATGTCCAGAGATACTTCACCAGAAGAGCCCTTCACTCCTCCACTTGAAACAGAATACCCTACGAGACTAGACTTTCAATCCTGGGCCTAGAAAGCTTAGAACTAAGACGCCTTAAACATGATCTAAGTATTGCCCACAAGATCATATGCTGCAATGTCCTGCCTGTCAATGACTACTTCAGCTTCAACCACAACAACACAAGAGCACGTAACAGATTCAAGCTCAATATTAACCGCTCCAAACTTGACTGTAAAAAATACAACTTTAGTAATAGAGTTGTTGAAGCGTGGAACTCATTACCGGACTCCGTACTATCATCCAACATTTTACCCTTAGACTGTCCACGGTTGACCTCTCCAGATTCCTAAGAGGTCAGTAAGGGGCGTGCATAACTGCACTATAGTGCCTTCCGTCCCCTGTCCTATTGTCTCTCCTATATCCCATATATCTTCTCCTCTATCCCTATATCTTTCCTCTATTCTCTCATTGATTATTTTATCCTATACCCTCTCTTCTATTCTTTCTCTAATTCTATTTCCTCGAAGGCGTCCTCTGTTACCTTCATTGTGGATTATTGTGTATTGGACAAAATAAATAAATAAATAAATTTAACACGATTTGAGTATTGCCCACAAGATTATATGCTGCAACGTCCTACCGGTCAATGACTACTTCAGCTTCAACC
Source organism: Erythrolamprus reginae (assembly GCF_031021105.1). Classification (NCBI taxonomy): domain Eukaryota; kingdom Metazoa; phylum Chordata; class Lepidosauria; order Squamata; family Dipsadidae; genus Erythrolamprus; species Erythrolamprus reginae. The sequence continues at coordinate 3,574,967 of NC_091953.1, read as the reverse complement.
GCAATAACACAAGAGCACGCAACAGATTCAAACTTAATACGAACCGCTCCAAACTTGACTGTAAAAAATATGATTACAACAATCGAGTTATCGAAGCGTGGAACTCATTACCGGACTCAATTGTGTCAACCCCTAACCCCCAACATTTCTCCCTTAGACTCTCCACGATTGACCTCTCCAGGTTCCTAAGAGGCCAGTAAGGGGCGTACATAAGTGCACTGGTGTGCCCTTCGTCCCCTGTCCAATTGTCTTTCCTTTCTTTCATCTAATATATTCTCTTCCTTTCATATATCCTGTCCTCTAAGTTCACTTTCACCCTCATTTATATTATCACATGTCTATTTTTCTTCCTATATATTTGTGTATTGGACAAATGAATAAATGAAAATGTGGGAGGAAGTGAACCAGCAGTGAGGTGTGTTACAACCCACCCCTGGGTACTGTCTCATGTCTGGAATGGCACCTGTACATTTTGGTTGTTCTCAGCTAGGTGTATAAGCTTCCTCTTTTTCCCCCCTGCATTGAATTTCATTTCTCAGGGCTGGTTTTCCCAAAACTGGAAGGAGATTGGCAATTTGGAAGGAAGTCAAATGAATGTTACCTTATGAAACCAATGCAGTTCCAACTCTTGACTTTCGAACAGGAGTAAAATTGCAATAAACTGTAAAATAAGGGCACATGCTTAATGGTAGCCAGCTGCTCATATAGGAAGAAGAAATTTATGTATTACTAAATTTAATAAATTAAAGACGGGCTACAAAACAGTGGAATGTCTTAAGCATAAAACTTATAGAAAAATAGAAACAGAAGATTTACGGTAGAAAAAGACCTCCTGGTCCATCTAGTCCAGTGTTTCCCAACCTTGGCAACTTGAAGATACAGTATTTGGACTTCAACTCCCAGAATTCCCCAGCCAGCGAATGCTGGCTGGGGAATTCTGGGAGTTGAAGTCCAAATATCTTCAAGTTGCCAAGGTTGGGAAACACTGATGTAGTCTTCCCTTATACTATTTCCTGTATTTTATTTTAGGATGGATATACAGTATGTTTATCCCAGGCATCTTTAAATTCAGTGACTGTAGATTTACCAACCATGTCTGCTGGAAGTTTTTTCCAAGCATCTACTACTCTTATCAGGAAAGACTTCATGAACCCAATCTGTATAGCCTGGAGGACAGAAGGGATAGGGGGGACATGATCGAACCCAAGTACAAGGGGGCACAATCTGAGGTTGGTTGGGGGAAAGATCAAAAGCAACATGAGAAAATATGATTTTTTGAAAGAGCAGTAGACACTTGGAACAAACTTCTAGCAGACATGATCGGTAAATCCACAATAACTGAATTTAAACATGCCTGGGATAAACATAGATCCATCCTAAGACAAGAAAACAGGAAATAGTATAGGGGCAGACTAGATGGACCATGAGGTCTTTTTCTGCCGTCAATCTTCTATGTTTCTATGTTTCTATTAATGTTAATATTAATTATTAATATGATTAATAAATAAACAAATATATGTGTTGGTTTTTCCATAGCAATTCTCAGCTTCATAACTCAGTGTGATATAAGAATCATTCAACTAAAGATTTCAGAAGTTTATACTGTGTGTTGGCAGATATAAATTCCATTGCTAGCAGATACAGGTGCCACGTTTCCCCAAAAATAAGACCCTGTCTTATATTTTTTGGAACCCTGAAATGAGCGCTTGGCCTTAGTGCACGCACTCAAAAGCCCAATTGTGCTTATTACCAGGGGAGATCTTATTTTGGGGAAAAGGTGGTCATTTGGCCCCTGAGCTTTAGTCTTCCCACCTGAGATATTTCACACAATCGCACAACTACGCCTTCAAATTCAAGTTCAGGGCCGACATATCCACATCATCGTCTTTTGGGAAAAGTCTTTTTTAGCCGAAAAAAAAGCTGGACTTACGATTAAGAAGAAAACATAGGAGAAGACGAAGACCGACAAAAACAGCAGGAAGGTCGACCAGTGAAACCAGTAACCCAAATTGATGAAGCTGTACCTAAAAGGACAACAAAGGAATGGGAGATGTTTAAATAATAACAACATAATTTAAAAAACACTAAAAACCCCATTATTAAAAGCAAACATACACACAAACGTACCATGCATAAACTGTATAGGCCCGGGGGAGATGTCTCAATTCCCCCGTGCCTGATGGCAGAAGTGGGTTTTAAGGAGTTTGCGAAAGGCAAGGAGGGTGAAAACGGATGTCCAAGTGCCGCCTCTATGTTGGTTGAGGCAGGCAGGGTTCCCTTGAGTCCCATTTGTTAGGTGTCCGGGGAAAGGGAGGGGTTTGCCTTCTCTTTCTGCTCAAGGTCCCCATGGACAATTGGTGGGACACAGAATGCTGGACTCAATGGGCTTTGGCCTGATTCTGCATGGCTCTTTTTAGGTTCTTATGTTCTTACGTTCTGGTGGTAAGCTGTTCCACTGGTTAATTTTTCTCAATGTCGTGAAATTTCTCCTGAATGGCCCAGCTTTCCCCCACATTGACTTTACTGGTCAGAAGGTCATAAAAGGAGATCATGTGATCTTGGGAGATAAGCATAATGGTCATAAGTATGAACCAGTTTGCCGAACATCTGGTTTTTGATCATGGGAACAGGGGGATGTTGCAAATGTCGTCACTGTGATAAACAGTCATGGGTCACTTTTTTCTTTGCCGTTGTACGTTGTGAACAGTCAGTGAGGGAACTGTTGTAAGTCGAGGGCTACCTGTAGTAGCAAGGAGAGCCTTTGGACACTTACCAATCAAAGCCGTTGAAGTCGTTCCTGGATTCTCCCCACATGTACAGAAAGACAAAGGAAAAGCTGAAAGTCATAACCAAGAAGGAAAAATACAAGCATTCTTCCTAGAAGTAAAAAAAAAAAGGATGTTTAGATTAACAGAGTTGGAAGAGACCCTTCAGGTCATCTACTACTCCAACACCACGAACCCCAAACAGGTGGCCTATATCATTTTGACAGGCATACAAATTGGGAGGAACTGTTAGCACAGGGTACTCACCAGTATTTGGGGTTGCCATGTATGTAAACTACCAGTTGTGGTAGTTCGTTTATTTATTTATTTAACAATAATAATAATAATAATAATAATAATAATAATAATAATAATAATAATTATTATTATTATTATTATTATTATTATTAGATTTGTATGCCGCCCCTCTCCGAAGACTCGGGGCGGCTCACAACAGTAATAAGAAACAGTGTAACAATGGGACAAAGCTAATAATAAAAAACATATAAAAACCCCAACAATTAAAAACCATGCAGCACATACATACCAAACATGAAATATAAAAAGCCTGGGGGAAATGTCTTAGTTCCCCCACGCCTGGCGATACAGGTGGGTCTTGAGTAACTTGCGAAAGACAAGGAGGGTGGGGACCGTTCTAATCTCTGGGGGGAGTTGGTTCCAGAGGGCCGGGGCCACCACAGAGAAGGCTCTTCCTCTGGGGCCTGCCAAACGACATTGATGGGTCGACGGGACCCGGAGAAGGCCAACTCTGTGTTTGTTTGTTTGTTTGTTTGTTTGTTTGTTTTATTCATTCATTCATTCATTTATTAGATTTGTATGCTGCCCCTCTCCGAAGACTTTGTACCTTTATAGATGCAATATACCTTTAAGGATTTGGCTGGTTCGCCATAAAAGTTTTCCAGTGTTGCTCCCATTTCAACCTACCTTCATATAAAAAGAAGATGAAAACCAATTAAAATGCCCATTTATAGCCCTAAGCAGAAGGGAATAAAATCAAAAGCTCAACTTAATGGACCATTCTCAGTGGAAAGAGTGTTATCCATCCAGCTGTCTGTTAAATCTAACTGTCCATTAAATCCATCTGTCTGTTAAATCCAGCTGTCCACTAAATCCAGCTGTCTGTTAAATCTAACTGACCATTAAATGCAGCTGTCTGTTAAATGCAGCTGTCTGTTAAATCCAGCTGTCCATTAAATCCAGCTGTCCGTTAAATCCAGCTGTCTGTTAAGGAGAGAGGAAAATATCATTGTACCTTATTGCAACACCAGAGTCCTGGTTTAATCTTTTCATGCTTCTGGTCTCGCCACTGGCAGGCATATAAACCAGACAGGCAAGAAACAAAGTTTTCGTATTTACAGATTTTGATCAAACGTTTCTTCCCCTTTCTGAATTTCCGCAGTTTGGATTTCTTGACATGAGTCGGCTGGTTCTCCATTTGCAGAACGTCCATCTGTGCAGCCTGGAAGATTAATTCAAACAAAGAAAGTTGGAGAGTGTTCTGCCTGACTGCCTCAGGCAATGCGTAACAGTCCAAGGAAATCAAACCCACACGTGCTCTGCTAATCAGCAAACTTGTATTAAATAAACAAAAAAGGGTTACTCAAAACAGTTCTTAGAGTCCGAAAACAATGAGAGTGCAAGACTTACTTCAGCCGCATACAAAAACACAGGAAAAAACAAACAAAGACAACCTGGAATGAGCAAAGACGTTTCAGGAGTCCTTTTGAATCTTTGGAGCAAACAGCAAGTCCCAAAGGTTTCACCTCCCACATGTCTGAAAAAGCTGGGTTGAAAACTCCAACGGCACAGAACAGAAACTTCAGAGCAGGAACCACAAAATAACACATATAAACAGCCACAGTTTGCCTTGGCCTTTGTTCCCTTTTATCCCTTTAGCCCTCATTAAGGGAACCACACCCAGCCCAGGTGCTCCTATAATGACTTGTAATATTCCTTAAAGCGATCCCTTCTTTGCATAGCTCTTCGGCTATGCAGATCAATATATTGATCTGCAGAAGAACCCAGGGACGAAAGACTGTCTGAGGGACTGCAGGCCAAATCCCCTGGGCTGTCTGCTGAATCCTGTGTCCCAGTGGCCTCGTCCTCCTGGCTGTCTGCCACATCTTCCTGGCTGTCTGCCACATCTTCCTGGCTGTCTGCCACATCTTCCTGGCTGTCAGCCAGGCTTTCGCATTCACTTTGTGCCGCGTCTCTCCCGTCTGTGGGAGCAACGGCTGGCCCAGGCCCAAACACAACAGAGAGGAATGGAGAAAAGATACGGAGCACATCCGCTAATTCAGGGGTCTCCAAATTTAGAATAGAACAGAATTCTTTATTGGCCAATGTGATTGGACACACAAGCAATTTGTCTTGGTGCAGATGGTCTCAGTGTACATAAAAGAAAAATATACATTTGTCAAGAATTATGTGGTACAACACTTAATGATTGTCATAGGGGTCAAATAAGCAATGAAGAAACAATATTAATAAAAATCTTAGGATACAAGCAACAAGTTACAGTCATACAGTCCTAAGTGGGAGGAAAAGGGTGATAGGAATGATGAGAAAAACTAGTAGAAATAGAAGTGCAGATTTAGTAAAAAGTCTGACAGTGTTGAGGGAATTATTTGTTTAGTAGACTAAGTAGAGTGATGGCATTCGGTATACCCAGAGAGAATAAACATTCCTGTTCTCTTTGTCCAAACATCTCGTGTGAACTTTTTCATAAAATTTCAGCATATAGGGTTCATATGTGGAGATTGAAAATCCTCTTTGCAAAGGTTCTGAATGTTTGTCAAATTCAGGGATTTTCGCTCCAGCTCTAAGCCAACTCTGGTATAACGGGTAACAATCCAGGGACACATGTTCAAATTTGAATAAAACAAGAACGCACGCAAACAAAAATGAAAACAACCAACAAAGCGAATTGAAATAATAAAATGATGGAATGGAAAATAAACGACAGGGGTCTCGTTTCAACTGGAGACACATCCAACGAAAAATAAAACCAGATTGTGAAATGAAATAATGAAAGGAAAAAAACGGCAGAAATGTTAAAAAGAAGTTAAATTTGTCTCGTTGCAATTAAAGACACAGGCAAAGGAAAATAAGAAGAGACAATGAAACAATGAAATGAAAGAAACCAAAAAGAAATAAAATGGCTTTGGGAGTTCCAAACAATAATTTGCCTTAAAAAATATTTTTCATAGAAACAGAACCCGGAGATTTTAAAAACCAGAATAAAAACATTTTATTTTGTAAAGATACCTTTGAAAATCAGCTTCTGGTTTTGCCTTCCTGCAAAGTCAGGTCCTCCCTCTTCTGCCCAGCTTATCTGCTTGCCAGAAATTCCAGTTTTCTCTTTCCACAAACTTTCTGGATTGTCTTAACTGTCATGGAACTTTTCAAGGACCAATATTCTTTCAATGGCTGCTGTTTGTTGCTGTTAATTTCCAAGTCAAATCTCAAATGTCCTTCTCCAGTAATCCCAGGCTTTCCTGCCTACATGAAACAATGCAGCTGGTTCTTAATTTACCACTGTTTGTAGGAAGGCCTCTGAAGAACGATACATTTTTGGGAAGTATTAAGAGGCAGAATATTATACTTTCCCAAAGGAAAAATTGAGGAACCTGTTTTTGGAGGCAAAAAGCAGCCCCGGTCTTTCTTAATAGCCCACAGCAGATGCCGACACTTCAGGAGATAAAGAACTTATTGAAAGAGGCAGCCAACTATCTAGATGGCTCCATTCATAAGCAAAGCAAACACTGCAGAAATCCACTCAAGACAGGATATTTTGAGAAAATGCCTCGCAGCAGAGTTTGACAGCTACCAAAAACAGAGTGATAGGATTAGAATAAGCAGCTGCTCACCCAAGATCCAACACAGGACAAAAACCATTAAGCCGCAATAGGAAATTCCCAACATATTATTATTAGTAGTAGTAGTAGTAGTATTAGTATTATTAGTATTATTAGCATTATTAGTATTATTAGTATTATTAGCATTATATTATTAGTATTATTAGTATTAGTATTATGTCAGTACAACACAGCAAACAAGATCACTATGCTGGATTTCGTATTTCATCACCAGTCGGGCGCTTCCTAAGCACCTAGGACTGCGTGATGTAGCGGCGAATTATGTTTGCCGATCCCAGTAAAGATTTTGTCAATTCCGATGGGTTTCAAATGTCCACTGAGATTATTATTATTATTATTTATTAGATTATTTATGCCGCCCCTCTCCTTTGGCACTGCGCCCAGCGTGCCAAGTACCACTGGGACCACTTTCACGGGCTTATGGCAGAATTGTTGCAGCTCGATTTTTAGATCTTCGTATTTCTCTCATTTCTCTAGCTGCTTCTCCTCAATTCTGCTGTCTCCTGGGATTGCGATGTCGATGATCCCTACTTTCTTTTTCACAATGTGTTATGCTTCAGAATTCGGTCAATCTGAAGTCGGAAGTCCCACAGTAGTTAATAATAATAATAATCATCATCATCATCATCATCATCATCATCATCATCATTATTATTATTATTATTATTATTATTATTATTATTATTATATTTGTATGCTGCCCTTCTCCGAAGACTCAGGGCATCTCACAGAAACACAAATCCCATATAGCACAAATCCCAAACTTCAAAATTACAGAAATTACAGATTACAGATCCATCCACCTGTTCAGCCATTTGGTCAGCTGCCTCAGAGAACCACAGGTGGTTGTTCTGCTTCATCAATTAATCCTCTTTCCAGTCACTCTCCAAGTTATTTGAGATGGGGTGGTGCAGTGGTTAGAGTGCAGCACTGCAGGCTACTGCAGCTAACTGCTAGCTGTAGTTCAGCAGTTAGAATCTCACCACTGACTCAAGGTGGACTCAGCCTTCCATCCTTCCGAGGTGGGTAAAACGAGGACCCAGATTGTTGAGGGCAAAAGGCTGATTCTGTAAACCACTTAGAGAGAGGGCTGTGAAAGCACTATGAAGTGGTATGTAAGTCTAAATGCTATTGCTATTGCTACCGTGTTTCCCCGAAAGTAAGACAGTGTCTTACTTTCTTTTTACCCCCAAAAGCCCCACTACGTCTTACTTTCGGGGTATGTCTTACATTGGAAAAAAATTGAAAGGGTTGCGTTCCCGAAGGCATCTCCCCAGAGTCCATAAGGGCAGCCGCGGGACAGGAGCCTCGTGAGCCCTTTTCCAAGTTCAACCTCAGGGCTCCAAGCGGCGTGCACGCGTGGAGCCACAGACGCATGTCGGGGAAGCGTGTGTCTGGAGGGGAGGAGCCGCTCTGCGCAGTTGGGCAGCCCCACCTGCCTGCCGGAAAGGAGGCGGGCGAAGGAGGGCGCAGCTCCGGCCGCTCGCCTCGGAGCTGGTCGGCCTCGCTGGCCGCTTGCAGTCGAGCCTCGGCAGGACTCGGTTGCTGGGACGAGCGCCTTCGCTGCAAGCCGCCGCCCGCTCGGCTCGCTTTGGACCAGCACCGTCCTTCGCTTTGCCAAGCCGGGGAAGAGGCGGTGGCGCCGCGGTGAGGCGAAGGCAAGGGGCGCGCGGGGAGCTTGGAAGCGACGTCATCGGGCTCCCCCCCCGGCAATACCCCCATGTTTCCCCGAAAGTAAGACATGTCTTACTTTCGGGGTACGGCTTATATTAGCTGAGCCCCCTGAAACTCCCGATACGTCTTACAATCGGGGGTGTCTTACTATCGGGGAAACAGGGTATTTCCAGCACCTTTCTCCAAAAGCGGTATTTATTTTATTTATTTTGTCCAATACACAATGAGAGTTTTAGTGGGTATATATATATAACTGAAGGGATTGGATACTGTAGCCTAGAGCAGTGTTTTTCAACCGGTGTGCCGCAGCACACTAGTGTGGCGCGAGACATGGTCAGGTGTGCCGCGAGGCGGCTCGGGCCCCCCCCCCCCCCGATCGAAAGGCCAGCGTGGAGAAAGATTTTTTTTGGCCGGACCGACTGTCGTCGCTGGGAACGAGGGGAGAACGAGGGGAGAGGAACTGAAAGCGAGGTCTGCGAGGGGAGGGGAGCTGAGGAGGATGTCGGGGCGATGCCGAGGCTGTATTGGGAGCGTTTGGAGCGTTTGGAGCTGTGGAATGAACGTTTGGCGGTCCTGCAGTGCTGTTTGGCAAAGGGAGTTGCGAAAATATCACTTGGACTGCAGCGACACCAACAGAAAGTGTAGACCAGCGACTGGCGAGAGCCGGGGGTCCTGGGCGGAGCCAAGGAGCCGGAGGCAGAATCGGGTAACATCAAGAGGAGACGACTTATCCAGGACTGGGACATTCCCCTACCCCAACCCCCCTCTTTTTTGCCTTTTTTCGGGGACATAGAACATACTATTAATCCAGAACTTAGGAACTGAGAACTGATATGACTTTGCTGCTAACCAAATTCCTATATTCCCATATTCTCTATATATACACTTTATACACTACTGATTAGATTGGATTCATTTTAATCAACTAAATTACTACATTATTATCCATATTTTATATATTTTATATTTTTATGTGTATCTATTACCTTTATTAGTATTTTAATTTTTAGTTTTTTAACTATAAATTGATTTATATTTTAACTAAATTATTGGGGGGGGGCTTAATGATGGACAACTGGGGAGGGTGTAGTATGTATGGAGTGAATGAATGGTGTGGATGGGATGGATGGGATGGATGGGGTTACAATATGGGCGAAATGAATGGGAAGGATGCAAGTAACATACTTGGCCCACCTGGCGCTGAAGAGGCTGGAGGGGGAGGGGCACCTATCTCTGGGGGGACAGAGGGTCAGAACATCCCGGTGTTGCTGGGGAGAGGCAGATATGGCGGGGGCCACAGAGTTAGCCGTTCCAGGGGAACGAGGGATCGTTGCGTAATAACGATCCCTTGTTCTGGCTCTGTGAGCTCAACCTTGGGTACTGGTGATGAGTGTAACTCTGGCCCTGGGCTCAGGTTGCTGCTGCTTAATGCCAGGTCGGTGGTAAATAAAGCTCTCCTCATCCGGGATCTAAGCCTGGATGAGGAGGCCGACCTGGCATGTATTACTGAAACCTGGCTGGGCCCAGAGGGAGGAGTTCCTCTCTCTGAAATTTGCCCAGCTGGGTTTCAGATATGGCATCAACCTCGATCCCAGGGAAGGGGGGGAGGAGTGGCTATTATAGCCAGGGAGAGCCTTTGCCTACATGGACTCATTGCTCCAGAGATTGCGGGTTGCGAATCTCTCTTGATGAAGTTGGACTTAGGGGTTCAGGTGGGCTTGTTTCTCACATACCTGCCTCCCAGCTACGTGTCAAAAGCCCTGCCTGTGCTGCTCGAGGAGGTAGCCGGGTTGGCGGTGGAGTTCCCCAGACTTATTGTCTTGGGGGACTTCAACCTGCCGTCAGTCGGCGAAGCCTCTGGACTGGCACAGGAGTTCATGGCCACCATGGCAGCCATGGACCTGACTCAAGTAATACAGGGTCCAACTCATGAGGGAGGGCACGCACCTGACATGGTATTCCTCTCTGAGCAATTGAGCAATGGTCTGAGACTAAGGGGCTTAGAAATACTGCCTTTGTCATGGTCAGACCATTTTCTACTACGGCTTGACTTCCTGGCTCCAATCCTTCCTCGCAGGGAGGCGGAACCAATTAAGATGTTCTGTCCCAGACGCCTGATGGACCCAGAGGGCTTTCAGACGGCGCTTGGGGTTATTCCAGATGCACTCGTCCACAGTTCGGCGGAGTCTCTTGCGGAAGCCTGGAACAAGGCTGCAGCGGAGGCTCTTGATTGGATTGCGCCTTTGCGACCTCTCCGTGGCGCTAGACCCCGTAGAGCTCCATGGTTTAACGAGGAGCTCCGGGAGTTGAAACGCCAGAAGAGATGTCTAGAGAAGCGATGGAGGAAGAGTAAGTCTGAATCCGATCGAACACTTGTAAGAGCTTTTATTAAGACTTACAAAGTGACGCTCAAGGCGGCAAGATGCACGTATCATGCCGCCTTGATTGCATCAGCGGAATCCCGCCCGGCCGCTCTGTTTAGGGTGACCCGCTCCCTTCTTAACCAGGGGGGAGTTGGGGAGCCCTTGCAGAGTAGTGCCGAGGATTTTAACACGTTTTTCGCTGATAAAATCGCTCAGATCCGGGCGGACCTCGACTCCAATTGGAAAACAGAGTCGGCTGACAACAAGTCAGTCGAGGTGACTGGGGCCCGTACTTGTCCACCTGTCTGGGAAGAGTTTGATCTGGTGACACTTCATGAAGTGGACAAGGCCATTGGAGCTGTAAGTTCCGCCACCTGTTTACTGGATCCGTGTCCCTCCTGGCTGGTCTCGGCCAGCAGGGAGGTGACACGGAGCTGGGTCCAGGAGATTTTCAACGCTTCCTTGGGGAGGGGATTCTTTCCATCATCCTATAAAGAGGTGCTTGTGCGCCCCCTCCTCAAGAAGCCTTCCCTGGACCCAGCCGTACTTAATAACTACCGGCCAGTCTCCAACCTTCCCTTTATGGGGAAGGTTGTCGAGAAGGTGGTGGCATTCCAGCTCCAACGGTCCTTGGAAGAAGCCGATTATCTAGGTTCCCAGCAGTCGGGTTTCAGGCCCGGTTACAGCACGGAAACTGCTTTGGTCTCGTTGATGGATGATCTCTGGTGGGCCCGGGACAGGGGTTTATCCTCTGTCCTGGTGCTTCTTGACCTCTCAGTGGCTTTCGATACCATCGACCATGGTATCCTTCTGCACCGGCTGGAGGGGTTGCGGGTGGGAGGCACTGTTCTCCAGTGGTTCTCCTCCTACCTCTCCTGTCAGTTGCAGTCGGTGTTAGTGGGGGGCCAGAGGTCGACTCCGAGGTCTCTCCCTTGTGGGGTGCCCCAGGGGTCAGTCCTCTCCCCCCTGCTATTTAATATCTACATGAAACCGCTGGGTGAGATCATCCAAGGGCATGGGGTGAGGTATAATCAGTACGCTGATGATACCCAGCTTTACATCTCCACCCCATGTCCAGTCAACGAAGCGGTGGAAGTGATGTGCTGGTGTCTGGAGGCTGTTGGGGCCTGGATGGGTGTCAACAGACTCCAACTCAACCCGGATAAGACGGAGTGGCTCTGGGTTTTGCCTCCCAAGGACAATCCCATCTGTCCGTCCATCACCCTGGGGGGGGAATTATTGATCCCCTCGGAGAGGGTCCACAACTTGGGTGTCCTCCTCGATCCACAGCTCACATTAGAGAACCATCTTTCAGCTGTGGTGAGGGGGGTGTTTGCCCAGGTTCGCCTGGTGCACCAGTTGCGGCCCTATCTGGACCGGGACTCATTACTCACAGTCACTCATGCCCTCATCACCTCAAGGTTCGACTACTGTAATGCTCTCTACATGGGGCTACCTTTGAAACGTGTTCGGAAACTTCAGATCGTGCAGAATGCAGCTGCGAGAGCAGTCATGGGCTTACCTAGGTATGCCCATGTTTCACCAACACTCCGCAGTCTGCATTGGTTGCCAATCAACTTCCGGTCACAATTCAAAGTGTTGGTTATGACCTTTAAAGCCCTTCATGGCACTGGACCAGAATATCTCCGAGACCGCCTGCTGCCGCACGAATCCCAGCGACCGATTAGGTCCCACAGAGTGGGCCTTCTCCGGGTCCCGTCAACTAAACAATGTCGGTTGGCGGGCCCCAGGGGAAGAGCCTTCTCTGTGGCGGCCCCGGCCCTCTGGAATCAACTCCCCCCAGAGATTAGAACTGCCCCTACTCTTCTTGCCTTTCGTAAGCTCCTTAAGACCCACCTCTGTCGTCAGGCATGGGGGAACTGAGACATCTCCCCCGGGCATATACAATTTATGAATGGTATGTTTGTATGTATGTATGTGTGTTTAGAAAATGGGGTCTTTTAAATATTTTTAAACAGTAATTTAGATTTGTTGTAAATTGTTTTTTCACTTTGTTGTGAGCCGCCCCGAGTCTGCGGAGAGGGGCGGCATACAAATCTAAATAATAAATAAATAAATAAATAAATAAATAAATAATAAACTTTATTTTTAAAAAAACAACAACAGTCAACGGCTTTCAAAACGGTAAGGGTGAACACATTCATGCATGTGAATCGCATGTATGTGACCAGAGTTAAATGTTTTTCTTTTGAATCGAAATTAAAGCAATACCCGCTGCTTCCTGAGGTAGCAAGAGAGGGACTTTGCTTTCCTTATTTACAAAACTTTCTACAAGTTTTTATTCACGGGATCCCGGCTCAAAACGGCCTCAAACCACTCAACCTACGGACAGAATACGGGGATAAGATTTTGGTCACCCACGCGGGACGGTTGGCCAAGGTCATCAAGTACTTCCTGGGCGCCAAATCCTGGGCAAAGATGGAGAGCAAGACGTCCGAAACCACCAGGCTGATGATGGTGGCCAACAGCACCCACATTCCTAGGGAGAGGAGGCAGGTGACGGTCTTCTTAAGGCCTCGGGAGTCCTGGGACAGCTTGGCCTGGACCATCTCTTGGAGCAAGGATGGGCCTTCCAGGCTGGAGTCCGTTTCCAACTGGCTGAACGGAGACTGTTCCAGCTGCTCTTCCAAAGCATGGACCTGGTTTTCCAGGGCTATGCAGATCTCCTCCAGCTCCACCACTGTGTGGGTCAGCTCGGCGCACTGCTTCTTCTCGTCCTCGTGAAGATGCTGGGTGGTTTCAATCCTGGCCTCCAGCTGTTTGAAGTATCCCACGATTTGCTCCATGACCTGCCTAATGCACAGCATCCCTTGGTCACGGATGGCTTTGGACTCCTGGAATGTGACCAGCTTGCTGGAGACCTTCTGAATTCTGGAGCAGAGGACTCGGTTGGTCTCTGCCAAGTTTTGGTTCTGGACCTGGAGGGCCACCCGGGTCTCTTCCCGCTTGCGGAGCATCTCCTGCAGCTCCTGCTCTTCTTTCTCCAGGTCCTTCACCATGGTCTTAAAACAGGTGACTTTCTCCTCCAGGCTCTTGTTCTCCTCATTCATGTGCTTCATCTCCCTGGCGATCTCCTGGTTTTCCAGGTCGAGGCTGGCTGCTTTGTCTTGCAGCTCCCACAGCTCCCTCTTTAACGCCTCCTGGGTCTCCATCAGGTGGGACATTTCAGACTTCTCCATTGCAGGAAGGGGACTGGGGCGAAAGGCCGCAAATTCCTGTTGAGTTCACAGCTGCGGGACAAGCGGAGGGAGAGTAAGCCGGGATCAAACCTCACATTAACAGAGGGATAGAATCAAGATCACATGAGGTGGTAATTGAAGTGTTGTACGCCGCCCTGAGTCGCCTCGAGAAGGGCGGCATAAAAATCTAATAAATAAATAAAAATGGCCTAACAGGCAAACCGGAAGTTAAAAGAAATGGACTTCCGGTTTGCCCTTTGTGCTGTTTTTCGCACTCCGGAGCCTTCAGGAAGGCTTCATGAAGCCCCAGAGCTTGAAAATCAGCACAATGGGCAAACCGGAAGTCCATTTTTCTGAACTTCTTGTTTGTCTGTTGGACTGTTTTTTTGCACTCCAAGGCTCCCCTGAAGCCTACGGAGGGTGAAATGGCCTTCCCCAAGGCTGAAAATCAGCATGCGCGTTGGAGCTGAAATAGGGCAACACATTATATTTCTTTTTGTTGGATCTTGATCAAGACTAAAAGAAGTTGAACCTCATCACCTTGAAGTTCGACTACTGTAATACTCTCTACATGGGGCTACCTTTGAAAAGTGTTCGGAAACTTCAGATCATGCAGAATGCGCCGCAAGAGCAATCATGGGCTTTCCCAAATATGCCCATGTCTCATCAACATTCTGCGGCCTGCACTGGCTGCCAATCAGTTTCCAGTCACAATTCAAAGTGTTGGTTATGACCTATAAAGCCCTATATGGCATCAGACCAGAATATCTTCGGGACCGCCTTTTGCCACACGAATCCCAGCGACCGATTAGGTCCCACAGAGTTGGCCTTCTCCGGGTCCCGTTGATAAAACAATGTTGTATGGTGGGACTCAAGGGAGGAGCCTTTTCTGTGGTGGCCCCGGCCATCTGGAATCAACTCCCCCCAGAGATCAGGACTGCCCCCACCCTCCTTGCCTTTCGCAAACTACTGAAAACCCACCTCTGCCACCAGGCTTGGGGGACCTAATTGATCCTTAGCTATTTCATTTTATGTATGGTTTGTTTGGATGGTATGACTGTTTTTATAATGGGTTTTTATAATTGTTTTTAATATTAGATTTTTGCTTTGTATTTTGTTGTGAGGCACTCCTATTATTATTATTATTATTAATTATTATTATTATTATTATTATAATTATTATTAATAATAATAATAATAGGAGTGCCTCACAACAAAATACAAAGTACAAATCTAATATTTATAAAAACCCATTATAAAAACAGTTGTTACTATTATTATTATTATTGTTGTTGTTGTTATTATTATTATTATTATTATTATTATTATTATTATTATTATTATTATTATTATCCATAGACTCGGGGCGGCTAAGTTAAATCAACACATTATTCTGAATTGGGTGAATGGTGTGGTGGGTCTAGAGGTGGTGCTCTCGCCGCACATTCAGGAGGCTGTGAGTTCGATCCTAGGTAGAGGCAGATATTTCTCTCCTGGGGCACTCTGAGAATATATCTGCTGTTAAAAAACTCCGCATTGGCAACAGGGAAAAGTGCCCGACCAATCAGCTTCATTCAGTGGCCCAGACTCCACCCCACAAGGGATTGGGGCACTAAATGTGTCTGAATTGGGTCAAAGCATCATCCAAAGTTCTAGATGAGATGCTTGTTCCTATCACCCATTTCCTCCCACTACAGTATGACTGTAACTTGTTGCTTGTATGCTTAAGATTTTCATTAATATGGATTGTATCCTCATTGTGTATTTGACCCCTATATCGTTTGGCGGGGCCCAGGGAAAGAGCCTTCTCTGTGGTGGCCCTGACCCTCTGGAACCAACTCCGCCCGGAGATTAGAATTGCCCCCACCCTCCTCGCCTTTCGCAAGCTCCTAAAAACCCACCTCTGCAGTCAGGCATGGGGGAACTGAGATATTCTTTCCACCTAAGCCTTTACAATTCATGCATGGTATGTTTGTTTGTATGTATGTTTGGTTTTAGAATTAGGGTTTTTTTTAGCTGTTTTGTATTGGATTTACATGCTGTTTTTATTCTGTTGTTAGTTGCCCCGAGTCTGCAGAGAGGGGCGGCATACAAATCCAATAAATAATAATAATAATTAGGCAGGACAGGGTGGAACGCAGTTCCACTGGCGGAAATGAAGCTGTGTGCCCAGCTCCAGCTGACCATCCCTCCCTACCATCCTTCTCCTCTTCCTCGGAAAGTGGCAGGGAGACCAGCACCAGCAGGAGTTGCGGAGGGGGGGTCCTTTTCTTCCCCCCTCTTTTCTCAACAGCTGATCAGCACTTAACAGTTCACTTAAACGATGATGATCGTTCAAGCCACTCCCAACCTTGTTACCTGGCTGGCTAGCCACTCCTATCCAGTTACATGACCATCAAGCCACACCCACAAATATAAGCCACACCCACAGTGAGGCAGTCAAAATTTTGGCTGCCCGTTACTACCTATGACCATCATTAAGTGTTGTACCACAAAGCTATGTTTTCTTTTATGTCCACTGAGAGCATCTGCACCAAAGACAAATTCCTTGTGTGTCCAGTCACTCTTGGCCAATAAAGAATAATATTCTATTCTTGGGAGAGTAGAGGAACCATCCTTTGGTCTACTCACCGAAGGATCCTCAATTGCCAAGAGAAAAACGGTCTCTCACACGTAGTCCACCATCAACCACAGCTGAGTCCGAGCCCAACTGTCATCAACGACCTTGCCGCTGATGTCACAATTCACAGAGTCTCCAGCCAATCAGGGCCTTTTATGGGCGTCATCCTTCCTGGAGGCAAGTCATTGGTTCTCCCATGACTTGTGGACTTCAACTGCCAGAATTCCTCAGCCAATCAGGCTAGCTCAGGAATTCTGGGAGTTGAAATCAACATGTCATAGAAGAGCCAATTTTTCCTACCCCTGAACAGTGTTCCCTCTAATTTTTTTTGGGGGTGGGCAGAAAAGTATAGTGTCTGAGTGGCAGTCCCTTTGGGACTGGGCGGCACAGAAATAATAAATAAATAAATAAATAAATAAATAAACAAACAAATAAATAAATAAAAAACCCACCCTGTTTTGCCTCAGAGAATTTCAAAATAAAATACTGTACTGTGTGTCTATAACAGTGAGCTCATAATAGGGCAACTCTATCAATATCAAAATGCCACTTAAATAGTTGAGCTAGTTTCAAACTAGATTTTGATTTTCTTTCTCTCTTCCTTACTCCCATTCTTTTTCTTTTTCTTTTCCCTCCTCTCTTTTTTCTATCTGTTTCTCTCTCTTCCTCTCTTCCTCTCTCTCTCCTTCCCTCTCACTCTTTCCCTCTCGGCTTCTGGGCTGGTTTGGAAAACTCTGAGTTGATGATGATTTTTAAGTGAGCCATGGCTCAATGCTCAGCTTATAGGGAACTATGCCCCTGAACTAGGACAAAGGTAGGGAATATGGCACCTTCGTGATTTGTGGACTTCAACTCCCAGAATTCCTGAGCCAATCATGCTAGCTCAGGAATTCTGGGAGTTGAAGTCCACCTACCCCTGCGACTAAGGAAACACACTCTCACACTCCTGGCAATGGAAGGGAGATCTCAGTGCAAGGAAGAGGCATATTCCCAATCCTGCTGCTACTGGTGCGCATGCGCGCGTAGCTTCCCTTCTCTTTCGCTCATGCACATCCCAGCAATTTTTGCTTCTGCGCATACGGAGGAAGCAAAACCTTGCAAGGGGAAGTACACACAAGATTTCAGCGATTTTTTTTTTTGCTTCCACGAATGCACACATTTTTAAAAAACACCGAAATCTCACATGCGCGCCCCCTCGTGAGATTTGCTTCCCGCGCATGCACCAGAAGCTTAGTTTACGGCACTGCACATACGTCGCCATCTTGTTTTGGGCTTTTCTTTTGGGGGGGGGGTTATTTTTCAACATACACACTCAGCCACTAGTTTCAGCCACAAAGTGTGGTTATGAGTCACAGCCACGACATGCAGGTGGAAGCAAACCGGCAGTGAACTAAGTTACAACCCACCCCTGGTGTGTGCGTGGGGGGGGGTCCCCTGAAACTGCAACCCCAAAGAGGGACCCCAACCCATTTCTGAGGAGAATATAGCCAATATAGCCAAGAAGGCTTCAAGAGTTGTAAACCTAATCCTACGTAGCTTCTGCTCTGGCAATCTCACACTACTTACCAGAGCTTACAAAACTTTCGCCGGACCCATCCTCGAATACAGCTCATCTGTTTGGAACCCATATCGCATCTCAGACATCAACACCCTTGAAAATGTCCAGAGATACTTCACCAGAAGAGCCCTTCACTCCTCTACCTGTAACAGAAGACCCTACGAGACTAGACTTTCAATCCTGGACCTAGAAAGTTTAGAACTAAGACGCCTTAAACAAGATCTAAGTATTGCCCACAAGATCATATGCTGCAATGTCCTGCCTGCCGGCGACTACTTCAGCTTCAACTACAACAACACAACAGCACACGGCAGATTTAAACTTAATTTTAACCGCTCCAAACTTGACTGTAAAAAATACGACTTCAGTAACCGAGTTGTTGAAGCGTGGAACTCATTACTGGACTCCGTAGTGTCATCCCCAAACCCCCAACACTTTACCCTTAGATTATCTACGGTTGACCTATCCAGATTGCTAAGAGGTCAGTAAGGGGCGAGTACAAGTGCACTAGAGTGCCTTCCGTCCCCTGTCTTATTGCTCTCCTATATCTCCTATACCTTTCTTCTATTCCTCTATCTCTTCTTCTATTCTTTCATTGATATGTTCTATTCCTATATCTTCTCTTCTCTTCTTTCTTAGATATATTTTACTATATCTCCTCTATAACCGTCATCTTGTATTTTACTATGTGTATATATATACCCACTAAAACCCTCATTGTGTATTGGACAAAATACATATAAATAAATAAATAAATAAACAAACAAACAAACAAATAAATAAATAAATAAATAGAGTGCCTTCCGTCCCCTGTCCTATTGCTCTCCTATATCTCCTCTACCTTTCTTCTATTCCTATATCTCTTCTTCTATTCTTTCATTGATATGTTCTATTACTATACCTTCTTTTCTATTCCTTCTTAGATATATTTCACTATCTCCTCTATAACCTTCATCATGTATTTTACTATGTGTATATAGATATATACCCACTAAAACCCTCATTGTGTATTGGACAAAATAAATAAAAAATAAACACCCGCTCCCGCCCTCCCAGAGGAGAAGGGTGGACACAGCTCCAAACACAATTGGCCTCCTCTTTATTATTGCTTTTCCTTGGAGCTGACTTCTCGGGGCGTCTCGCCTTCCTTCTTTTTCACCGTTTTTCTGGGGGCGGTAGAAGAGGTTTTCTTCGGGCGCGCCTGGAGGCCTTTGTCCGAGACGTTTTGGTCCTCAAACAGAGCCACTTCCTGAGAGAGCTTCCTCAACTCCTTGTTGAGTTGGTTGTTGGAATCGATCAAAGCGAACTTCAGGACTTCCAGTTGGTTGAGCTTCTGGTAGGCCTCTTCGGCCCGTTCGCGCATCGCTGTGACTTTGCCTTGCATCTCTTCCATGGCGATCTTGAAACTTTCGACCGTGTCCTGCAAACTCTGGCTCATGGTCGGGATTTGGTCTGGGCTCCGCCTTGGGACTCGCTCTTAAAATCTTTTGCTAGGGATTGTCTTATCTTCTTCTGGAGAGTTCCTAATGGCTGTGGACAGACGAATTATAGATGCTGCCGACAAGCTGCACGTAAACACAAAGAAGATACTGACACACATCCACACATGCACATTGTCAATATGCGTGCAGCTATGTTGGCTTAAAATACACATAAACAAGGAATGTGTGTTTATGTGTTATATATAAATATATTTAATATACATAATATTAATATTAATATATTAATAAATATTTAATGTATATAAATATATTAAATATTTATATAAATATATGTATATAAATACATTAAACATATTTAAATATTTAATAAATATTTAAATATATTAATAAGGGGACACAATCTGAAGTTAGTTGGGGGAAAGATCAAAAGCAACATGAGACAATATTATTTGACTGAAAGAGTAGTAGATCCTTGGAACAAACTTCCAGCAGACGTGGTAGATAAATCCACAGTAACTGAATTTAAACATGCCTGGGATAAACATAGATCCATCCTAAGATAAAATACAGAAAATAGTATAAGGGCAGACTAGATGGACCATGACGTCTTTTTCTGCCGTCAGACTTCTATGTTTCTATGTTTCTATGTTAATAATATATTTAATGACTACTTCAGCTTCAACCACATCAACACAAGAGCACATAACAGATTCAAGCTCAATATTAAGCGCTCCAAACTTGACTGTAAAAAATACGACTTTAGTAATAGAGTTGTGGAACTCATTACCGGACTCTATAATATCATCCACTAACCCCCAACACTTTACCCTTAGACTATCCACGATTGACCTCTGCAGATTCCTAAGAGGTCAGTAAGGAGCGTGCATAAGTGCACTAGAGTGCCTTCCGTCCCGTCCTATAGTCTCTCCTATATCTTCTGTTCTATCCTTATATCTTTCTTCTATTCTCTCATTGATTTATTTTATCCTATTCTCTCTTCTATTCTTTCTCTAATTCCATCTCCTTGAAGGCATCCTCTGTTACCTTTATTGTGTATTATTGTGTAGGGAATGAATGTATTATTTTATTTATTCTATTTAATTGGATTTGTATGCCGCCCCTCCCCGAGGACTCGGGTCGGCTCATAGCATATACAGAAAAACAAGAATAATAGCAATCCAATTAATACATTAAAAACAATCTTTAAAAATTCTAATTAAAAAGAAAAAAGCATTAACATAATTCATTCAACAATCAAACTAAAGCATTCATTGGTCGGGGGGGAATGAATGAATGAATGAATGAATGAATGAATGAATGAATGAATGAATGCTTGAATGAAACATAGAAACATAGAAGACTGACGGCAGAAAAAGACCTCCTGGTCCATCTAGTCTGCCCTTATACTATTTCCTGTATTTTATCTTACAATGGATATATGTTTATCCCAGGCATGTTTAAATTCAGTTACTGTGGATTTACCAACCATGTCTGCTGGAAGTTTGTTCCAATGAATGAATGAATGAATGAATGAATGAACGAACGAACGAACGAACGAACGAACTAACTAACTAACTAACTAACTAACTAACTAACTAACAAACAAACAGACAAACAAATAAATAAATAAATGTCTTTAAGAGAGGGATCATAGTTGGCCATAAGACTGAGCCAACGCAATTCCTGTTTGGAGGGAGGTTTTTTTTACTGATAGTTACTGTATGTCTAAAGTTGTGTGTGGATGTTAACTGGTTTGTATTGGATATTGAGATTATATTTGTGATTAGAAGTGTAAAGAGATTTTTCTACCTTGTTGCTGTATATAATATATTTTTGTACTGGTTTATGTGTCTGAACAGTCCATTCCTATTACCACTCAGACCTAACGCTGTTTTTGAGTTGTTTTGTGGATATATTCTTCCCTAAACAATCTATCACGCGCACAGCGGCCTGCAATCTACCACTATGAAGCTACACTATGCTCTTGGCACCTCTGTATCTGCAGCTGGTTAAGTCTGAGAGCTGTGGAAGCTACTCAGGTGACTTTAGATAAGGCACTTGTCTTCACCCCAAAGCACTTCTGAACTGCTGCTGTTGAGTTCATCGACTTCCCTGGCTAACATACAGGTAGTCCTTGAGGACGGCCATTCACTTAGAATGGAACAACAGAGTTGGAAGGGATCTTGGAGGTCTTCTAGTCCAACCCCCTGCTTGGGCAGGAAACCCTACACCACTTCAGATGCTTCTCCAACATCATCTACAAAGCCCTACATGGCCTAGGACCAGAATATCTTTGCGACCGTCTTTTGTCTCATAATAATAATAATAA